>NW_027488663.1:338935-677870 GCF_050948215.1 Halictus rubicundus | reverse complement strand
GGATTGAGGATAGATAGGAATGAGGATAGGATAGGATTGAGGATAGGATACGATAGAGGATAGGATACAATAGAGTATAGGATTGGATTGAGGATAGGATAGGATAGAGGATAGAATAGGATAGAGAATAGGATAGGATTGAAGAGAGGATAGGATAGAGGATAGGATAGGATAGAGGATAGGATAGGATAGAGGATAGGATAGAACAGAGTACAGGATAGGATAGAGGATAAGATAGGATAGAGGATAGGATAGGGATTGAGGATAGGATAGGGATTCAGGAGAGGATAGGATACAGGATAGGATAGGATAGAGGATAGGATAGAGGATTGGATAGGATAGAGGATAGGATACGATAGAGGATAGGATACAATAGAGTATAGGATTGGATTGAGGATAGGATAGGATAGAGGATAGAATAGGATAGAGAATTAGGATAGGATTGAGGAGAGGATAGGATAGAGGATAGGATACGATAGAGGATAGGATACAATAGAGTATAGGATTGGATTGAGGATAGGGATAGGATAGAGGATAGAATAGGATAGAGAATAGGATAGGATTGAGGAGAGGATAGGATAGAGGATAGGATAGGATAGAGGATAGGATAGAGGATAGGATAGGATAGGATAGAGGATAGAAGAGACGATATTATAGAGGATAGGATAGGATAGAGAATAGGATAGGATGGAGGATAGGATAGAGGATAGGATACGATAAGAGGATAGGATACAATAGAGTATAGGATTGGATTGAGGATAGGATAGGATAGAGGATAGAATAGGATAGAGAATAGGATAGGATTGAAGAGAGGATAGGATAGAGGATAGGATATGATAGATGATAGGATAGGATAGAGGATAGGATAGGATAGGATTGAGGATAGGATAGGATTGAGGATAGGATAGGAGAGAGGATAGGATAGGATAGAGGATACTATAGGATAGAGGATACGATAGGATTAGGATAGGATAGGAATGAGGATAGGATAGGATTGAGGATAGGATAGGAATGAGGATAGGATAGGATAGAGGATAGGATAGGATAGAGGATAGGATAGGATAGAGGATAGGATAGGATAGAGGTTAGAATAGGATAGAGAATAGGATAGGATTGAGGTGAGGATAGGATAGAGGATAGGATAGGATAGAGGATAGGATAGAGGATTGGATAGGATAGAGGATAGGATACGATAGAGGATAGGATACAATAGAGTATAGGATTGGATTGAGGATAGGATAGGGATAGAGGATAGAATAGGATAGAGAATAGGATAGGATTGAGGTGAGGATAGGATAGAGGATAGGATAGGATAGAGGATAGGAATAGGATAGAGGAGAGGATAGAGGATAGGATAGGATAGGATAGAGGATATGAAGAGACGATAGTTATAGAGGAAAGGATAGGAGTAGGAGGATAGGATAGAGGATAGGATAGGATAGAGGATAGGATAGAGGATTGGATAGGATAGAGGATAGGATACGATAGAGGATAGGATACAATAGAGTAGTGATTGGATTGAGGATAGGATAGGATAGAGGATAGAATAGGATAGAGAATAGGTAGGTTGAGGAGAGGATAGTGATAGAGGATAGGATACGATAGAGGATAGGATATCAATAGAGTATAGGATTGGATTGAGGATAGAGATAGGATAGAGGAAGATAGGATAGAGGAATTAGGATAGGATTGCGGAGAGGATAGATTGAGGATAGGATAGGATAGAGGATAGGATAGAGGATGAGGATAGGATAGGATAGAGGATAGATGAGACGATAGTATAGAGGATAGGATAGGATAGAGATAGGATAGGATGAGGATATCCACTGCACTTCAGGCTTCACTTAGAGGATAGGATAGGATAGAGGATAGGGATAGGATTGAGGATAGGATAGGATAGAGGATAGGATAGGATAGTAGGATAGGATAGGATATGAGGATACGATAGGATTGAGGATAGGATAGGAATGAGGATAGGATAGGATTGAGGATAGGATAGGAATGAGGATAGGATAGGATTGAGGATAGGTACGATAGAGATAGGATACGATAGAGGATTGGATTGATAGAGGATAGGATAGGATATGAGATAGAATAGGATAGAGCAGATAGGATTAGGATAGAGGGATAGGATAGGATAGAGGATATGGATAGGATGAGAAGGATAGGATAGGATAGAGGATAGGATATGATAGATGATAGGATAGGATTGAGGATAGGACTTCACTTCATCTTCTCTTCACTTCAATCTTCAGCGTCACTTCAATCTTCACTTCACTTCTCTCTGCACTTCACTTCACTCTGCACCGCTCTTCAATCTTCACTTCACTTCCATCTTCACTTCACTTCAATCTGTCACTTCACTTCCATCTCACTTCACTTCAATCTGCACTTCACTTTCAATTCACTTCATTCTTCACTTCCCTTCATTCTGTCACTTCACTTCACTCAATCTTCACTTCATTTCACTCTTCACTTCACTGCACTCTTCACTTCACTCTTCAATTCACTTCACTCTTCACTTCACCTCACTTCGTCACTTCACCCTCACTCTTCACTTCACATCACTCTCCACTTCACGTCACATCTCAATCCACTTCACTCCTCACTTCACTTCACTCTTCACTTCACTTCACTCTTCCTTCACTCTTCAATCACTTCACTCTTCACTTCACCTCACTCTTCACTGTCACCCCACTCTATACTTCAATTCAATCTTCACTTCACTTCACTCTGTCACTCCACTTCACTCTCCACTTTACTTCAATCTTCTCTTCACTTCACTCTTTACTTCACTTCACCCTTCACTTCACTTCACTCTTCACTTCACTCTCCACTTCACTCTTCACTTCACTGCACTTCACTCTTCACTCCTCTCCTCACAACACTCTTTCCTTCACTTCACTCTCCACTTCACTTCATTCTTCACTTCACTCTTCACTTCACCTCACCTCTTCACTTCACTTCAATCTTCACTTCACTTCAATCTTCACTTCACTTCACTCTTCACTTCACATCACTCATCACTTCACTTCACTCTTCACTTCACTTCACTCTTCCCTTCACTTCACTCTTCACTTCACTGTCACTCTTCACTTCACTTCACTCCTCACAACACTTCACTCTTCACTTCACATCACTCATCACTTCACTTCACTCTTCACTTCACTTCACTTCAATCTTCACTTCACTTCAATCTTCACTTCACTTCTCTCTTCACTTCACTTCACTCTTCACCACACTTCACTCTTCACCTCACTTCAATCTTCACTTCACTTCCATCTTCACTTCACCTCAATCTTCACTTCACTTCCATCTTCACTTCACTTCAATCTTCACTTCACCTCACTCTTCACTTCACCCCACTCTTACACTTCAATTCAATCTTCACTTCACTTCACTCTTCACTCCACTTCACTCTCCACTTCACTTCAATCCTCTCTTCACTTCACTCTTCACTTCACTTCACTCTTCACTTCACTTCACTCTTCACTTCACTCTGCACTTCACTCTTCACTTCACTCTTCACGTCACTTCACTTCACTCTTCACTCCTCTCCTCACAACACTCTTCCCTTCACTTCACTCTCCACTTCACTTCATTCTTCACTTCACTCTTCACTTCACCACACCTCTTCACTTCACTTCACTCTTCACTTCACTTTCAATCTTCACTTCACTTCACTCTTCACTTCACTCTTCAATTCACTTCACTCTTCACTTCACCTCACTCCTCACTTCACCTCACTCTTCACTTCACATCACTCTTCACTTCACTTCACTCCTCACTTCACTTCACTCTTCACTCCTCTCATCACAACACTCTTCCCTTCACTTCACTCCCCACTTCACTTCATTCTTCACTTCACTCTTCACTTCACCTCACTTCTTCACTTCACTTCAATCTTCACTTCACTTCAATCTTCACTTCACTTCACTCTTCCCCCTCACTTCACTCCTCACTTCACTTCACTCTACACTTCAATTCACTCTTCACTTCACTCTTCACTTCACTTCACTCTTCACTTCACTCCCCTCTACCCTTCACTTCATTCTTCACCTCACTTCACTCTTCACTTCACTTCAATCTTCACTTCACTTCACTCTTCACTCCACTTCACTCTCCACTTTACTTCAATCTTCTCTTCACTTCACGCTTTACTTCACTTCACCCTTCACTTCACTTCACTCTTCACTTCACTCTCCACTTCACTCTTCACTTCACTTCACTTCACTCTTCACTCCTCTCCTCACAACACTCTTTCCTTCACTTCACTCTCCACTTCACTTCATTCTTCACTTCACTCTTCACTTCACCACACCTCTTCACTTCACTTCACTCTTCACTTCACTTCAATCTTCACTTCACTTCACTCTTCACTTCACTCTTCAATTCACTCACTCTGTCACTTCACCTCACTCCTCACTTCACCTCACTCTTCACTTCACATCACTCTTCACTTCACTTCACTGCCTCACTTCACTTCACTCTTCACTCCTCTCATCACAACACTCTTCCCTTCACTTCACTCTCACTTCACTTCATTCTTCACTTCACTCTTCACTTCACCTCACTTCTCACTTCACGTCAATCTTCACTTCACTTTCAATCTTCACTTCACTTCACTCTTCCCCCTCACTTCACTCCTCACTTCACTTCACTCTACACTTCAATTCACTCTTCACTTCACTCTTCACTTCACTTCACTCTTCACTTCACTCCCCTCTACCCTTCACTTCATTCTTCACCTCACTTCACTCTTCACTTCACTTCATCTTCACTTCACTTCAACCTTCTCTTCACTTCACCCTTCACTTCACTTCACTCTTCACTTCACTTCACTCTTCACTTCACTCTTCATTTCACTTCACTCTTCACTTCACCTCACTCTTCACTTCACCCCACTCTACACTTCAATTCAATCTTCACTTCACTTCACTCTTCACTCCACTTCACTCTTCCACTTCACTTCAATCTTCTCTTCACTTCACTCTTCACTCACCTCACTCTTCACTTCACCCCACTCTACACTTCAATTCAATCTTCATTCACTTTCACTCTTCACTCCACTTCACTCTCCACTTCACTTCAATCGTTCTCTTCACTTCACTCTTCACTTCACTTCAATCTTCACTTCACTCTTCACTTCACTCTTCACTTCACTTCACTTCACTCATCACTTCACTTCACTCTTCACTTCACTTCACTCTTCACTTCACTTCACTCTTCACTTCACTTTAACTCTTCACTTTCACTTCAATCTTCACTTCACTCTTCACTTCACTTCACTCATCACTTCACTTCACTCTTCACTTCACTTCACTTCTCTTCACTCTTCACAACCCTTCACTCTTCACTTCAATCCAATCTTCACTTCAATTCACTCCTCACTTCACTTCACTCTCCAATTCACTTCACTCTTCACTTCACTTCACTCTTCACTTCACTTTTCAATCACTTCACTCTCAACTTCATTTCACTCTTCACAACACTTCACTCTTCACTTCACTTCACTCTTCACTTCACTTCACTCTTCACTTCACTTCACTCTTCACTTCACTTCACTCCTCACTTCACTTCACTCTCCACCTCACTCTTCACTTCACTTCACTTCACTCTCCACTTCACTTCACCCATTACAACCACTTTACTCTTCACTTCACTTTCAATTCACTTCACTCTACACTTCACTTCACTCTCCACCTCACTTCACTCTTCACTTCACCTCAACCTTCACTTCACTCCACTCATCACTTCATTACACTCTACACTTCACTTCAAACCACCCATCACTTCACTGCACTCTGTCACTGCACTCTTCACTTCACTTCACTTCACTCTTCACTTCACTTCACTCTTCACTTCACTTCACTCCTCACTTCACTTCACTCTTCACTTCACATCACTCATCACTTCACTTCACTCTCCACTTC
This sequence comes from Halictus rubicundus, assembly GCF_050948215.1. NCBI lineage: Eukaryota > Metazoa > Arthropoda > Insecta > Hymenoptera > Halictidae > Halictus > Halictus rubicundus. The sequence goes on along the minus strand of NW_027488663.1, from coordinate 671,937 downwards.
ACTTCACTTCAATCTTCACTTCACTTCACTCTTCACTTCCCTTTCACTCTTCACCACACTTCACTCTTCACCTCACTTCAATCTTCACTTCACTTCCATCTTCACTTCACTTCACTCTTCACTTCACCTTTTCAATTCACTTCAGTTCTTCACTTCACTCTTCACTTCACCTCACCTCTTCACTTCACTTCACTGCTTCACTTCACTTCAATCTTCACTTCACTTCACTCTTCACTTCACTTCACTCTTCACTTCACATCACTCTTCACTTCACTTCACATCTCAATCCACTTCACTCCTCACTTCACTTCACTCTTCACTTTCACTTGCACTCTTCACTTCACTTCACTCCTCACTTCACTTCACTCTTCACTTCACATCACTCATCACTTCACTTCACTCTTCACTTCACTTCACTTCAATCTTCACTTCACTTCAATCTTCACTTCACTTCAATCTTCACTTCACTTCTCTCTTCACTTCACTTCACTCTTCACCACACTTCACTCTTCACCTCACTTCAATCTTCACTTCACTTCCCTCTTCACTTCACTTCAATCTTCACTTCACTTCCATCTTCACTTCACGTCAATCTTCACTTCACTTGTCAATTCACTTCATTCTTCACTTCCCTTCATTCTTCACTTCACTTCACTTCAATCTTCACTTCATTTCACTCTTCACTTCACTTCACTCTTCACTTCACTCTTCAATTCACGTTCACTCTTCACTTCACCTCACTCCTCACTTCACCTCACTCTTCACTTCACATCACTCTCCACTTCACTTCACATCTCAATCCACTTCACTCCTCACTTCACTTCACTCTTCACTTCACTTCACTCTTCACTTCACTCGTCAATTCACTTCACTCTTCACTTCACCTCACTCTTCACTTCACCCCACTCTATACTTCAATTCAATCTTCACTTCACTTCACTCTTCACTCCACTTCACTCTCCACTTTACTTCAATCTTCTCTTCACTTCACTCTTTACTTCACTTCACCCTTCACTTCACTTCACTCTTCACTTCACTCTCCACTTCACTCTTCACTTCACTTCACTTCACTCTTCACTCCTCTCCTCACAACACTCTTTCCTTCACTTCACGCTCCACTTCACTTCATTCTTCACTTCACTCTTCACTTCACCTCACCTCGTCACTTCACTTCAATCTTCACTTCACTTCAATCTTCACTTCACTTCACTCTTCACTTCACATCACTCATCACTTCACTTCACTCTTCACTTCACTCACTCTTCCCTTCACTTCACTCTTCATCTTCACTTCACTCTTCACTTCACTTCACTCCTCACAACACTTCACTCTTCACTTCACATCACTCATCACTTCACTTCACTCTTCACTTCACTTCACTTCAATCTTCACTTCACTTCAATCTTCACTTCACTTCTCTCTTCACTTCACTTCACTCTTCTCCACACTTCACTCTTCACCTCACTTCAATCTTCACTTCACTTCCATCTTCACTTCACTTCAATCTTCACTTCACTTCCATCTTCACTTCACTTCAATCTTCACTTCACCTCACTCTTCACTTCACCCCACTCTTACACTTCAATTCAATCTTCACTTCACTTCACTCTTCACTCCACTTCACTCTCCACTTCACTTCAATCCTCTCTTCACTTCACTCTCCACTTCACTTCACTCTTCACTTCACTTCACTCTTCACTTCACTCTTCACTTCACTCTTCACTTCACTTCACTTCACTCTTCACTCCTCTCCTCACAACACTCTTCCCTTCACTTCACTCTCCACTTCACTTCATTCTTCACTTCACTCTTCACTTCACTCTTCACTTCACTTCACTCTTCACTTCACTCCCCTCTACCCTTCACTTCATTCTTCACCTCACTTCACTCTTCACTTCACTTCAATCTTCACTTCACTTCATACCTTCTCTTCACTTCACCCTTCACTTCACTTCACTCTTCACTTCACTTCACTCTTCACTTCACTCTTCAATTCACTTCACTCTTCACTTCACCTCACTCTTCACTTCACCCCACTCTACACTTCAATTCAATCTTCACTTCACTTCACTCTTCACTCCACTTCACTCTCCACTTCACTTCAATCTTCTCTTCACTTCACTCTTCACTTCACCTCACTCTTCACTTCACCCCACTCTACACTTCAATTCAATCTTCATTGTCACTTCACTCTTCACTCCACTTCACTCTCCACTTCACTGCAATCTTCTCTTCACTTCACTCTTCACTTCACTTCAATCTTCACTTCACTCTTCACTTCACTCTTCACTTCACTTCACTTCACTCATCACTTCACTTCACTCTTCACTTCACTTCACTCTTCACTTCACTTCACTCTTCACTTCACTTAACTCTTCACTTCACTTCAATCTTCACTTCACTCTTCACTTCACTTTACTCATCACTTCACTTCACTCTTCACTTCACTTCACTTCACTTCACTCTTCACAACCCTTCACTCTTCACTTCAATCCAATCTTCATCTTCAATTCACTCCTCACTTCACTTCACTCTCCAATTCACTTCACTCTTCACTTCACTTCACTCTTCACTTCACTTTTCAATCACTTCACTCTCAACTTCATTTCACTCTTCACAACACTTCACTCTTCACTTCACTTCACTCTTCACTTCACTTCACTCTTCACTTCACGTCACTCCTCACTTCACTTCACTCTCCACCTCACTCTTCACTTCACTTCACTTCACTCTCCCACTTCACTTCACCCATTACAACACTTTACTCTTCACTTCACTTTTCAATTCACTTCACTCTACACTTCACTTCACTCTCCACCTCACTTCACTCTTCACTTCACCTCAACCTTCACTTCACTCCACTCATCACTTCATTACACTCTACACTTCACTTCAAACCACCCATCACTTCACTTCACTCTTCACTTCACTCTTCACTTCACTTCACTTCACTCTTCACTTCACTTCACTCTTCACTTCACTTCACTCCTCACTTCACTTCACTCTTCACTTCACACCACTCATCACTTCACTTCACTCTCCACTTCACTTCACTTCAATCTTCACTTCACTTCACTCTTCACTTCCCTTCACTCTTCACCACACTTCACTCTTCACCTCACTTCAATCTTCACTTCACTTCCATCTTCACTTCACTTCACTCTTCACTTCACTTTTCAATTCACTTCATTCTTCACTTCACTCTTCACTTCACCTCACCTCTTCACTTCACTTCACTCTTCACTTCACTTCAATCTTCACTTCACTTCACTCTTCACTTCACTTCACTCTTCACTTCACATCACTCTTCACTTCACTTCACATCTCAATCCACTTCACTCCTCACTTCACTTCACCCTTCACTTCACTTCACTCTTCACTTCACTTCACTCCTCACTTCACTTCACTCTTCACTTCACATCACTCATCACTTCACTTCACTCTTCACTGCACTTCACTTCAATCTTCACTTCACTTCAATCTTCACTTCACTTCAATCTTCACTTCACTTCTCTCTTCACTTCACTTCACTCTTCACCACACTTCACTCTTCACCTCACTTCAATCTTCACTTCACTTCCATCTTCACTTCACTTCAATCTTCACTTCACTTCCATCTTCACTTCACTTCAATCTTCACTTCACTTGTCAATTCACTTCATTCTTCACTTCCCTTCATTCTTCACTTCACTTCACTGCAATCTTCACTTCATTTCACTCTTCACTTCACTTCACTCTTCACTTCACTCTTCAATTCACTTCACTCTTCACTTCACCTCACTCCTCACTTCACCTCACTCTTCACTTCACATCACTCTCCTCTTCACTTCACATCTCAATCCACTTCACTCCTCACTTCACTTCACTCTTCACTGTCACTTCACTCTTCACTTCACTCTTCAATTCACTTCACGCTTCACTTCACCTCACTCTTCACTTCACCCCACTCTATACTTCAATTCAATCTTCACTTCACTTCACTCTTCACTCCACTTCACTCTCCACTTTACTTCAATCTTCTCTTCACTTCACTCTTTACTTCACTTCACCCTTCACTTCACTTCACTCTTCACTTCACTCTCCACTTCACTCTTCACTTCACTTCACTTCACTCTTCACTCCTCTCCTCACAACACTCTTTCCTTCACTTCACTCTCCACTTCACTTCATTCTTCACTTCACTCTTCACTTCACCTCACCTCTTCACTTCACTTCAATCTTCACTTCACTTCAATCTTCACTTCACTTCACTCTTCACTTCACATCCACTCATCACTTCACTTCACTCTTCACTTCACTTCACTCTTCCCTTCACTTCACTCTTCACTTCACTTCACTCTTCACTTCACTTCACTCCTCACAACACTTCACTCTTCACTTCACATCACTCATCACTTCACTTCACTCTTCACTTCACTTCACTTCAATCTTCACTTCACTTCAATCTTCACTTCACTTCTCTCTTCACTTCACTTCACTCTTCACCACACTTCACTCTTCACCTCACTTCAATCTTCACTTCACTTCCATCTTCACTTCACTTCAATCTTCACTTCACGTTCCATCTTCACTTCACTTCAATTCTTCACTTCACCTCACTCTTCACTTCACCCCACTCTACACTTCAATTCAATTCTTCACTTCACTTCACTCTTCACTCCACTTCACTCTCCACTTCACTTCAATCCTCTCTTCACTTCACTCTTCACTTCACTTCACTCTTCACTTCACTTCACTCTTCACTTCACTCTTCACTTCACTCTTCACTTCACTCTTCACTTCACTTCACTTCACTCTTCACTCCTCTCCTCACAACACTCTTCCCTTCACTTCACTCTCCACTTCACTTCATTCTTCACTTCACTCTTCACTTCACCACACCTCTTCACTTCACTTCACTCTTCACTTCACTTCAATCTTCACTTCACTTCACTCTTCACTTCACTCTTCAATTCACTTCACTCTTCACTTCACCTCACTCCTCACTTCACCTCACTCTTCACTTCACATCACTCTTCACTTCACTTCACTCCTCACTTCACTTCACTCTTCACTCCTCTCATCACAACACTCTTCCCTTCACTTCACTCTCCACTTCACTTCATTCTTCACTTCACTCTTCACTTCACCTCACTTCTTCACGTCACTTCAATCTTCACTTCACTTCAATCTTCACTTCACTTCACTCTTCCCCCTCACTTCACTCCTCACTTCACTTCACTCTACACTTCAATTCACTCTTCACTTCACTCTTCACTTCACTTCACTCTTCACTTCACTCCCCTCTACCCTTCACTTCACTCTTCACCTCACTTCACTCTTCAGCTTCACTTCAATCTTCACTTCACTTCAACCTTCTCTTCACTTCACCCTTCACTTCACTTCACTCTTCACTTCACTTCACTCTTCACTTCACTCTTCAATTCACTTCACTCTTCACTTCACCTCACTCTTCACTTCACCCCACTCTACACTTCAATTCAATCTTCACTTCACTTCACTCTTCACTCCACTTCACTCTCCACGTCACTTTCAATCTTCTCTTCACTTCACTCTTCACTTCACCTCACTCTTCACCACACCCCACTCTACACTTCAATTCAATCTTCATTTCACTTCACTCTTCACTCCACTTCACTCTCCACTTCACTTCAATCTTCTCTTCACTTCACTCTTCACTTCACTTCAATCTTCACTTCACTCTTCACTTCACTCTTCACTTCACTTCACTTCACTCATCACTTCACTTCACTCTTCACTTCACTTCACTCTTCACTTCACTTCACTCTCACTTCACTTAACTCTTCACTTCACTTCAATCTTCACTTCACTCTTCACTTCACTTCACTCATCACTTCACTTCACTCTTCACTTCACTTCACTTCACTTCACTCTTCACAACCCTTCACTCTTCACTTCAATCCAATCTTCACTTCAATTCACTCCTCACTTCACTTCACTCTCCAATTCACTTCACTCTTCACTTCACTTCACTCTTCACTTCACTTTTCAATCACTTCACTCTCAACTTCATTTCACTCTTCACAACACTTCACTCTTCACTTCACTTCACTCTTCACTTCACTTCACTCTTCACTTCACTTCACTCTTCACTTCACTTCACTCCTCACTTCACTTCACTCTCCACCTCACTCGTCACTTCACTTCACTTCACTCTCCACTTCACTTCACCCATTACAACACTTTACTCTTTACTTCACTTTTCAATTCACTTCACTCTACACTTCACTTCACTCTCCACCTCACTTCACTCTTCACTTCACCTCAACCTTCACTTCACTCCACTCATCACTTCATTACACTCTACACTTCACTTCAAACCACCCATCACTTCACTGCACTCTTCACTTCACTCTTCACTTCACTTCACTTCACTCTTCACTTCACTTCACTCTTCACTTCACTTCACTCCTCACTTCACTTCACTCTTCACTTCACATCACTCATCACTTCACTTCACTCTCCACTTCACTTCACTTCAATCTTCACTTCACTTCACTCTTCACTTCCCTTCACTCTTCACCACACTTCACTCTTCACCTCACTTCAATCTTCACTTCACTTCCATCTTCACTTCACTTCACTCTTCACTTCACTTTTAATTCACTTCATTCTTCACTTCACTTCATTCTTCACTTCACTTCACTTCAATCTTCACTTCACTTCACTCTTCACTTCACTTCATTATTCACTTCACTCTTCAATTCACTTCACTCTTCACTTCACCTCACTCCTCACTTCACCTCACTCTTCACTTCACATCACTCTTCACTTCACTTCACATCTCAATCCACTTCACTCTTCACTTCACTTCACTCTTCACTTCACTTCATTCTTCTCTTCACTTCACTCTTCACTTCACTTCAATCTTCTCTTCACTTCACTCTTCACTTCACTTCACTTCTCTCTTCACAACACTTCACTCTTCACTTCAATTCACTCTTCACTTCACTTCACTCTCCAATTCACTTCACTCTTCACTTCACTTCACTCTTCACTTCAATTCACTCTTCACTTCACTTCACTCTCCAATTCACTTCACTCTTCACTTCACTTCACTCTTCACTTCACTTTTCAATCACTTCACTCTCAACTTCATTCACTCCACACAACACTTCCTTCTTCACTTCACTTCACTCTTCACTTCACTTTCACTCCTCACTTCATTTCACTCTTCACTTCACATCACTCATCACTTCACTTCACTCTCCTCTTCACTTCACTTCAATCTTCACATCACTTCAATCTTCACTTCACTTCACTCTTCACTTCCCTTCACTCTTCACCACACTTCACTCTTCACCTCACTTCAATCTTCACTTCACTTCCATCTTCACTTCACTTCAATCTTCACTTCACTTTTCAATTCACTTCATTCTTCACTTCACTTCACTTCAATCTTCACTTCACTTCACTCTTCACTTCACTTCACTCTTCACTTCACTTCATTCTTCTCTTCACTTCACTCTTCACTTCACTTCACTATTCACTTCACATCAATCTTCACTCACAACACTCTTCATTTCACTCCACACAACACTTCACTCTTCTCTTCACTTCACTCTTCACTTCACTTCACTCCTCACTTCACTTCACTCTTCACTTCACATCACTCCTCACTTCACTTCACTCTTCACTTCACTTCACTTCAATCTTCACATCACTTCAATCTTCACTTCACTTCACTCTTCAATTCACTTCCCTCTTCACCACACTTCACTCTTCACCTCACTTCAATCTTCACTTCACTTCCATCTTCACTTCACTTCAATCTTCACTTCACTTTTCAATTCCCTTCATTCTTCACTTCACTTCATTCTTCACTTCACTTCACTTCAATCTTCACTTCACTTCACTCTTCACTTCACTTCACTATTCACTTCACTCTTCAATTCACTTCACTCTTCACTTCACCTCACTCCTCACTTCACCTCACTCTTCACTTCACATCATTCTTCACTTCACTTCACATCTCAATCCACTTCACTCTTCACTTAACTTCACCTCTTCACTTCACTTCAATCTTCTCTTCACTTCACTCTTCACTGGCACTCTTCACTTCACTCTTCACTTCACTCTTCACTTCACTCTTCACTTCACTTCAATCTTCTATTCACTTCACTCTTCACTTCACTTCACTCTTCACTTCAATTCACTCTTCACAACACTTCACTCTTCACTTCACTTCACTCTTCACCTCAGCAACATTCTTCACTTCACTTCACTCTTCACTTCACTCCAATCTTCACTTCACTTCACTCTTCACCTCACTTCACTCTTTACTTCACTTCACTCTTTACTTCACTTCACTCTTCACCTCACTCTTCAATTCACTTCACTCTTCACTTCACCTCACTATCCACTTCACTTCACTTCACTCTCCACTTCAATTCACCCATCACAAACCTTCACTCTTCACTTCACTTCACTCTTCACCCCACAACATTCTTCACTTCACTTCACTCCTCACTTCACTTCACTCTTCCCTCCAATCTTCACTTCACTTCACTCTTCACTTCACTTCACTCTTCACTTCACTTCACTCTTCACTTCACTTCACTCTTCACTTCACTCTTCACTTCACTCTTCACTTCACTTCACTTCACTCTTCACAACACTTCACTCTTCACTCCAATCCAATCCTCACTTCAATTCACTCTTCACTTCACTTCACTCTCCAATTCACTTCACTAATCACTTCACTTCACTCTTCACTTCACTTTTCAATCACTTCACTCTCAACTTCATTTCACTCTTCACTTCACTTCACTCTTCACTTCACTTCACTCTTCACTTCACTTCACTCTCCACTTCACTTCACTCTTCACTTAACTTCACTCTCCACATCACTTCACTCTTCACTTCACTCTTCACTTCACTTCACTTCACTCTCCACTTCACTTCACCCATTACAACACCTTACTCTTCACTTCACTTTACTCTTCACTCCACCCTTCAATTCACTTCACTCTTCACTTCCCCTTCACTCTTCACTTCACTTCACTCTACACTTCAATTCAATCTTCACTTCACTTCACTCTTCACTCCACTTCACTCTTCACTTCACTTCACTCTTCACTTCACTTCACTCTACACGTCACTTCACTCTTCACTTCACTTCACTCTTCACTTCACTCTTCACTTCACTCTTCACTTCACTTCACTTCACTCTCCACTTCACTTCACCCATTACAACACTTTACTTCTTCACTTCACTTTACTCTTCACTTCACTTTTCAATTCACATCACTCTTCACTTCACTTCACATCTCAATCCACTTCACTCCTCACTTTACTTCACTCTTCACTTTCACTTCACTCTTCACTTCACTCTTCAATTCACTTCACTCTTCACTTCACCTCACTCTTCACTTCACCCCACTCTACACTTCAATTCAATCTTCACTTCACTTCACTCTTCACTCCACTTCACTCTCCACTTCACTTCAATCTTCTCTTCACTTCACTCTTCAACTCACTTCACGCTTCACTGTCACTTCACTCTTCACTTCACTCTTCACTTCACTCTTCACTTCACTCTTCACTTCACTCTTCACTTCACTTCACTCTTCACTTCACTTCACTCTCCACTTCACTTCAATCTTCTCTTCACTTCACTCTTCACTTCACGTCACTCTTCACTTCACTTCACTTCAATCGTCCCTTCACTTCAATCTTCACTTCACTTCAATCTTCACTTCACTTCACTTCTTCACTTCACTTCACTCTTCAATTCACTTCACTCTTCACTTCACCTCTCTCCTCACTTCACCTCACTCTTCACTTCACATCACTCTTCACTTCACTTCACATCTCAATCCACTTCACTCCTCACTTCACTGTCACTCTTCACTTCACTTCACTCTTCACTTCACTTCACTCTTCACTTCACTCTTCAATTCACTTCACTCTTCACTTCACCTCACTCTTCACTTCACCCCACTCTATACTTCAATTCAATCTTCACTTCACCTCACTCTTCACTCCACTTCACTCTCCACTTCACTTCAATCTTCTCTTCACTTCACTCTTCACTTCACTTCACCCTTCACTTCACTTCACTCTTCACTTCACTCTCCACTTCACTCTTCACTTCACTTCACTTCACTCTTCACTTCACTTCACCCTTCACTTCACTTCACTCTTCACTTCACTCTCCACTTCACTCTTCACTTCACTTCACTTCACTCTTCACTCCTCTCCTCACAACACTCTGTTCCTTCACTTCACTCTCCACTTCACTTCATTCTTCACTTCACTTCACTCTTCCCTTCACTTCACTCTTCACTTCACTTCACTCTTCACTTCACTTCACTCCTCACAACACTTCACTCTTCACTTCACATCACTCATCACTTCACTTCACTCTTCACTTCACTTCACTTCAATCTTCACTTCACTTCAATCTTCACTTCACTTCTCTCTTCACTTCACTTCACTCTTCACCACACTTCACTCTTCACCTCACTTCAATCTTCACTTCACTTCCATCTTCACTTCACTTCAATCTTCACTTCACTTCCATCTTCACTTCACTTCTCTCTTCACTTCACTTCACTCTTCACCACACTTCACTCTTCACCTCACTTCAATCTTCACTTCACTTCATCTTCACTTCACTTCCATCTTCACTTCACTTCAATCTTCACTTCACCTCACTCTTCACTTCACCCCACTCTACACTTCAATTCAATCTTCACTTCACTTCACTCTTCACTCCACTTCACTCTCCACTTCACTTCAATCCTCTCTTCACTTCACTCTTCACTTCACTCACTCTTCACTTCACTTCACTCTTCACTTCACTCTTCACTTCACTCTTCACTTCACTTCACTTCACTCTTCACTCCTCTCCTCACAACACTCTTCCCTTCACTTCACTCTCCACTTCACTTCATTCTTCACTTCACTCTTCACTTCACCACACCTCTTCACTTCACTTCACTCTTCACTTCACTTCAATCTTCACTTCACTTCACTCTTCACTGTCACTCTTCAATTCACTTCACTCTTCACTTCACCTCACTCCTCACTTCACCTCACTCTTCACTTCACATCACTCTTCACTTCACTTCACTCCTCACTTCACTTCACTCTGCACTCCTCTCATCACAACACTCTTCCCTTCACTTCACTCTCCACTTCACTTCATTCTTCACTTCACTCTTCACTTCACCTCACTTCTTCACTTCACTTCAATCTTCACTTCACTTCAATCTTCACTTCACTTCACTCTTCCCCCTCACTTCACTCCTCACTCACTTCACTCTACACTTCAATTCACTCTTCACTTCACTCTTCACTTCACTTCACTCTTCACTTCACTCCCCTCTACCCTTCACTTCATTCTTCACCTCACTTCACTCTTCACTTCACTTCAATCTTCACTTCACTTCAACCTTCTCTTCACTTCACCCTTCACTTCACTTCACTCTTCACTTCACTTCACTCTTCACTTCACTCTTCAATTCACTTCACTCTTCACTTCACCTCACTCTTCACTTCACCCCACTCTACACTTCAATTCAATCTTCACTTCACTTCACTCTTCACTCGCACTTCACTCTCCACTTCACTTCAATCTTCTCTTCACTTCACTCTTCACTTCACCTCACTCTTCACTTCACCCCACTCTACACTTCAATTCAATCTTCATTTCACTTCCACTCTTCACTCCACTTCACTCTCCACTTCACTTCAATCTTCTCTTCACCTTCACTCTTCACTTCACTTCAATCTTCACTTCACTCTTCACTTCACTCTTCACTTCACTTCACTTCACTCATCACTTCACTTCACTCTTCACTTCACTTCACTCTTCACTTCACTTCACTCTTCACTTCACTTAACTCTTCACTTCACTTCAATCTTCACTTCACTCTTCACCTTCACTTCACTCATCACTTCACTTCACTCTTCACTTCACTTCACTTCACTGTCACTCTTCACAACCCTTCACTCCACACACACCCCCCCCCCCCTTCTTCTTCTGTCCCCTCTCTCTCAACACACCATACCACACCACACACCACACCACACCACACCACACCACACTCCACACCACACCACACACCACACCACACCACACACCACACCACCCACCACACCACACCACACCCACACCACACCACACACCACACCACACCACACACCACACCACACCACACACCACACCACACCACACACCACACCACACCACACCACACACCACACCACACACCACACCTCCCACCACACCACACCACACACCACACCACACCACCCACCACACCACAACACACACCACAACACACCACACACCTCACCCCACCACCCACCCCACCACACCACACAAGACACCACACCACACACGACACCACACCACACACCACACCTCACCACCCACCACACCTCTTCACACACCACTACACACCACACACCACACCACTCCACCCACCCACCACACTCACACTAGACACCAATCCACACTCGTACACCAATCCACTCCATCACTCCACACCACACCACACCACACACCACACCTATCACCACTACACCACACCAATCCAGTACTCACCACTCCTGAATCCAAACCACTCATCCAACCTCACCTCACCACTATCCTATCTTATCTCACCAACCTACTCTGTCTCTATCACTATCCTATCCACACCACTATCCTCTCCTCATCACCTAACCACTATCCATCCTAACCACAACCTATCCTATATCTCTCCTATCTTATCCTCTATCCTATCCAATCCTCAATCCTATCCTAATCCTCAATCCAAACCTATCCTCCTATCGAATCCTATCCTCTATCCTATCCTCCATCCTATCCTATTCTCTATCCTATCCATTCCTCTATAATATCATCTCTTCTATCCTCTATCCTATCCTATCGTCTATCCTATCCTATCCTCTATCATATCCTATCCTCTATCGTATCCTATCTTCTATCGTATCCTATCCTCTATCCTATCCAATCCTCTATCCTATCCTCTATCCTATCCTATCCTCAATCCTATCCTATCCTCTATCCTATCCTATCCTCTTATAGTATCCTATCCTCTATCCTATCCTCCATCCTATCCTATTCTCTATCCTATCCTTTCCTCTATAATATCGTCTCTTCTATCCTCTATCCTATCCTATCCTATCCTCTATCCTATCCTCTATCCTATCCTCTATCCTATCCTATCCTCTATCCTATCCTATCCTCTATCCTATCCTCTCTTCAATCCTATCCTATTCTCTATCCTATTCTATCCTCTATCCTATCCTATCCTCAATCCAATCCTATACTCTATTGTATCCTATCCTCTATCGTATCCTATCCTCAATCCTATCCTATCCTCATTCCTATCCTATCCTCATTCCTATCCTATCCTCAATCCTATCGTATCCTCTATCCTATAGTATCCTCTAATCCTATCCTATCCTCTCTCCTATCCTATCCTCATTCCTATCCTATCCTCAATCCTATCCTATCCGCATTCCTATCCTATCCTCAATCCTATCGTATCCTCTATCCTATAGTATCCTCTATCCTATCCTATCCTCTCTCCTATCCTATCCTCAATCCTATCCTATCCTCAATCCTATCCTATCCTATCCTCTATCCTATCCTATCATCTATCATATCCTATCCTCTATCCTATAATATCGTCTATCCTATCCTATCCTCTATCCTATCCTATCCTCTATCCTATCCTTTCCTCTATCCTATCCTATCCTCCATCCTATCCTATTCTCTATCCTATCCTTCCTCTATAATATCGTCTCTTCTATCCTCTATCCTATCCTATCCTATCCTCTATCCTATTCTCTATCCTATCCTCTATCCTATCCTATCCTTTATCCTATCCTATCCTCTATCCTATCCTATCCTATCCTCTATCCTATTCTCTATCCTATCCTCTATCCTATCCTATCCTTTATCCTATCCTATCCTCTATCCTATCCTCTCCTCAATCCTATCCTATTCTCTATCCTATTCTATCCTCTATCTTATCCTATCCTCAATCCAATCCTACACTCTATTGTATCCTATCCTCTATCGTATCCTATCCTCTATCCTATCCAATCCTCTATCCTATCCTCTATCCTATCCTATCCTCTATCCTATCCTATCCTCTATCCTATCCTATCGTCTATCCTATTCAATCTCATATCCTATCCTATCCTCTATCATATCCTATCCTCTATCGTATCCTATCTTCTATCGTATCCTATCCTCTATCCTATCCAATCCTCTATCCTATCCTATCCTCTATCCTATCCTATCCTCAATCCTATCCTATCCTCAATCCTATCCTGTCCTCAATCCTATCCTATCCTATCCTCTATCCTATCCTATCCTCTATCCTATCCTCTCCTCAATCCTATCCTATTCTCTATCCTATCCTATCCTCTATCCTATCCTATCCTCTATCCTATCCTCTATCCTATCCTCTATCCTATCCTCTATCCTATCCTCTATCCTATCCTATCCTCTATCCTATCGAATCCTCTATCCTATCCTCTCCTCAATCCTATCCTATCTCTATCCTATTCTATCCTCTATCCTATCCTATCCTCAATCCAATCCTATACTCTATTGTATCCTATCCTCTATCGTATCCTATCCTCTATCCTATCCAATCCTCTATCCTATCCTCTATCCTATCCTATCCTCTATCCTACCCTATCGTCTATCCTATTCAATCTCATATCCTATCCTATCCTCTATCATATCCAATCCCCTATCCTATCCTCTACCCTATCCTATCCTCTACCCTATAATACCATGTATCCTATCCTATTCTCTATCCTATCCTATCCTATCCTCTATCCTATCCTCTATCCTATCCTCTATCCTATCCTATCCTCTATCCTATCCTATACTCTATCCTATCCTATCCTCTATCCTATCCTATCCTCTATCCTATTCTATCCTCTATCCTATCCTATCCTCAATCCAATCCTATACTCTATCCTATCCTATCCTCTATCGTTTCCTATCCTCTATCCTATCCAATCCTGTATTCTATCCTCTACCCTATCCTATCCTCTACCTTATAATACCATGTATCCTATCCTATTCTCTATCCTATCCTATCCTATCCTCTATCCTATCCTCTATCCTATCATATTCTCTATCCTAACCTATCCTCTATCCTATCCTATTCTCTATCCTATCCTATCCTCTATCCTATCCTATCCTCTATCCTATCCTATCCTCTATCCCATCCTAATCTCTATCCTATCAATCCCCTATCCTATCCTCTATCCTATCCTATCAACTATCCTATCCAATTCTCTATCCTATCCTATCCTCTATCCAATCCTATCTTCAATTCAATTCTATCCTCTATCCTATAATATCCTCTATCCTATCCTATCCTATCCTCTATCCTATCCTCTATCCTATCCTCTATCCTATCCTATCCTCTATCCTATCCTATCCTCTATCCTATCCTATCCTCTATCCTATCCTATCCGCAATTCTTTCCTCTATCCTATCCTATCGTCTATCCTATCCTATCCTCCATAATATGGTATCCTCTATCCTATCCTATCCTCTATCCTGAAATATCATGTATCCAATCCTATTCTCTATCCTATCCTATCCTATTCACTATCGTATCCTATCCTCTATCCTATCCAATCCTCTATCGTATCCTCTATCCTATCCTACCCTCTATCCTATCCTACCCTCTATCCTATCGTATCTCTATCCTATCCTAGCCTCAATTCTATCCTATCCTCTATCCTATCCTATCCTCCATAATATCGTATCCTCTATCCTATCCTATCCTCTATCCTATAATATCCTCTATCCAATCCTATCCTCTATCCTATCCTATCCTCTATCCTATCCACTCCTCAATCCTATCCTATCCTCTATCCTATCCTCTATCCTATCCTCTATCCTATCCTCTATCCTATCCTCTATCCTATCCTCTCCTCAATCCTATCCTATCCTCTATCCTAACCTATCCTCTATCCTATTCAATCTCATATCCTATCCTATCCTCCATCATATCCTATCCTCTATCGTATCCTATCTTCTATCGTATCCTATCCTCTATCCTATCCAATCCTCTATCCTATCCACTATCCTATCCTATCCTCTATCCTATCCTATCCTCATCCTATCCTATCCTATCCTCCATCCTATCCTATCCTCCATCCTGTCCAATCCCCTATCCTATCCTCAATCCTATCCTATCCTCATTCCTATCCTATCCTCAATCCTATCGTATCCTCTATCCTATAGTATCCTCTTTCCTATCCAATCCTCTATCCTATCCTATCCTCAATCCTATCATATCCTCAATCCTATCCTATCCTATCCTCTATCCTATCCTATCGTCTATCATATCCTATCCTCTATCCTATCCTATCGTCTATCCTATCCTATCCTCTATCCTATCCTCTCCTCTATCCTATAATATATTCTATCCCATCCTCTATAATATCCTATCCTCAATCATATCCTATCCACTATCCTATCCTATCCTCTATCCTATCCTCTCCTCCATCCTATCCTATCCTCTATCCTATCCTATCCTCTATCCTATCCTATCCTCAATCCTATCCTATCCTATCCTCCATCCTATCCAATCCCTATCCTATCCTCAATCCTATCCTATCCTCATTCCTATCCTATCCTCAATCCTATCGTATCCTCTATCCTATAGTATCCTCTATCCTTTCCTATCCTCTATCCTATCCTATCCTCAATCCTATCATATCCTCAATCCTATCCTATCCTCTTCTCTATCCTATCCTATCATCTATCATATCCTATCCTCTATCCCATCCTATCGTCTATCCTATCCTATCCTCTATCCTATCCTATCCTCCTTCCTATAATATATTCTATCCCATCCTAATCTCTATCCTATCAATCCCTATCCTATCCTCTATCCTATCCTATCCTCTATCCTATCCAATTCTCTATCCTATCCTATCCTCTATCCAATCCTATCCTCTATCCTATCCTATCCTCTATCCTATCCAATTCTCTATCCTATCCTATCCTCTATCCAATCCTATCCTCTATCCTATAATATCCTCTCTCCTATCCTATCCTGATCCTCTATCCTATCCTCTCCTCAATCCTATCCTATCCTCTATCCTATCCTCTCCTCCATCCTATCCTATCCTCTATCCTATCCTATCCTCTATCCTATTCAATCTCATATCCTATCCTATCCTCTATCATATCCTATCCTCTATCGTATCCTATCTTCTATCGTATCCTATCCTCTATCCTATCCAATCCTCTATCCTATCCACCATCCTATCCTATCCTCTATCCTATCCTATCCTCAATCCTATCCTATCCTATCCTCCATCCTATCCTATCCTCCATCCTATCCAATCCCCTATCCTATCCTCTATCCTATCCTATCCTCATTCCTATCCTATCCTCAATCCTATCGTATCCTCTATCCTATAGTATCCTCTATCCTTTCCTATCCTCTATCCTATCCTATCCTCAATCCTATCCTATCCTATTCTCTATCCTATCCTATCATCTATCATATCCTATCCTCTATCCTATCCTATCGTCTATCCTATCCTATCCTCTATCCTATCCTATCCTCTATCCTATCCTATCCTATCCTCTATCCTATCCTCTATCCTATCCTATCATTTATGAAATCCTATCCTATACTCTATACCATCCTATCATCTATGCTATCCTATCCTGAATCTTATCCTATCCTCTATCCTATCGTATGCTCTATCCTATCCTATACTCTATCCTATCCAATCCCCTATCCTACCCTCTACCCTATAATACCATGTATCCTATCCTATTCTCTATCCTATCCTATCCTATCCTCTATCGTATGCTCTATCCTATCCTATCGTCTATCCTATCCTATCCTCTATCCTATCCTATCCTCTATCCTATCCTATCCTCTATCCTATCCTATCCTCTATCCTATAATATCCTCTATCCCATCCTAATCTCTATCCTATCAATCCCTATCCTATCCTCTATCCTATCCTATC
Source organism: Halictus rubicundus (assembly GCF_050948215.1). Lineage (NCBI taxonomy): Eukaryota > Metazoa > Arthropoda > Insecta > Hymenoptera > Halictidae > Halictus > Halictus rubicundus. The sequence continues at coordinate 653,925 of NW_027488663.1, read as the reverse complement.
CTCTATCCTATCCAATTCTCTATCCTATCCTATCTTCTATCCAATCCTATCCTCAATTCAATCCTATCCTCTATCCTGTAATATCCTCTATCCTATCCTATCCTATCCTATCCTCTATCCTATCCTATCATCTATCCTATCCTATCCTCTATCCTATCCTCAATCCTATCCTATCCTCTAACCTATCCTATCCTCTATCCTATCCTATCCTCTATCCTATCCTATCCTCTATCCTATCCTATCATCTATCCTATCCTATCCTATCCTCTATCCTATCCTCTATCCTATCCTCAATCCTATCCTATCCTCTATCCTATCCTCTCCTCAATCCTATCCTATTCTCTATCCTATTCTATCCTCTATCCTATCCCATCCTCAATCCAATCCTATACTCTATTGTATAGTATCCTCTATCGTATCCTATCCTCTATCCTATCCTCTCCTCAATCCTATCCTATTCTCTATCCTATTCTATCCTCTATCCTATCCTATCCTCAATCCAATCCTATACTCTATTGTATCCTATCCTCTATCGTATCCTATCCTCTATCCTATCCAATCCTCTATCCTATCCTCTATCCTATCCTATCCTCTATCCTATCCTATCCTGTATCCTATCCTCTCCTGAATCCTATCCTATCCTCAATCCTATCCTATCCTCTATCCTATCTTATCCTCTATCCTATCCTGTACTCTGTTCTATCCTATCCTCTATCCTATCCTATCCTCTATCCTATCCTCTATCCAATCCTATACTCTATCCTATCCTATCTTCTATCCTATCTTTTCCTCTATCCTATCCTATCCTCAATCCTATCCTATCCTCAATCCTATCCTATCCTCCTATCGTATCCTATCCTCTATCCTATCCTCCATCCTATCCTATTCTCTATCCTATCCTTTCCTCTATAATATCATCTCTTCTATCCTCTATCCTATCCTATCGTCTATCCTATCCTATCCTCTATCATATCCTATCCTCTATCGTATCCTATCTTCTATCGTATCCTATCCTCTATCCTATCCAATCCTCTATCCTATCCTCTATCCTATCCTATCCTCAATCCTATCCTATCCTCTATCCTATCCTATCCTCTTATAGTATCCTATCCTCTATCCTATCCTCCATCCTATCCTATTCTCTATCCTATCCTTTCCTCTATAATATCGTCTCTTCTATCCTCTATCCTATCCTATCCTATCCTCTATCCTATCCTCTATCCTATCCTCTATCCTATCCTCTATCCTATCCTATCCTCTATCCTATCCTATCCTCTATCCTATCCTCTCTTCAATCCTATCCTATTCTCTATCCTATTCTATCCTCTATCCTATCCTATCCTCAATCCAATCCTATACTCTATTGTATCCTATCCTCTATCGTATCCTATCCTCAATCCTATCCTATCCTCATTCCTATCCTATCCTCAATCCTATCCTATCCTCATTCCTATCCTATCCTCAATCCTATCGTATCCTCTATCCTATAGTATCCTCTATCCTATCCTATCCTCTCTCCTATCCTATCCTCAATCCTATCCTATCCTCAATCCTATCCTATCCTATCCTCTATCCTATCCTATCATCTATCATATCCTATCCTCTATCCTATAATATCGTCTATCCTATCCTATCCTCTATCCTATCCTATCCTCTATCCTATCCTTTCCTCTATCCTATCCTATCCTCTATCCTATCCTATCATCTATCATATCCTATCCTCTATCCTATCCTATCCTCAATCCTATCCTATCCTCAATCCTATCCTATCCTCTTATCGTATCCTATCCTCTATCCTATCCTCCATCCTATCCTATTCTCTATCCTATCCTTCCCTCTATAATATCGTCTCTTCTATCCTCTATCCTATCCTATCCTATCCTCTATCCTATTCTCTATCCTATCCTCTATCCTATCCTATCCTTTATCCTATCCTACCCTCTATCCTATCCTCTCCTCAATCCTACCCTATTCTCTATCCTATTCTATCCTCTATCCTATCCTATCCTCAATCCAATCCTACACTCTATTGTATCCTATCCTCTATCGTATCCTATCCTCTATCCTATCCAATCCTCTATCCTATCCTCTATCCTATCCTATCCTCTATCCTATCCTATCGTCTATCCTATTCAATCTCATATCCTATCCTATGCTCTATCATATCCTATCCTCTATCGTATCCTATCTTCTATCGTATCCTATCCTCTATCCTATCCAATCCTCTATCCTATCCTCTATCCTATCCTATCCTCTATCCCATCCTATCCTCAATCCTATCCTATCCTATCCTCCATCCTGTCCGATCCTCCATCCTATCCAATCCCCTATCCTATCCTCAATCCTATCCTATCCTCATTCCTATCCTATCCTCAATCCTATCCTATCCTCATTCCTATCCTATCCTCAATCCTATCGTATCCTCTATCCTATAGTATCCTCTATCCTATCCTATCCTCTCTCCTATCCTATCCTCAATCCTATCCTATCCTCAATCCTATCCTATCCTCAATCCTATCCTATCCTATCCTCTATCCTATCCTATCATCTATCATATCCTATCCTCTATCCTATCCTATCGTCTATCCTATCCTATCCTCTATCCTATCCTATCCTGTATCCTATCCTATCGTCTATCCTATTCAATCTCATATCCTATCCTATCCTCTATCATATCCTATCCTCTATCCTATCCTATCCTCTATCCTATCCTATCCTCAATCCTATCCTATCCTCTATCCTATCCTATCCTCTTATCGTATCCTATCCTCTATCCTATCCTCCATCCTATCCAATCCCCTATCCTATCCTCTATCCTATCCTATCCTCATTCCTATCCTATCCTCAATCCTATCGTATCCTCTATCCTATAGTATCCTCTATCCTTTCCTATCCTCTATCCTATCCTATCCTCAATCCTATCCTATCCTATTCTCTATCCTATCCTATCATCTATTATATCCTATCCTCTATCCTATCCTATCGTCTATCCTATCCTATCCTCTATCCTATCCTATCCTCTATCCTATCCTATCCTATCCTCTATCCTATCCTCTATCCTATCCTATCATTTATGAAATCCTATCCTATACTCTATACCATCCTATCATCTATGCTATCCTATCCTGAATCTTATCCTATCCTCTATCCTATCGTATGCTCTATCCTATCCTATACTCTATCCTATCCAATCCCCTATCCTATCCTCTACCCTATAATACCATGTATCCTATCCTATTCTCTATCCTATCCTATCCTATCCTCTATCGTATGCTCTATCCTATCCTATCGTCTATCCTATCCTATCCTCTATCCTATCCTATCCTCTATCCTATCCTATCCTCTATCCTATAATATCCTCTATCCCATCCTAATCTCTATCCTATCAATCCCCTATCCTATCCTCTATCCTATCCTATCCTCTATCCTATCCAATTCTCTATCCTATCCTATCTTCTATCCAATCCTATCCTCAATTCAATCCTATCCTCTATCCTGTAATATCCTCTATCCTATCCTATCCTATCCTATCCTCTATCCTATCCTATCATCTACCCTATCCTATCCTCTATCCTATCCTCAATCCTATCCTATCCTCTAACCTATCCTATCCTCTATCCTATCCTATCCTCTATCCTATCCTATCCTCTATCCTATCCTATCATCTATCCTATCCTATCCTATCCTCTATCCTATCCTCTATCCTATCCTCAATCCTATCCTATCCTCTATCCTATCCTCTCCTCAATCCTATCCTATTCTCTATCCTATTCTATCCTCTATCCTATCCCATCCTCAATCCAATCCTATACTCTATTGTATCCTATCCTCTATCGTATCCTATCCTCTATCCTATCCTCTCCTCAATCCTATCCTATTCTCTATCCTATTCTATCCTCTATCCTATCCTATCCTCAATCCAATCCTATACTCTATTGTATCCTATCCTCTATCGTATCCTATCCTCTATCCTATCCAATCCTCTATCCTATCCTCTATCCTATCCTATCCTCTATCCTATCCTATCCTGTATCCTATCCTCTCCTGAATCCTATCCTATCCTCAATCCTATCCTATCCTCTATCCTATCTTATCCTCCATCCTATCCTGTACTCTGTTCTATCCTATCCTCTATCCTATCCTATCCTCTATCCTATCCTCTATCCTATCCTCCATCCTATCCTATTCTCTATCCTATCCTTTCCTCTATAATATCGTCTCTTCTATCCTCTATCCTATCCTATCCTATCCTCTATCCTATCCTCTATCCTATCCTCTATCCTATCCTATCCTCTATCCTATCCTATTCTCTATCCTATCCTCTCTTCAATCCTATCCTATTCTCTATCCTATTCTATCCTCTATCCTATCCTATCCTCAATCCAATCCTATACTCTATTGTATCCTATCCTCTATCGTATCCTATCCTCAATCCTATCCTATCCTCATTCCTATCCTATCCTCAATCCTATCCTATCCTCATTCCTATCCTATCCTCAATCCTATCGTATCCTCTATCCTATAGTATCCTCTATCCTATCCTATCCTCTCTCCTATCCTATCCTCAATCCTATCCTATCCTCAATCCTATCCTATCCTATCCTCTATCCTATCCTATCATCTATCATATCCTATCCTCTATCCTATAATATCGTCTATCCTATCCTATCCTCTATCCTATCCTATCCTCTATCCTATCCTTTCCTCTATCCTATCCTATCCTCTATCCTATCCTATCATCTATCATATCCTATCCTCTATCCTATCCTATCCTCAATCCTATCCTATCCTCAATCCTATCCTATCCTCTTATCGTATCCTATCCTCTATCCTATCCTCCATCCTATCCTATTCTCTATCCTATCCTTCCCTCTATAATATCGTCTCTTCTATCCTCTATCCTATCCTATCCTATCCTCTATCCTATTCTCTATCCTATCCTCTATCCTATCCTATCCTTTATCCTATCCTACCCTCTATCCTATCCTCTCCTCAATCCTACCCTATTCTCTATCCTATTCTATCCTCTATCCTATCCTATCCTCAATCCAATCCTACACTCTATTGTATCCTATCCTCTATCGTATCCTATCCTCTATCCTATCCAATCCTCTATCCTATCCTCTATCCTATCCTATCCTCTATCCTATCCTATCGTCTATCCTATTCAATCTCATATCCTATCCTATGCTCTATCATATCCTATCCTCTATCGTATCCTATCTTCTATCGTATCCTATCCTCTATCCTATCCAATCCTCTATCCTATCCTCTATCCTATCCTATCCTCTATCCCATCCTATCCTCAATCCTATCCTATCCTATCCTCCATCCTGTCCGATCCTCCATCCTATCCAATCCCCTATCCTATCCTCAATCCTATCCTATCCTCATTCCTATCCTATCCTCAATCCTATCCTATCCTCTTTCCTATCCTATCCTCAATCCTATCGTATCCTCTATCCTATAGTATCCTCTATCCTATCCTATCCTCTCTCCTATCCTATCCTCAATCCTATCCTATCCTCAATCCTATCCTATCCTCAATCCTATCCTATCCTATCCTCTATCCTATCCTATCATCTATCATATCCTATCCTCTATCCTATCCTATCGTCTATCCTATCCTATCCTCTATCCTATCCTATCCTCTATCCTATCCTATCGTCTATCCTATTCAATCTCATATCCTATCCTATCCTCTATCATATCCTATCCTCTATCCTATCCTATCCTCTATCCTATCCTATCCTCAATCCTATCCTATCCTCTATCCTATCCTATCCTCTTATCGTATCCTATCCTCTATCCTATCCTCCATCCTATCCAATCCCCTATCCTATCCTCTATCCTATCCTATCCTCATTCCTATCCTATCCTCAATCCTATCGTATCCTCTATCCTATAGTATCCTCTATCCTTTCCTATCCTCTATCCTATCCTATCCTCAATCCTATCCTATCCTATTCTCTATCCTATCCTATCATCTATCATATCCTATCCTCTATCCTATCCTATCGTCTATCCTATCCTATCCTCTATCCTATCCTATCCTCTATCCTATCCTATCCTATCCTCTATCCTATCCTCTATCCTATCCTATCATTTATGAAATCCTATCCTATACTCTATACCATCCTATCATCTATGCTATCCTATCCTGAATCTTATCCTATCCTCTATCCTATCGTATGCTCTATCCTATCCTATACTCTATCCTATCCAATCCCCTATCCTATCCTCTACCCTATAATACCATGTATCCTATCCTATTCTCTATCCTATCCTATCCTATCCTCTATCGTATGCTCTATCCTATCCTATCGTCTATCCTATCCTATCCTCTATCCTATCCTATCCTCTATCCTATCCTATCCTCTATCCTATCCTATCCTCTATCCTATAATATCCTCTATCCCATCCTAATCTCTATCCTATCAATCCCCTATCCTATCCTCTATCCTATCCTATCCTCTATCCTATCCAATTCTCTATCCTATCCTATCTTCTATCCAATCCTATCCTCAATTCAATCCTATCCTCTATCCTGTAATATCCTCTATCCTATCCTATCCTATCCTATCCTCTATCCTATCCTATCATCTATCCTATCCTATCCTCTATCCTATCCTCAATCCTATCCTATCCTCTAACCTATCCTATCCTCTATCCTATCCTATCCTCTATCCTATCCTATCCTCTATCCTATCCTATCATCTATCCTATCCTATCCTATCCTCTATCCTATCCTCTATCCTATCCTCAATCCTATCCTATCCTCTATCCTATCCTCTCCTCAATCCTATCCTATTCTCTATCCTATTCTATCCTCTATCCTATCCCATCCTCAATCCAATCCTATACTCTATTGTATCCTATCCTCTATCGTATCCTATCCTCTATCCTATCCTCTCCTCAATCCTATCCTATTCTCTATCCTATTCTATCCTCTATCCTATCCTATCCTCAATCCAATCCTATACTCTATTGTATCCTATCCTCTATCGTATCCTATCCTCTATCCTATCCAATCCTCTATCCTATCCTCTATCCTATCCTATCCTCTATCCTATCCTATCCTGTATCCTATCCTCTCCTGAATCCTATCCTATCCTCAATCCTATCCTATCCTCTATCCTATCTTATCCTCCATCCTATCCTGTACTCTGTTCTATCCTATCCTCTATCCTATCCTATCCTCTATCCTATCCTCTATCCAATCCTATACTCTATCCTATCCTATCTTCTATCCTATCTTTTTCCTCTATCCTATCCTATCCTCAATCCTATCCTATCCTCAATCCTATCCTATCCTCCTATCGTATCCTATCCTCTATCCTATCCTCCATCCTATCCTATTCTCTATCCTATCCTTTCCTCTATAATATCATCTCTTCTATCCTCTATCCTATCCTATCGTCTATCCTATCCTATCCTCTATCATATCCTATCCTCTATCGTATCCTATCTTCTATCGTATCCTATCCTCTATCCTATCCAATCCTCTATCCTATCCTCTATCCTATCCTATCCTCAATCCTATCCTATCCTCTATCCTATCCTATCCTCTTATAGTATCCTATCCTCTATCCTATCCTCCATCCTATCCTATTCTCTATCCTATCCTTCCCTCTATAATATCGTCTCTTCTATCCTCTATCCTATCCTATCCTATCCTCTATCCTATTCTCTATCCTATCCTCTATCCTATCCTATCCTTTATCCTATCCTACCCTCTATCCTATCCTCTCCTCAATCCTACCCTATTCTCTATCCTATTCTATCCTCTATCCTATCCTATCCTCAATCCTATCCTATCCTCTATCCTATCTTATCCTCCATCCTATCCTGTACTCTGTTCTATCCTATCCTCTATCCTATCCTATCCTCTATCCTATCCTCTATCCAATCCTATACTCTATCCTATCCTATCTTCTATCCTATCTTTTTCCTCTATCCTATCCTATCCTCAATCCTATCCTATCCTCAATCCTATCCTATCCTCCTATCGTATCCTATCCTCTATCCTATCCTCCATCCTATCCTATTGTCTATCCTATCCTTTCCTCTATAATATCATCTCTTCTATCCTCTATCCTATCCTATCGTCTATCCTATCCTATCCTCTATCATATCCTATCCTCTATCGTATCCTATCTTCTATCGTATCCTATCCTCTATCCTATCCAATCCTCTATCCTATCCTCTATCCTATCCTATCCTCAATCCTATCCTATCCTCTATCCTATCCTATCCTCTTATAGTATCCTATCCTCTATCCTATCCTCCATCCTATCCTATTCTCTATCCTATCCTTTCCTCTATAATATCGTCTCTTCTATCCTCTATCCTATCCTATCCTATCCTCTATCCTATCCTCTATCCTATCCTCTATCCTATCCTCTATCCTATCCTATCCTCTATCCTATCCTATCCTCTATCCTATCCTCTCTTCAATCCTATCCTATTCTCTATCCTATTCTATCCTCTATCCTATCCTATCCTCAATCCAATCCTATACTCTATTGTATCCTATCCTCTATCGTATCCTATCCTCAATCCTATCCTATCCTCATTCCTATCCTATCCTCAATCTTATCCTATCCTCATTCCTATCCTATCCTCAATCCTATCGTATCCTCTATCCTATAGTATCCTCTATCCTATCCTATCCTCTCTCCTATCCTATCCTCAATCCTATCCTATCCTCAATCCTATCCTATCCTATCCTCTATCCTATCCTATCATCTATCATATCCTATCCTCTATCCTATAATATCGTCTATCCTATCCTATCCTCTATCCTATCCTATCCTCTATCCTATCCTTTCCTCTATCCTATCCTATCCTCTATCCTATCCTATCATCTATCATATCCTATCCTCTATCCTATCCTATCCTCAATCCTATCCTATCCTCAATCCTATCCTATCCTCTTATCGTATCCTATCCTCTATCCTATCCTCCATCCTATCCTATTCTCTATCCTATCCTTCCCTCTATAATATCGTCTCTTCTATCCTCTATCCTATCCTATCCTATCCTCTATCCTATTCTCTATCCTATCCTCTATCCTATCCTATCCTTTATCCTATCCTACCCTCTATCCTATCCTCTCCTCAATCCTACCCTATTCTCTATCCTATTCTATCCTCTATCCTATCCTATCCTCAATCCAATCCTACACTCTATTGTATCCTATCCTCTATCGTATCCTATCCTCTATCCTATCCAATCCTCTATCCTATCCTCTATCCTATCCTATCCTCTATCCTATCCTATCGTCTATCCTATTCAATCTCATATCCTATCCTATGCTCTATCATATCCTATCCTCTATCGTATCCTATCTCCTATCGTATCCTATCCTCTATCCTATCCAATCCTCTATCCTATCCTCTATCCTATCCTATCCTCTATCCCATCCTATCCTCAATCCTATCCTATCCTATCCTCCATCCTGTCCGATCCTCCATCCTATCCAATCCCCTATCCTATCCTCAATCCTATCCTATCCTCATTCCTATCCTATCCTCAATCCTATCCTATCCTCATTCCTATCCTATCCTCAATCCTATCGTATCCTCTATCCTATCCTATCCTCTCTCCTATCCTATCCTCAATCCTATCCTATCCTCAATCCTATCCTATCCTCAATCCTATCCTATCCTATCCTCTATCCTATCCTATCATCTATCATATCCTATCCTCTATCCTATCCTATCGTCTATCCTATCCTATCCTCTATCCTATCCTATCCTCTATCCTATCCTATTGTCTATCCTATTCAATCTCATATCCTATCCTATCCTCTATCATATCCAATCCTCTATCGTATCCTATCTTCTATCGTAACCTATCCTCAATCCTATCCTATCCTCATTCCTATCCTATCCTCAATCCTATCCTATCCTCATTCCTATCCTATCCTCAATCCTATCGTATCCTCTATCCTATCCTATCCTCTATCCTATCCTATCCTCTATCCTATCCTATCCTCAATCCTATCCTATCCTCTATCCTATCCTATCCTCTTATCGTATCCTATCCTCTATCCTATCCTCCATCCTATCCTATTCTCTATCCTATCCTATCCTCTATAATATCGTCTCTTCTATCCTCTATCCTATCCTATCCTATCCTCTATCCTATCCTCTATCCTATCCTATCCTCTATCCTATCCTCTCCTCAATCCTATCCTATTCTCTATCCTATTCTATCCTCTATCCTATCCTATCCTCAATCCAATCCTATACTCTATTGTATCCTATCCTCTATCGTATCCTATCCTCTATCCTATCCTCTCCTCAATCCTATCCTATTCTCTATCCTATTCTATCCTCTATCCTATCCTATCCTCAATCCAATCCTATACTCTATTGTATCCTATCCTCTATCGTATCCTATCCTCTATCCTATCCAATCCTCTATCCTATCCTCTATCCTATCCTATCCTCTATCCTATCCTCTATCCTATCCTTTCCTCTATAATATCGTCTCTTCTATCCTCTATCCTATCCTATCCTATCCTCTATCCTCTCCTCTATCCTATCCTATCCTCTATCCTATCCTATCCTCTATCCTATCCTCACCTCAATCCTATCCTATTCTCTATCCTATTCTATCCTCTATCCTATCCTATCCTCAATCCAATCCTATACTCTATTGTATCCTATCCTCTATCGTATCCTATCCTCTATCCTATCCAATCCTCTATCCTATCCTCTATCCTATCCTATCCTCTATCCTATCCTCACCTCAATCCTATCCTATTCTCTATCCTATTCTAACCTCTATCCTATCCTATCCTCTATCCTATCCTATCCTCTATCCTATCCTATCCTCTATCCTATCCTATCCTCATTCCTATCCTATCCTCAATCCTATCCTATCCTCATTCCTATCCTATCCTAATCCTATCGTATCCTCTATCCTATAGTATCCTCTATCCTATCCTATCCTCTCTCCTATCCTATCCTCAATCCTATCCTATCCTCAATCCTATCCTATCCTATCCTCTATCCTATCCTATCATCTATCATATCCTATCCTCTATCCTATCCTCTCTTCAATCCTATCCTATTCTCTATCCTATTCTATCCTCTATCCTATCCTATCCTCAATCCAATCCTATACTCTATTGTATCCTATCCTCTTATCGTATCCTATCCTCTATCCTATCCTCCATCCTATCCTATTCTCTATCCTATCCTATCCTCTATAATATCGTCTCTTCTATCCTCTATCCTATCCTATCCTATCCTCTATCCTATCCTCTATCCTATCCTATCCTCTATCCTATCCTCTCCTCAATCCTATCCTATTCTCTATCCTATTCTATCCTCTATCCTATCCTATCCTCAATCCAATCCTATACTCTATTGTATCCTATCCTCTATCGTATCCTATCCTCTATCCTATCCTCTCCTCAATCCTATCCTATTCTCTATCCTATTCTATCCTCTATCCTATCCTATCCTCAATCCAATCCTATACTCTATTGTATCCTATCCTCTATCGTATCCTATCCTCTATCCTATCCAATCCTCTATCCTATCCTCTATCCTATCCTATCCTGTATCCTATCCTCTCCTGAATCCTATCCTATCCTCAATCCTATCCTATCCTCTATCCTATCTTATCCTCTATCCTATCCTGTACTCTGTTCTATCCTATCCTCTATCCTATCCTATCCTCTATCCTATCCTATCCTCTATCCTATCCTCTCTTCAATCCTATCCTATTCTCTATCCTATTCTATCCTCTATCCTATCCTATCCTCAATCCAATCCTATACTCTATTGTATCCTATCCTCTATCGTATCCTATCCTCAATCCTATCCTATCCTCATTCCTATCCTATCCTCAATCCTATCCTATCCTCATTCCTATCCTATCCTCAATCCTATCGTATCCTCTATCCTATAGTATCCTCTATCCTATCCTATCCTCTCTCCTTTCCTATCCTCAATCCTATCCTATCCTCAATCCTATCCTATCCTATCCTCTATCCTATCCTATCATCTATCATATCCTATCCTCTATCCTATAATATCGTCTATCCTATCCTATCCTCTATCCTATCCTATCCTCTATCCTATCCTTTCCTCTATCCTATCCTATCCTCTATCCTATCCTATCATCTATCATATCCTATCCTCTATCCTATCCTATCCTCAATCCTATCCTATCCTCTATCCTATCCTATCCTCTTATCGTATCCTATCCTCTATCCTATCCTCCATCCTATCCTATTCTCTATCCTATCCTTTCCTCTATAATATCGTCTCTTCTATCGTATCCTATCCTCTATCCCATCCTATCCTCTATCCTATCCTATCCTCTATCCTATTCAATCTCATATCCTATCCTATCCTCTATCATATCCTATCCTCTATCGTATCCTATCTTCTATCGTATCCTATCCTCTATCCTATCCAATCCTCTATCCTATCCTCTATCCTATCCTCTATCCTATCCTCTATCCTATCCTCTATCCTATCCTTTCCTCTATAATATCGTCTCTTCTATCCTCTATCCTATCCTATCCTATCCTCTATCCTCTCCTCTATCCTATCCTATCCTCTATCCTATCCTATCCTCTATCCTATCCTCACCTCAATCCTATCCTATTCTCTATCCTATTCTATCCTCTATCCTATCCTATCCTCAATCCAATCCTATACTCTATTGTATCCTATCCTCTATCGTATCCTATCCTCTATCCTATCCAATCCTCTATCCTATCCTCTATCCTATCCTATCCTCTATCCTATCCTCACCTCAATCCTATCCTATTCTCTATCCTATTCTAACCTCTATCCTATCCTATCCTCTATCCTATCCTATCCTCTATCCTATCCTATCCTCTATCCTATCCTATCCTCATTCCTATCCTATCCTCAATCCTATCCTATCCTCATTCCTATCCTATCCTAATCCTATCGTATCCTCTATCCTATAGTATCCTCTATCCTATCCTATCCTCTCTCCTATCCTATCCTCAATCCTATCCTATCCTCAATCCTATCCTATCCTATCCTCTATCCTATCCTATCATCTATCATATCCTATCCTCTATCCTATCCTCTCTTCAATCCTATCCTATTCTCTATCCTATTCTATCCTCTATCCTATCCTATCCTCAATCCAATCCTATACTCTATTGTATCCTATCCTCTATCGTATCCTATCCTCAATCCTATCCTATCCTCATTCCTATCCTATCCTCAATCCTATCCTATCCTCATTCCTATCCTATCCTCAATCCTATCGTATCCTCTATCCTATAGTATCCTCTATCCTATCCTATCCTCTCTCCTTTCCTATCCTCAATCCTATCCTATCCTCAATCCTATCCTATCCTATCCTCTATCCTATCCTATCATCTATCATATCCTATCCTCTATCCTATAATATCGTCTATCCTATCCTATCCTCTATCCTATCCTATCCTCTATCCTATCCTTTCCTCTATCCTATCCTATCCTCTATCCTATCCTATCATCTATCATATCCTATCCTCTATCCTATCCTATCCTCAATCCTATCCTATCCTCTATCCTATCCTATCCTCTTATCGTATCCTATCCTCTATCCTATCCTCCATCCTATCCTATTCTCTATCCTATCCTTTCCTCTATAATATCGTCTCTTCTATCGTATCCTATCCTCTATCCCATCCTATCCTCTATCCTATCCTATCCTCTATCCTATTCAATCTCATATCCTATCCTATCCTCTATCATATCCTATCCTCTATCGTATCCTATCTTCTATCGTATCCTATCCTCTATCCTATCCAATCCTCTATCCTATCCTCTATCCTATCCTCTATCCTATCCTCTATCCTATCCTCTATCCTATCCTTTCCTCTATAATATCGTCTCTTCTATCCTCTATCCTATCCTATCCTATCCTCTATCCTCTCCTCTATCCTATCCTATCCTCTATCCTATCCTATCCTCTATCCTATCCTCACCTCAATCCTATCCTATTCTCTATCCTATTCTATCCTCTATCCTATCCTATCCTCAATCCAATCCTATACTCTATTGTATCCTATCCTCTATCGTATCCTATCCTCTATCCTATCCAATCCTCTATCCTATCCTCTATCCTATCCTCTATCCAATCCTATACTCTATCCTATCCTATCTTCTATCCTATCTTTTTCCTCTATCCTATCCTATCCTCAATCCTATCCTATCCTCAATCCTATCCTATCCTCCTATCGTATCCTATCCTCTATCCTATCCTCCATCCTATCCTATTCTCTATCCTATCCTTTCCTCTATAATATCATCTCTTCTATCCTCTATCCTATCCTATCGTCTATCCTATCCTATCCTCTATCATATCCTATCCTCTATCGTATCCTATCTTCTATCGTATCCTATCCTCTATCCTATCCAATCCTCTATCCTATCCTCAATCCTATCCTATCCTCAATCCTATCCTATCCTCTATCCTATCCTATCCTCTTATAGTATCCTATCCTCTATCCTATCCTCCATCCTATCCTATTCTCTATCCTATCCTTTCCTCTATAATATCGTCTCTTCTTTCCTCTATCCTATCCTATCCTATCCTCTATCCTATCCTCTATCCTATCCTCTATCCTATCCTATCCTCTATCCTATCCTATCCTCTATCCTATCCTCTCTTCAATCCTATCCTATTCTCTATCCTATTCTATCCTCTATCCTATCCTATCCTCAATCCAATCCTATACTCTATTGTATCCTATCCTCTATCGTATCCTATTCTCAATCCTATCCTATCCTCATTCCTATCCTATCCTCAATCCTATCCTATCCTCATTCCTATCCTATCCTCAATCCTATCGTATCCTCCATCCTATCCTATTCTCTATCCTATCCTTCCCTCTATAATATCGTCTCTTCTATCCTCTATCCTATCCTATCCTATCCTCTATCCTATTCTCTATCCTATCCTCTATCCTATCCTATCCTTTATCCTATCCTACCCTCTATCCTATCCTCTCCTCAATCCTACCCTATTCTCTATCCTATTCTATCCTCTATCCTATCCTATCCTCAATCCTATCCTATCCTCTATCCTATCTTATCCTCCATCCTATCCTGTACTCTGTTCTATCCTATCCTCTATCCTATCCTATCCTCTATCCTATCCTCTATCCAATCCTATACTCTATCCTATCCTATCTTCTATCCTATCTTTTTCCTCTATCCTATCCTATCCTCAATCCTATCCTATCCTCAATCCTATCCTATCCTCCTATCGTATCCTATCCTCTATCCTATCCTCCATCCTATCCTATTCTCTATCCTATCCTTTCCTCTATAATATCATCTCTTCTATCCTCTATCCTATCCTATCGTCTATCCTATCCTATCCTCTATCATATCCTATCCTCTATCGTATCCTATCTTCTATCGTATCCTATCCTCTATCCTATCCAATCCTCTATCCTATCCTCTATCCTATCCTATCCTCAATCCTATCCTATCCTCTATCCTATCCTATCCTCTTATAGTATCCTATCCTCTATCCTATCCTCCATCCTATCCTATTCTCTATCCTATCCTTTCCTCTATAATATCGTCTCTTCTATCCTCTATCCTATCCTATCCTATCCTCTATCCTATCCTCTATCCTATCCTCTATCCTATCCTATCCTCTATCCTATCCTATCCTCTATCCTATCCTCTCTTCAATCCTATCCTATTCTCTATCCTATTCTATCCTCTATCCTATCCTATCCTCAATCCAATCCTATACTCTATTGTATCCTATCCTCTATCGTATCCTATCCTCAATCCTATCCTATCCTCATTCCTATCCTATCCTCAATCTTATCCTATCCTCATTCCTATCCTATCCTCAATCCTATCGTATCCTCTATCCTATAGTATCCTCTATCCTATCCTATCCTCTCTCCTATCCTATCCTCAATCCTATCCTATCCTCAATCCTATCCTATCCTATCCTCTATCCTATCCTATCATCTATCATATCCTATCCTCTATCCTATAATATCGTCTATCCTATCCTATCCTCTATCCTATCCTATCCTCTATCCTATCCTTTCCTCTATCCTATCCTATCCTCTATCCTATCCTATCATCTATCATATCCTATCCTCTATCCTATCCTATCCTATCCTCTATCCTATTCTCTATCCTATCCTCTATCCTATCCTATCCTTTATCCTATCCTACCCTCTATCCTATCCTCTCCTCAATCCTACCCTATTCTCTATCCTATTCTATCCTCTATCCTATCCTATCCTCAATCCAATCCTACACTCTATTGTATCCTATCCTCTATCGTATCCTATCCTCTATCCTATCCAATCCTCTATCCTATCCTCTATCCTATCCTATCCTCTATCCTATCCTATCGTCTATCCTATTCAATCTCATATCCTATCCTATGCTCTATCATATCCTATCCTCTATCGTATCCTATCTTCTATCGTATCCTATCCTCTATCCTATCCAATCCTCTATCCTATCCTCTATCCTATCCTATCCTCTATCCCATCCTATCCTCAATCCTATCCTATCCTATCCTCCATCCTGTCCGATCCTCCATCCTATCCAATCCCCTATCCTATCCTCAATCCTATCCTATCCTCATTCCTATCCTATCCTCAATCCTATCCTATCCTCATTCCTATCCTATCCTCAATCCTATCGTATCCTCTATCCTATCCTATCCTCTCTCCTATCCTATCCTCAATCCTATCCTATCCTCAATCCTATCCTATCCTCAATCCTATCCTATCCTATCCTCTATCCTATCCTATCATCTATCATATCCTATCCTCTATCCTATCCTATCGTCTATCCTATCCTATCCTCTATCCTATCCTATCCTCTATCCTATCCTATTGTCTATCCTATTCAATCTCATATCCTATCCTATCCTCTATCATATCCAATCCTCTATCGTATCCTATCTTCTATCGTATCCTATCCTCAATCCTATCCTATCCTCATTCCTATCCTATCCTCAATCCTATCCTATCCTCATTCCTATCCTATCCTCAATCCTATCGTATCCTCTATCCTATCCTATCCTCTATCCTATCCTATCCTCTATCCTATCCTATCCTCAATCCTATCCTATCCTCTATCCTATCCTATCCTCTTATCGTATCCTATCCTCTATCCTATCCTCCATCCTATCCTATTCTCTATCCTATCCTATCCTCTATAATATCGTCTCTTCTATCCTCTATCCTATCCTATCCTATCCTCTATCCTATCCTCTATCCTATCCTATCCTCTATCCTATCCTCTCCTCAATCCTATCCTATTCTCTATCCTATTCTATCCTCTATCCTATCCTATCCTCAATCCAATCCTATACTCTATTGTATCCTATCCTCTATCGTATCCTATCCTCTATCCTATCCTCTCCTCAATCCTATCCTATTCTCTATCCTATCCTCTATCCTATCCTATCCTGTATCCTATCCTCTCCTGAATCCTATCCTATCCTCAATCCTATCCTATCCTCTATCCTATCTTATCCTCTATCCTATCCTGTACTCTGTTCTATCCTATCCTCTATCCTATCCTATCCTCTATCCTATCCTATCCTCTATCCTATCCTCTCTTCAATCCTATCCTATTCTCTATCCTATTCTATCCTCTATCCTATCCTATCCTCAATCCAATCCTATACTCTATTGTATCCTATCCTCTATCGTATCCTATCCTCAATCCTATCCTATCCTCATTCCTATCCTATCCTCAATCCTATCCTATCCTCATTCCTATCCTATCCTCAATCCTATCGTATCCTCTATCCTATAGTATCCTCTATCCTATCCTATCCTCTCTCCTTTCCTATCCTCAATCCTATCCTATCCTCAATCCTATCCTATCCTATCCTCTATCCTATCCTATCATCTATCATATCCTATCCTCTATCCTATAATATCGTCTATCCTATCCTATCCTCTATCCTATCCTATCCTCTATCCTATCCTTTCCTCTATCCTATCCTATCCTCTATCCTATCCTATCATCTATCATATCCTATCCTCTATCCTATCCTATCCTCAATCCTATCCTATCCTCTATCCTATCCTATCCTCTTATCGTATCCTATCCTCTATCCTATCCTCCATCCTATCCTATTCTCTATCCTATCCTTTCCTCTATAATATCGTCTCTTCTATCGTATCCTATCCTCTATCCCATCCTATCCTCTATCCTATCCTATCCTCTATCCTATTCAATCTCATATCCTATCCTATCCTCTATCATATCCTATCCTCTATCGTATCCTATCTTCTATCGTATCCTATCCTCTATCCTATCCAATCCTCTATCCTATCCTCTATCCTATCCTCTATCCTATCCTCTATCCTATCCTCTATCCTATCCTTTCCTCTATAATATCGTCTCTTCTATCCTCTATCCTATCCTATCCTATCCTCTATCCTCTCCTCTATCCTATCCTATCCTCTATCCTATCCTATCCTCTATCCTATCCTCACCTCAATCCTATCCTATTCTCTATCCTATTCTATCCTCTATCCTATCCTATCCTCAATCCAATCCTATACTCTATTGTATCCTATCCTCTATCGTATCCTATCCTCTATCCTATCCAATCCTCTATCCTATCCTCTATCCTATCCTATCCTCTATCCTATCCTCACCTCAATCCTATCCTATTCTCTATCCTATTCTAACCTCTATCCTATCCTATCCTCTATCCTATCCTATCCTCTATCCTATCCTATCCTCTATCCTATCCTATCCTCATTCCTATCCTATCCTCAATCCTATCCTATCCTCATTCCTATCCTATCCTCAATCCTATCGTATCCTCTATCCTATAGTATCCTCTATCCTATCCTATCCTCTCTCCTATCCTATCCTCAATCCTATCCTATCCTCAATCCTATCCTATCCTATCCTCTATCCTATCCTATCATCTATCATATCCTATCCTCTATCCTATAATATCGTCTATCCTATCCTATCCTCTATCCTATCCTATCCTCTATCCTATCCTTTCCTCTATCCTATCCTATCCTCTATCCTATCCTATCATCTATCATATCCTATCCTCTATCCTATCCTATCCTCAATCCTATCCTATCCTCTATCCTATCCTATCCTCTTATCGTATCCTATCCTCTATCCTATCCTCCATCCTATCCTATTCTCTATCCTATCCTTTCCTCTATAATATCGTCTCTTCTATCGTATCCTATCCTCTATCCCATCCTATCCTCTATCCTATCCTATCCTGTATCCTATTCAATCTCATATCCTATCCTATCCTCTATCCTATCCTCTATCCTATCCTTTCCTCTATAATATCGTCTCTTCTATCCTCTATCCTATCCTATCCTATCCTCTATCCTATCCTCTATCCTATCCTATCCTCTATCCTATCCTATCCTCTATCCTATCCTCACCTCAATCCTATCCTATTCTCTATCCTATTCTATCCTCTATCCTATCCTATCCTCAATCCAATCCTATACTCTATTGTATCCTATCCTCTATCGTATCCTATCCTCTATCCTATCCAATCCTCTATCCTATCCTCTATCCTATCCTATCCTCTATCCTATCCTCACCTCAATCCTATCCTATTCTCTATCCTATTCTATCCTCTATCCTATCCTATCCTCTATCCTATCCTATCCTCTATCCTATCCTATCCTCTATCCTATCCTATCCTCTATCCTATCCTATCTTCTATCCTATCTTATCCTCTATCCTATCCTATCGTCAATCCTATCCTATCCTCAATCCTATCCTATCCTCAATCCTATCCTATCCTCCTATCGTATCCTATCCTCTATCCTATCCTCCATCCTATCCTATTCTCTATCCTATCCTTTCCTCTATAATATCATCTCTTCTATCCTCTATCCTATCCTATCGTCTATCCTATCCTATCCTCTATCATATCCTATCCTCTATCGTATCCTATCTTCTATCGTATCCTATCCTCTATCCTATCCAATCCTCTATCCTATCCTCTATCCTATCTTATCCTCAATCCTATCCTATCCTCTATCCTATCCTATCCTCTTATAGTATCCTATCCTCTATCCTATCCTCCATCCTATCCTATTCTCTATCCTATCCTTTCCTCTATAATATCGTATCTTCTATCCTCTATCCTATCCTATCCTATCCTCTATCCTATCCTCTATCCTATCCTATCCTCTATCCTATCCTATCCTCTATCCTATCCTCTCTTCAATCCTATCCTATTCTCTATCCTATTCTATCCTCTATCCTATCCTATCCTCAATCCAATCCTATACTCTATTGTATCCTATCCTCTATCGTATCCAATCCTCAATCCTATCCTATCCTCATTCGTATCCTATCCTCAATCCTATCCTATCCTCATTCCTATCCTATCCTCAATCCTATCGTATCCTCTATCCTATAGTATCCTCTATCCTATCCTATCCTCTCTCCTATCCTATCCTCAATCCTATCCTATCCTCAATCCTATCCTATCCTATCCTCTATCCTATCCTATCATCTATCATATCCTATCCTCTATCCTATCCTATCCTCAATCCTATCCTATCCTCTATCCTATCCTATCCTCTTATCGTATCCTATCCTCTATCCTATCCTCCATCCTATCCTATTCTCTATCCTATCCTTTCCTCTATAATATCGTCTCTTCTATCGTATCCTATCCTCTATCCCATCCTATCCTCTATCCTATCCTATCCTCTATCCTATCCTCTATCCTATCCTTTCCTCTATAATATCGTCTCTTCTATCCTCTATCCTATCCTATCCTATCCTCTATCCTATCCTCTATCCTATCCTATCCTCTATCCTATCCTATCCTCTATCCTATCCTATCCTCTATCCTATCCTCACCTCAATCCTATCCTATTCTCTATCCTATTCTATCCTCTATCCTATCCTATCCTCAATCCAATCCTATACTCTATTGTATCCTATCCTCTATCGTATCCTATCCTCTATCCTATCCAATCCTCTATCCTATCCTCTATCCTATCCTATCCTCTATCCTATCCTCACCTCAATCCTATCCTATTCTCTATCCTATTCTATCCTCTATCCTATCCTATCCTCTATCCTATCCTATCCTCTATCCTATCCTATCCTCTATCCTATCCTATCCTCTATCCTATCCTATCCTCTATCCTATCCTATCCTCTATCCTATCCTCTCTTGAATCCTATCCTATCCTCAATCCTATCCTATCCTCTATCCTATCTTATCCTCTATCCTATCCTGTACTCTGTTCTATCCTCTCCTCTATCCTATCCTATCCTCTATCCTATCCTCTATCCAATCCTATACTCTATCCTATCCTATCCTCTATCCTATCTTATCCTCTATTCTATCCTATCCTCAATCCTATCCTATCCTCAATCCTATCCTATCCTCTTATCGTATCCTATCCTCTATCCTATCCTCCATCCTATCCTATTCTCTATCCTATCCTTCCCTCTATAATATCGTCTCTTCTATCCTCTATCCTATCCTATCCTATCCTCTATCCTATTCTCTATCCTATCCTCTATCCTATCCTATCCTTTATCCTATCCTATCCTCTATCCTATCCTCTCCTCAATCCTACCCTATTCTCTATCCTATTCTATCCTCTATCCTATCCTATCCTCAATCCAATCCTACACTCTATTGTATCCTATCCTCTATCGTATCCTATCCTCTATCCTATTCAATCCTCTATCCTATCCTCTATCCTATCCTATCCTCAATCCTATCCTATCCTCTATCCTATCTTATCCTCTATCCTATCCTGTACTCTGTTCTATCCTCTCCTCTATCCTATCCTATCCTCTATCCTATCCTCTATCCAATCCTATCCTCTATCCTATCCTATCGTCTATCCTATCCTATCCTCTATCCTATCCTATCCTCTATCCTATCCTATCGTCTATCCTATTCAATCTCATATCCTATCCTATCCTCTATCATATCCAATCCTCTATCGTATCCTATCTTCTATCGTATCCTATCCTCAATCCTATCCTATCCTCATTCCTATCCTATCCTCAATCCTATCCTATCCTCATTCCTATACTATCCTCAATCCTATCGTATCCTCTATCCTATCCTATCCTCTATCCTATCCTATCCTCTATCCTATCCTATCCTCAATCCTATCCTATCCTCTACCTATCCTATCCTCCTATCGTATCCTATCCTCTATCCTATCCTCCATCCTATCCTATTCTCTATCCTATCCTTTCCTCTATAATATCATCTCTTCTATCCTCTATCCTATCCTATCGTCTATCCTATCCTATCCTCTATCATATCCTATCCTCTATCGTATCCTATCTTCTATCGTATCCTATCCTCTATCCTATCCAATCCTCTATCCTATCCTCTATCCTATCCTATTCTCAATCCTATCCTATCCTCTATCCTATCCTATCCTCTTATAGTATCCTATCCTCTATCCTATCCTCCATCCTATCCTATTCTCTATCCTATCCTTTCCTCTATAATATCGTCTCTTCTATCCTCTATCCTATCCTATCCTATCCTCTATCCTATCCTCTATCCTATCCTATCCTCTATCCTATCCTATCCTCTATCCTATCCTATCCTCTATCCTATCCTCTCTTCAATCCTATCCTATTCTCTATCCTATTCTATCCTCTATCCTATCCTATCCTCAATCCAATCCTATACTCTATTGTATCCTATCCTCTATCGTATCCTATCCTCAATCCTATCCTATCCTCATTCCTATCCTATCCTCAATCCTATCCTATCCTCATTCCTATCCTATCCTCAATCCTATCGTATCCTCTATCCTATAGTATCCTCTATCCTATCCTATCCTCTCTCCTATCCTATCCTCAATCCTATCCTATCCTCAATCCTATCCTATCCTATCCTCTATCCTATCCTATCATCTATCATATCCTATCCTCTATCCTATAATATCGTCTATCCTATCCTATCCTCTATCCTATCCTATCCTCTATCCTATCCTTTCCTCTATCCTATCCTATCCTCTATCCTATCCTATCATCTATCATATCCTATCCTCTATCCTATCCTATCCTCAATCCTATCCTATCCTCTATCCTATCCTATCCTCTTATCGTATCCTATCCTCTATCCTATCCTCCATCCTATCCTATTCTCTATCCTATCCTTTCCTCTATAATATCGTCTCTTCTATCGTATCCTATCCTCTATCCCATCCTATCCTCTATCCTATCCTATCCTCTATCCTATTCAATCTCATATCCTATCCTATCCTCTATCATATCCTATCCTCTATCGTATCCTATCTTCTATCGTATCCTATCCTCTATCCTATCCAATCCTCTATCCTATCCTCTATCCTATCCTCTATCCTATCCTCTATCCTATCCTCTATCCTATCCTTTCCTCTATAATATCGTCTCTTCTATCCTCTATCCTATCCTATCCTATCCTCTATCCTATCCTCTATCCTATCCTATCCTCTATCCTATCCTATCCTCTATCCTATCCTCACCTCAATCCTATCCTATTCTCTATCCTATTCTATCCTCTATCCTATCCTATCCTCAATCCAATCCTATACTCTATTGTATCCTATCCTCTATCGTATCCTATCCTCTATCCTATCCAATCCTCTATCCTATCCTCTATCCTATCCTATCCTCTATCCTATCCTCACCTCAATCCTATCCTATTCTCTATCCTATTCTATCCTCTATCCTATCCTATCCTCTATCCTATCCTATCCTCTATCCTATCCTATCCTCTATCCTATCCTATCCTCTATCCTATCCTATCCTCTATCCTATCCTATCCTCTATCCTATCCTATCCTATCCTCTATCCTATCCTCTCCTGAATCCTATCCTATCCTCAATCCTATCCTATCCTCTATCCTATCTTATCCTCTATCCTATCCTGTACTCTGTTCTATCCTCTCCTCTATCCTATCCTATCCTCTATCCTATCCTCTATCCAATCCTATACTCTATCCTATCCTATCCTCTATCCTATCTTATCCTCTATTCTATCCTATCCTCAATCCTATCCTATCCTCAATCCTATCCTATCCTCTTATCGTATCCTATCCTCTATCCTATCCTCCATCCTATCCTATTCTCTATCCTATCCTTCCCTCTATAATATCGTCTCTTCTATCCTCTATCCTATCCTATCCTATCCTCTATCCTATTCTCTATCCTATCCTCTATCCTATCCTATCCTTTATCCTATCCTATCCTCTATCCTATCCTCTCCTCAATCCTACCCTATTCTCTATCCTATTCTATCCTCTATCCTATTCAATCCTCTATCCTATCCTCTATCCTATCCTATCCTCTATCCTATCCTATCGTCTATCCTATTCAATCTCATATCCTATCCTATCCTCTATCATATCCTATCCTCTATCGTATCCTATCTTCTATCGTATCCTATCCTCTATCCTATCCTCATTCCTATCCTATCCTATCCTCATTCCTATCCTATCCTCAATCCTATCGTATCCTCTATCCTATAGTATCCTCTATCCTATCCTATCCTCAATCCTATCCTATCCTCAATCCTATCCTATCCTCAATCCTATCCTATCCTATCCTCTATCCTATCCTATCATCTATCATATCCTATCCTCTATCCTATCCTATCCTCTATCCTATCCTATCCTCTTATCGTATCCTATCCTCTATCCTATCCTCTATCCTATCCTATTCTCTATCCTATCCTATCCTCTATAATATCGTCTCTTCTATCCTCTATCCTATCCTATCCTATCCTCTATCCTATCCTCTATCCTATCCTCTATCCTATCCTATCCTCTATCCTATCCTATCCTCTATCCTATCCTCTCCTCAATCCTATCCTATTCTCTATCCTATTCTATCCCCTATCCTATCCTATCCTCAATCCAATCCTATACTCTATTGTATCCTATCCTCTATCATATCCTATCCTCTATCCTATCCAATCCTTTATCCTATCCTCTATCCTATCCTATCCTCTATCCTATCCTATCGTCTATCCTATTCAATCTCATATCCTCTCCTATCCTCTATCATATCCAATCCTCTATCGTATCCTATCTTCTATCGTATCCTATCTTCAATCCTATCCTATCCTCATTCCTATCCTACCCTCAATCCTATCCTATCCTCATTCCTATCCTATCCTCAATCCTATCGTATCCTCTATCCTATCCTATCCTCTATCCTATCCTATCCTCTATCCTATCCTAGCCTCAATCCTATCCTATCCTCAATCCTATCCTATCCTCTTATCGTATCCTATCCTCTATCCTATCCTCCATCCTATCCTATTCTCTATCCTATCCTTCCCTCTATAATATCGTCTCTTCTATCCTCTATCCTATCCTATCCTATCCTCTATCCTATTCTCTATCCTATCCTCTATCCTATCCTATCCTTTATCCTATCCTATCCTCTATCCTATCCTCTCCTCAATCCTACCCTATTCTCTATCCTATTCTATCCTCTATCCTATCCTATCCTCAATCCAATCCTACACTCTATTGTATCCTATCCTCTATCGTATCCTATCCTCTATCCTATCCAATCCTCTATCCTATCCTCTATCCTATCCTATCCTCTATCCTATCCTATCGTCTATCCTATTCAATCTCATATCCTATCCTATGCTCTATCATATCCTATCCTCTATCGTATCCTATCTTCTATCGTATCCTATCCTCTATCCTATCCTCTATCCTATCCTATCCTCTATCCCATCCTATCCTCAATCCTATCCTATCCTATCCTCCATCCTGTCCGATCCTCCATCCTATCCAATCCCCTATCCTATCCTCAATCCTATCCTATCCTCATTCCTATCTTATCCTCAATCCTATCCTATCCTCATTCCTATCCTATCCTCAATCCTATCGTATCCTCTATCCTATAGTATCCTCTATCCTATCCTATCCTCTCTCCTATCCTATCCTCAATCCTATCCTATCCTCAATCCTATCCTATCCTCAATCCTATCCTATCCTATCCTCTATCCTATCCTATCCTCTATCCTCTATCCTATCCTACCCTCTATCCTATCATATCCTCTATCCTATCCTATCCTCTATCCTATCCTATCCTCTATTCTATCCTATCCTCTAACCTATCCAATCCTATATCGTATCCTCTATCCTATCCTATCCTCTATCCTATCCTATCCTCTATCCTATCCTATCCTCTATCCTATCCTATCCTCTATCCTATCCTATCCTCTATCCTATCCTATCCTCTATCCTATCCTATCCTCTATCCTATCCTATCCTCTATCCTATCCTATCCTCTATCCTATCCTATCCTCTATCCTATCCTATCCTCTATCCTATCCTATCCTCTATCCTATCCTATCCTCTATCCTATCCTATCCTCTATCCTATCCTATCCTCTATCCTATCCTATCCTCTATCCTATCCAGTCCCGTATCCTATCCTCTATCATATCCTATCCTCTTTACTATAATATCATCTATCCTATCCTATCCTATCCTCTATCCTATCCTATCCTCTATCCTATCGTATCCTCTATCCTATCCTATCCTCTATCCTATCCTATCCTCTATCCTATCATATCCTCTATCCTATCCTATCCTGTATCCTATCCTATCCTCTATTCTATCCAATCCCCTATCCTATCATATCCTCTATCCTATCCTATCCTCTATCGTATCGTATCCTCTATCCTATCCTATCCTGTATCCTATCCTATCCTCTATCCTATCCAATCCTATATCCTATTCTCTATCCTATCCTATCATCTATCCTATCCTATCCTCTATCGTATCCTATCCTCTATCCTATCCAATCCCATATCGTATCCTATATCCTATTCTATCCTCTATCCTATCCAATCACATATCGCATCCTCTATCCTATCCTATCCTCTATCCTATCCTATCCTCTATCCTATCCAGTCCTCTATCCTATCCTCTATCATATCCTATCCTCTTTACTATAATATCATCTATCCTATCCTATCCTATCCTCTATCCTATCCTATCCTCTATCCTATCCTATCCTCTATCCAATCCTATCCTCTATACTATCCTATAATATCCTCTCTCCTATCCTATCCTATCCTCTATCCTATCCTCTCCTCAATCCTATCCTATCCTCTATCCTATCCTCTCCTCCATCCTATCCTATCCTCTATCCTATCCTATCCTCTATCCTATTCAATCTCATATCCTATCCTATCCTCTATCATATCCTATCCTCTATCGTATCCTATCTTCTATCGTATCCTATCCTCTATCCTATCCAATCCTGTATCCTATCCACCATCCTATCCTATCCTCTATCCTATCCTATCCTCAATCCTATCCTATCCTATCCTCCATCCTATCCTATCCTCCATCCTATCCAATCCCCTATGCTATCCTCTATCCTATCCTATCCTCATTCCTATCCTATCCTCAATCCTATCGTATCCTCTATCCTATAGTATCCTCTATCCTTTCCTATCCTCTATCCTATCCTATCCTCAATCCTATCCTATCCTATTCTCTATCCTATCCTATCATCTATCATATCCTATCCTCTATCCTATCCTATCGTCTATCCTATCCTATCCTCTATCCTATCCTATCCTCTATCCTATCCTATCCTATCCTCTATCCTATCCTCTTCTCAATTCTATCCTATCCTCTATCCTATCCTATCATTTATGAAATCCTATCCTATACTCTATACCATCCTATCATCTATGCTATCCTATCCTGAATCTTATCCTATCGTATGCTCTATCCTATCCTATACTCTATCCTATCCAATCCCCTATCCTATCCTCTACCCTATAATACCATGTATCCTATCCTATTCTCTATCCTATCCTATCCTATGCTCTATCGTATGCTCTATCCTATCCTATCCACTATCCAATCCTATACTCTATCCTATCCTATCCCCTATCCTATCCTTAATCCTATCCTATCCTCAATCCTAACCTATCCTCTATCCTATCCTATTCTCTATCCTATCCTATCCTCTATCCTATCCTATCCACTATCGTATGCTCTATCCTATCCTATCCTCTATCCTATCCAATCCCCTATCCTATCCTCTACCCTATCCTATCCTCAACCCTATAATACCATGTATCCTATCCTATTCTCTATCCTATCCTATCCTATCCTCTATCGTATGCTCTATCCTATCCTCAATCCAATCCTATACTCTATCCTTTAGTATCCTCTATCGTATCCTATCCTCTATCCTATCCAATCCTGTATCCTATCCTCTATCCTATCCTATCCTCTATCCTATCCTATACTCTATCATATCCTATCCTCTATCCTATCCTATCGTCTATCCTATCCTATCCTCTATCCTATTCTATCCTCTATCCTATCCTATCCTCAATCCAATCCTATCCTGTATCCTATCCTATCCTCTATCCTATCCTATCCTCTATCCTATCCAATCTCATATCCTATCCTATCCTCTATCATATCCTATCCTCTATCCTATCCTGTTCTCTATCGTATGTTCTATCCTATCCTATCCTGTATCCTATCCAATCCCCTATCCAATCCTCTATCCTATCCGATCCTCTACTCTATTATACCATGTATCCTATCCTATACTCAATCCTACCCTATCCTCTATCCTATACTATCCTCTATGCTATCCTATCCTCTATCCTATTCGATCCTCTATCCTGTCTATCCTCAATCCAATCCTATCCTCTATCCTATCCAATCCTCTATCCTATCCTATCCTCTATCCTATCCTATCCTCTATCCAATCCTATCGTCTATCCTATCCTATCCTCTATCCTATCCAATCCCATATCGTATCCTATATCCTATCCTATCCTCTATCCTATCCTATCCTCTATCCTATCCTATCCTCTCTTCTATCCTATCCTCTATCGTATCCTATCCTCTATCCTATCCAATCCTATATCGTATCCTCTATCCTATCCTATCCTCTATCCTATCCTATCCTCTATCCTATCCTATCCTATCCTCTATCCTATCCTATCCTCTATCCTATCCTATCCTCTATCCTATCCTATCGTCTATCCTATCCTATCCTCTATCCAATCCTATTATCTATCCTATCCTATCATATCCTCTATCCTATCCTATCCTCTATCCTATCCTATGCTCTATCCTATCCTATCCTCTATCCTATCCTATCCTCTATCCTATCCTATCCTCTACCCAATCCTATCCTCTATCCTATCTTATCCTGTATCCTATCCTATCCTTTATTCTATCCAATCCCCTATCGTATCCTCTATCCTATCCTATCCTCTATCCTATCCTAGCCTCTATCATATCCTATCCTCTATCCTATCCTATCCTCTATCCTATTCTATCCCCTATCCTATCCAATCCTATATCCTATTCTCTATCCTATCCTATCCTCTATCCTATCCTATCCTCTATCGTATCCTATCCTCTATCCTATCCAATCCCATATCGTATCCTCTATCCTATCCTATCCTGTATCCTATCCTATCCTCTATCCTATCCTATCCTCTATTCTATCCTATCCTCTATCGTATCCTATCCTCTATCCTATCCAATCCTATACCGTATCCTCTATCCTATCCTATCCTCTATCCGCTATCCTATCCTACCCTCTATCCTATCATATCCTCTATCCTATCCTATCCTCTATCCTATCCTATCCTCTATTCTATCCTATCCTCTAACCTATCCAATCCTATATCGTATCCTCTATCCTATCCTATCCTCTATCCTATCCTATCCTCTATCCTATCCTATCCTCTATCCTATCCTATCCTCAATCCAATCCTATCCTCTATCCTATCCTATCCTCAATCCAATCTTATCCTCTATCGTATCCTATCCTCTATCCTATCCTGTCCTCTATTCTATCCTACCTTCTATTTTAAACTATCCTCTATCCTATCCTCTCCTCAATCCTATCCTATCCTGTATCATATCCTATCCTCTATCCTATCCTATCCTCTATCCTATCCTCTATCCTATATTATCCTCTATCCTATCCTGTCCTCTATTCTATCCTATCCTCTATCGTATCCTATCCTCTATCCTATACTATCCTCTATCCTATCCTATCCTATCCTATCCTCTATCCTATCCTATCCTCTATCCTATCCAATCTCATATCCTATTCAATCTCATATCCTATCCAATCCTCTATCCTATCCTCAATCCAATCCTATCCTCTATCCTATCCTATCCTCTATCCTATCCTATCCTCTATCCTATCCTATCCTCTATCCTATCCAATCTCATATCCTATCCTATCCTCTATCATATCCTATCCTCTATCCTATCCTGTCCTCTATCGTATGCTCTATCCTGTCCTATCCTCTATCCTATCCAATCCCCTATCCAATCCTCTATCCTATTCGATCCTCTACCCTATTATACCATGTATCCTATCCTATACTCAATCCTACCCTATCCTCTATCCTATCCTATCCTCTATGCTATCCTATCCTCTATCCTATTCTATCCTCTATCCTGTCTATCCTCAATCCAATCGTATCCTCTATCCTATCCAATCCTCTATCCTATCCTATCCTCTATCCTATCCTATCCTCTATCCTATCCTATCCTCTATCCTATCCTATCCTCTATCCTATCCTATCCTCTATCCTATCCTATCCTCTATCCTATCCTATCCTCTATCCTATCCTATCCTCTATCCTATCCTATCCTCTATCCTATCCAGTCCCGTATCCTATCCTCTATCATATCCTATCCTCTTTACTATAATATCATCTATCCTATCCTATCCTATCCTCTATCCTATCCTATCCTCTATCCTATCGTATCCTCTATCCTATCCTATCCTCTATCCTATCCTATCCTCTATCCTATCATATCCTCTATCCTATCCTATCCTCTCTTCTATCCTATCCTCTATCGTATCCTATCCTCTATCCTATCCAATCCTATATCGTATCCTCTATCCTATCCTATCCTCTATCCTATCCTATCCTCTATCCTATCCTATCCTCTATCCTATCCTATCCTCTATCCTATCCTATCCTCTATCCTATCCTATCGTCTATCCTATCCTATCCTCTATCCAATCCTATCCTCTATCCTATCCTATCATATCCTCTATCCTATCCTATCCTCTATCCTATCCTATGCTCTATCCTATCCTATCCTCTATCCTATCCTATCCTCTATCCTATCCTATCCTCTACCCAATCCTATCCTCTATCCTATCCTATCCTGTATCCTATCCTATCCTTTATTCTATCCAATCCCCTATCGTATCCTCTATCCTATCCTATCCTCTATCCTATCCTAGCCTCTATCATATCCTATCCTCTATCCTATCCTATCCTCTATCCTATTCTATCCTCTATCCTATCCAATCCTATATCCTATTCTCTATCCTATCCTATCCTCTATCCTATCCTATCCTCTATCGTATCCTATCCTCTATCCTATCCAATCCCATATCGTATCCTCTATCCTATCCTATCCTGTATCTTATCCTATCCTCTATCCTATCCTATCCTCTATTCTATCCTATCCTCTATCGTATCCTATCCTCTATCCTATCGAATCCTATATCGTATCCTCGAACCTATCCTATCCTCTATCCTATCCTATCCTCTATCCTATCCTATCCTCTATCCTATCCTATCCTCTATCCTATCCAGTCCCCTATCCTATCCTCTATCATATCCTATCCTCTTTACTATAATATCATCTATCCTATCCTATCCTATCCTCTATCCTATCCTATCCTCTATCCTATCCTATCCTCTATTCTATCCTATCCTCTATCGTATCCTATCCTCTATCCTATCCAATCCTATACCGTATCCTCTATCCTATCCTATCCTCTATCCTCTATCCTATCCTACCCTCTATCCTATCATATCCTCTATCCTATCCTATCCTCTATCCTATCCTATCCTCTATTCTATCCTATCCTCTAACCTATCCAATCCTATATCGTATCCTCTATCCTATCCTATCCTCTATCCTATCCTATCCTCTATCCTATCCTATCCTCTATCCTATCCTATCCTCTATCCTATCCAGTCCTCTATCCTATCCTCTATCATATCCTATCCTCTTTACTATAATATCATCTATCCTATCCTATCCTATCCTCTATCCTATCCTATCCTCTATCCTATCCTATCCTCTATCCAATCCTATCCTCTATACTATCCTATCATATCCTCTATCCTATCCTATCCTCTATCCTATCCTATCCTCTATCCTATCCAGTCCTCTATCCTATCCTCTATCATATCCTATCCTCTTTACTATAATATCATCTATCCTATCCTATCCTATCCTCTATCCTATCCTATCCTCTATCCTATCCTATCCTCTATCCAATCCTATCCTCTATACTATCCTATCATATCCTCTATCCTATCCTATCCTCTATCCTATCCTATGCTCTATCCTATACTATCCTCTATCCTATCCTATGCTCTATCCTATCCTATCCTCTATCCTATCCTATCCTCTATCCTATCCTATCCTCTATCCTATCCTATCATATCCTCTATCCTATCCTATCCTATATCCTATCCTATCCTCTATACTATCCTATCCTCTATCCTATCCTACCCTCTATCCTATCCTATCCTATATCCTATCCTATCCTCTATCCTATCCAATCCCCTATCCTCTCCTCTATCCTATCCTATACTCTATCATATCCTAATCTCTATCCTATCTTATCCTGTATCATATTCTATACTCTATCCTATCCTTTCCGCTATCCTATCATATCCTCTATCCTATCCTATCCTCTATCGTAACCTATCCTCTATCCTATCCTATCCTCTATCCTATCATATCCTCTATCCTATCCTATCCTGTATCCTATCCTATCCTCTATTCTATACAATCCCCTGTCCTATCATATCCTCTATCCTATCCTATCCTCTATCGTATCGTATCCTCTATCCTATCCTATCCTGTATCCTATCCTATCCTATCCTCTATCCTATCCAATCCTATATCCTATGCTCTATCCTATCCTATCCTCTATCCTATCCAATCCCCTATCCTCTCCTCTATCCTATCCTATACTCTATCATATCCTAATCTCTATCCTATCTTATCCTGTATCCTATTCTATACTCTATCCTATCCTTTCCGCTATCCTATCCTATCCTCTATCCTATCCTATCCTCTATCGTATCCTATCCTCTATCCTATCCTATCCTCTATCCTATCATATCCTCTATCCTATCCTATCCTGTATCCTATCCTATCCTCTATTCTATCCAATCCCCTATCCTATCATATCCTCTATCCTATCCTATCCTCTATCGTATCGTATCCTCTATCCTATCCTATCCTGTATCCTATCCTATCCTCTATCCTATCCAATCCTATATCCTATTCTCTATCCTATCCTATCCTCTATCCTATCCTATCCTCTATCGTATCCTATCCTCTATCCTATCCAATCCCATATCGTATCCTATATCCTATTCTATCCTCTATCCTATCCAATCCTATATCCTATTCTCTATCCTATCCTATCCTCTATCCTATCCTCTATCGTATCCTATCCTCTATCTTATCCAATCCCATATCGTATCCTCTATCCTATCCTATCCTCTATCCTATCCTATCCTCTATGCTATCCTATCCTCTATTCTATCCTATCCTCTATCGTATGCTCTATCCTATCCTATCCTCTATCCTATCCAATCCACTATTCAATCCTCTATCCTATCCTATCCTCTACCCTATAATACCATGTATCCTATCCTATTCTCTATCCTATCCTATCCTATCCTATCCTCTATCGTATGCTCTATCCTATTCTATCCACTATCCTATCCTATCCTCTATCCTATACTATCCTCAATCCAATCCTATACTCTATCCTATCCTATCCTCTATCGTATGCTCCATCCTATCCTATCCTCTATCCCATCCTCATCCTATCCTATCCTCAATCCTATCCTATCCTCAATCCTATCCTATCCTCTTTGCTTTCCTATCCTCTATCCTATTCTATCCTCTATCCTATCCTATCCTCAATCCAATCCTATACTCTATCCTATCCTATCCTCTATCGTATCCTATCCTCTATCCTATCCTCTATCCTATCCTATCCTCTATCGTATCCTATTCTCTATCCTATCCTATCCTCTATCCTATCCTATCCTCCATCGTATCCTCTATCCTATCCTATCCTCTATCCTATCCAATCCCCTATCCTATCCTCTATCCTGTCCTATCCTCTATCCTATAATACCATGTATCCTATCTTATTCTCCATCCTATCCTATCCTATCCTATCCTCTATCGTATGCTCTATCCTATCCTATCCACTATCCTATCCTATCCTCAATCCTATTCTATCCCCTACGATATCTTATCCTCTATCCTATCGTATCCTCTATCCTATCCTATTCTCTATCCTATCCTATCCTCTATCCTATCCTATCCTCTATCGTATGCTCTATCCTATCCTATCCTCTTTCCTATCCTATCCTATATCCTATCCTCTTCTCTATCCTATCCTTTCCTCTATAATATCGTATCATCTATCGTATCCTATCCTCTATCCTATCCTATCCTCTATCGTATCCCATATTCTATCCTATCCAATCCTCTACCCTATCCTCAATCCTATCCTATCCTATATCCTATCCTCTTCTCTATCCTATCCTTTCCTCTATAATATCGTATCATCTATCGTATCCTATCCTCTATCCTATCCTATCCTCTATCCTATCATATCCTCTATCCTATCCTATCCTGTATCCAATCCTATCCTCTATCCTATCCTATCCTCTATCGTATCCTATCCTCTATCCTATCCAATCCTCTATTCTATCCTCTATCCTATCCTATCCTCTATCCTATCCTATCCTCTATCGTATCCTATCCTCTATCCTATCCAATCCCATATCGTATCCTCTATCCTATCCTATCCTGTATCCTATCCTATCCTCTATCCTATCCTATCCTCTATTCGATCCTATCCTGTATCCTATCCTATCCTCTATCCTATCCTATCCTCTATTCGATCCTATCCTCTATCGTATCCTATCCTCTATCCTATCCAATCCTCTATCCTATCCTATCCTCTATTCTATCCTATCCTCTAACCTATCCAATCCTATATCGTATCCTCTATCCTATCCTATCCTCTATCCTATCCTATCCTCTATCCTATCCTATCCTCTATCCTATCCTATCCTCAATCCAATCCTATCCTCTATCCTATCCTATCCTCAATCCAATCTTATCCTCTATCGTATCCTATCCTCTATCCTATCCTGTCCTCTATTCTATCCTACCTTCTATTTTAAACTATCCTCTATCCTATCCTCTCCTCAATCCTATCCTATCCTGTATCATATCCTATCCTCTATCCTATCCTATCCTCTATCCTATCCTCTATCCTATATTATCCTCTATCCTATCCTGTCCTCTATTCTATCCTATCCTCTATCGTATCCTATCCTCTATCCTATACTATCCTCTATCCTATCCTATCCTATCCTATCCTCTATCCTATCCAATCCCATATCGTATCCTCTATCCTATCCTATCCTGTATCTTATCCTATCCTCTATCCTATCCTATCCTCTATTCTATCCTATCCTCTATCGTATCCTATCCTCTATCCTATCGAATCCTATATCGTATCCTCGAACCTATCCTATCCTCTATCCTATCCTATCCTCTATCCTATCCTATCCTCTATCCTATCCTATCCTCTATCCTATCCTATCCTCTATCCTATCCAGTCCCCTATCCTATCCTCTATCATATCCTATCCTCTTTACTATAATATCATCTATCCTATCCTATCCTATCCTATCCTCTATCCTATCCTATCCTCTATCCTATCCTATCCTCTATTCTATCCTATCCTCTATCGTATCCTATCCTCTATCCTATCCAATCCTATACCGTATCCTCTATCCTATCCTATCCTCTATCCTCTATCCTATCCTACCCTCTATCCTATCATATCCTCTATCCTATCCTATCCTCTATCCTATCCTATCCTCTATTCTATCCTATCCTCTAACCTATCCAATCCTATATCGTATCCTCTATCCTATCCTATCCTCTATCCTATCCTATCCTCTATCCTATCCAGTCCTCTATCCTATCCTCTATCATATCCTATCCTCTTTACTATAATATCATCTATCCTATCCTATCCTATCCTCTATCCTATCCTATCCTCTATCCTATCCTATCCTCTATCCAATCCTATCCTCTATACTATCCTATCATATCCTCTATCCTATCCTATCCTCTATCCTATCCTATCCTCTATCCTATCCAGTCCTCTATCCTATCCTCTATCATATCCTATCCTCTTTACTATAATATCATCTATCCTATCCTATCCTATCCTCTATCCTATCCTATCCTCTATCCTATCCTATCCTCTATCCAATCCTATCCTCTATACTATCCTATCATATCCTCTATCCTATCCTATCCTCTATCCTATCCTATGCTCTATCCTATACTATCCTCTATCCTATCCTATGCTCTATCCTATCCTATCCTCTATCCTATCCTATCCTCTATCCTATCCTATCCTCTATCCTATCCTATCATATCCTCTATCCTATCCTATCCTATATCCTATCCTATCCTCTATACTATCCTATCCTCTATCCTATCCTACCCTCTATCCTATCCTATCCTATATCCTATCCTATCCTCTATCCTATCCAATCCCCTATCCTCTCCTCTATCCTATCCTATACTCTATCATATCCTAATCTCTATCCTATCTTATCCTGTATCATATTCTATACTCTATCCTATCCTTTCCGCTATCCTATCATATCCTCTATCCTATCCTATCCTCTATCGTAACCTATCCTCTATCCTATCCTATCCTCTATCCTATCATATCCTCTATCCTATCCTATCCTGTATCCTATCCTATCCTCTATTCTATACAATCCCCTGTCCTATCATATCCTCTATCCTATCCTATCCTCTATCGTATCGTATCCTCTATCCTATCCTATCCTGTATCCTATCCTATCCTATCCTCTATCCTATCCAATCCTATATCCTATGCTCTATCCTATCCTATCCTCTATCCTATCCAATCCCCTATCCTCTCCTCTATCCTATCCTATACTCTATCATATCCTAATCTCTATCCTATCTTATCCTGTATCCTATTCTATACTCTATCCTATCCTTTCCGCTATCCTATCCTATCCTCTATCCTATCCTATCCTCTATCGTATCCTATCCTCTATCCTATCCTATCCTCTATCCTATCATATCCTCTATCCTATCCTATCCTGTATCCTATCCTATCCTCTATTCTATCCAATCCCCTATCCTATCATATCCTCTATCCTATCCTATCCTCTATCGTATCGTATCCTCTATCCTATCCTATCCTGTATCCTATCCTATCCTCTATCCTATCCAATCCTATATCCTATTCTCTATCCTATCCTATCCTCTATCCTATCCTATCCTCTATCGTATCCTATCCTCTATCCTATCCAATCCCATATCGTATCCTATATCCTATTCTATCCTCTATCCTATCCAATCCTATATCCTATTCTCTATCCTATCCTATCCTCTATCCTATCCTCTATCGTATCCTATCCTCTATCTTATCCAATCCCATATCGTATCCTCTATCCTATCCTATCCTCTATCCTATCCTATCCTCTATGCTATCCTATCCTCTATTCTATCCTATCCTCTATCGTATGCTCTATCCTATCCTATCCTCTATCCTATCCAATCCACTATTCAATCCTCTATCCTATCCTATCCTCTACCCTATAATACCATGTATCCTATCCTATTCTCTATCCTATCCTATCCTATCCTATCCTCTATCGTATGCTCTATCCTATTCTATCCACTATCCTATCCTATCCTCTATCCTATACTATCCTCAATCCAATCCTATACTCTATCCTATCCTATCCTCTATCGTATGCTCCATCCTATCCTATCCTCTATCCCATCCTCATCCTATCCTATCCTCAATCCTATCCTATCCTCAATCCTATCCTATCCTCTTTGCTTTCCTATCCTCTATCCTATTCTATCCTCTATCCTATCCTATCCTCAATCCAATCCTATACTCTATCCTATCCTATCCTCTATCGTATCCTATCCTCTATCCTATCCTCTATCCTATCCTATCCTCTATCGTATCCTATTCTCTATCCTATCCTATCCTCTATCCTATCCTATCCTCCATCGTATCCTCTATCCTATCCTATCCTCTATCCTATCCAATCCCCTATCCTATCCTCTATCCTGTCCTATCCTCTATCCTATAATACCATGTATCCTATCTTATTCTCCATCCTATCCTATCCTATCCTATCCTCTATCGTATGCTCTATCCTATCCTATCCACTATCCTATCCTATCCTCAATCCTATTCTATCCCCTACGATATCTTATCCTCTATCCTATCGTATCCTCTATCCTATCCTATTCTCTATCCTATCCTATCCTCTATCCTATCCTATCCTCTATCGTATGCTCTATCCTATCCTATCCTCTTTCCTATCCTATCCTATATCCTATCCTCTTCTCTATCCTATCCTTTCCTCTATAATATCGTATCATCTATCGTATCCTATCCTCTATCCTATCCTATCCTCTATCGTATCCCATATTCTATCCTATCCAATCCTCTACCCTATCCTCAATCCTATCCTATCCTATATCCTATCCTCTTCTCTATCCTATCCTTTCCTCTATAATATCGTATCATCTATCGTATCCTATCCTCTATCCTATCCTATCCTCTATCCTATCATATCCTCTATCCTATCCTATCCTGTATCCAATCCTATCCTCTATCCTATCCTATCCTCTATCGTATCCTATCCTCTATCCTATCCAATCCTCTATTCTATCCTCTATCCTATCCTATCCTCTATCGTATGCTCTATCGTATCCTATCCTCTATCCTATCCAATCCCATATCGTATCCTATATCCTATTCTATCCTCTATCCTATCCAATCCTATATCCTATTCTCTATCCTATCCTATCCTCTATCCTATCCTATCCTCTATCGTATCCTATCCTCTATCCTA
This sequence comes from Halictus rubicundus, assembly GCF_050948215.1. NCBI lineage: Eukaryota > Metazoa > Arthropoda > Insecta > Hymenoptera > Halictidae > Halictus > Halictus rubicundus. Next base: position 614,880 of record NW_027488663.1, on the reverse strand, counting down.
TCCAATCCCATATCGTATCCTCTATCCTATCCTATCCTGTATCCTATCCTATCCTCTATCCTATCCTATCCTCTATTCGATCCTATCCTGTATCCTATCCTATCCTCTATCCTATCCTATCCTCTATTCGATCCTATCCTCTATCGTATCCTATCCTCTATCCTATCCAATCCTATATCGTATCCTCTAACCTATCCTATCCTCTATCCTATCCTATCCTCTATCCTATCCTATCCTCTATCCTATCCTATCCTCTATCCTATCCTATCCTCTATCGTATCCTATCCTCTATCCTATCCAATCCCATATCGTATCCTATATCCTATTCTATCCTCTATCCTATCCAATCCTATATCCTATTCTCTATCCTATCCTATCCTCTATCCTATCCTATCCTCTATCGTATCCTATCCTCTATCCTATCCAATCCCATATCGTATCCTCTATCCTATCATATTCTCTATCCTATCCTATCCTCTATTCTATCCTATCCTCTATCGTATCCTATCCTCTATCCTATCGAATCCTATACCGTATCCTCGAACCTATCCTATCCTCTATCCTATCCTATCCTCTATCCTATCCTATCCTCTATCCTATCCTATCCTCTATCGTATCCTATCCTCTATCCTATCCAATCCTCTATTCTATCCTCTATCCTATCCTATCCTCTATCGTATGCTCTATCGTATCCTATCCTCTATCCTATTCTCTATCCTATCCTATCCTCTATCCTATCCTATCCTCTATCGTATCCTATCCTCTATCCTATCCAATCCCATATCGTATCCTCTATCCTATCCTATCCTGTATCCTATCCTATCCTCTATCCTATCCTATCCTCTATTCGATCCTATCCTCTATCGTATCCTATCCTCTCTCCTATCCAATCCTATATCGTATCCTCTAACCTATCCTATCCTCTATCCTATCCTATCCTCTATCCTATCCAATCCTATATCCTATTCTCTATCCTATCCTATCCTCTATCCTATCCTATCCTCTATCGTATCCTATCCTCTATCCTATCCAATCCCATATCGTATCCTGTATCCTATCATATCCTCTATCCTATCCTATCCTCTATCCTATCCTATCCTCTATCCTATCCTATCCTCTATTCTATCCTATCCTCTATCGTATCCTATCCTCTAACCTATCCAATCCTATATAGTATCCTCTATCCTATCCTATCCTCTATCCTATCCTATCCTCTATCCTATCCTATCCTCTATCCTATCCTATCCTCTATCCTATCCTATCCTCTATTCTATCCTATCCTCTATCGTATCCTATCCTCTAACCTATCCAATCCTATATCGTATCCTCTATCCTATCCTATCCTCTATCCTATCCTATCCTCTATCCTATCCTATTCTCTATCCTATCCTATCCTCTATCCTATCCTATCCTCTATCGTATGCTCTATCCTATCCTATCCTCTTTCCTATCCTATCCTATATCCTATCCTCTTCTCTATCCTATCCTTTCCTCTATAATATCGTATCATCTATCGTATCCTATCCTCTATCCTATCCTATCCTCTATCGTATCCCATATTCTATCCTATCCAATCCTCTACCCTATCCTCAATCCTATCCTATCCTATATCCTATCCTCTTCTCTATCCTATCCTTTCCTCTATAATATCGTATCATCTATCGTATCCTATCCTCTATCCTATCCTATCCTCTATCCTATCATATCCTCTATCCTATCCTATCCTGTATCCAATCCTATCCTCTATCCTATCCTATCCTCTATCGTATCCTATCCTCTATCCTATCCAATCCTCTATTCTATCCTCTATCCTATCCTATCCTCTATCGTATGCTCTATCGTATCCTATTCTCTATCCTATTCTCTATCCTATCCTATCCTCTATCCTATCCTATCCTCTATCGTATCCTATCCTCTATCCTATCCAATCCCATATCGTATCCTCTATCCTATCCTATCCTGTATCCTATCCTATCCTGTATCCTATCCTATCCTCTATCCTATCCTATCCTCTATCCTATCCTATCCTCTATCGTATCCTATCCTCTATCCTATCCAATCCCATATCGTATCCTATATCCTATTCTATCCTCTATCCTATCCAATCCTATATCCTATTCTCTATCCTATCCTATCCTCTATCCTATCCTATCCTCTATCGTATCCTATCCTCTATCCTATCCAATCCCATATCGTATCCTCTATCCTATCCTATCCTGTATCCTATCCTATCCTCTATCCTATCCTATCCTCTATTCGATCCTATCCTGTATCCTATCCTATCCTCTATCCTATCCTATCCTCTATTCGATCCTATCCTCTATCGTATCCTATCCTCTATCCTATCCAATCCTATATCGTATCCTCTAACCTATCCTATCCTCTATCCTATCCTATCCTCTATCCTATCCTATCCTCTATCCTATCCTATCCTCTATCCTATCCTATCCTCTATCGTATCCTATCCTCTATCCTATCCAATCCCATATCGTATCCTATATCCTATTCTATCCTCTACCCTATCCAATCCTATATCCTATTCTCTATCCTATCCTATCCTCTATCCTATCCTATCCTCTATCGAATCCTATCCTCTATCCTATCCAATCCCATATCGTATCCTCTATCCTATCATATCCTCTATCCTATCCTATCCTCTATTCTATCCTATCCTCTATCGTATCCTATCCTCTATCCTATCGAATCCTATATCGTATCCTCGAACCTATCCTATCCTCTATCCTATCCTATCCTCTATCCTATCCTATCCTCTATCCTATCCTATCCTCTATCGTATCCTATCCTCTATCCTATCCAATCCTCTATTCTATCCTCTATCCTATCCTATCCTCTATCGTATGCTCTATCGTATCCTATCCTCTATCCTATTCTCTATCCTATCCTATCCTCTATCCTATCCTATCCTCTATCGTATCCTATCCTCTATCCTATCCAATCCCATATCGTATCCTCTATCCTATCCTATCCTGTATCCTATCCTATCCTCTATCCTATCCTATCCTCTATTCGATCCTATCCTCTATCGTATCCTATCCTCTCTCCTATCCAATCCTATATCGTATCCTCTAACCTATCCTATCCTCTATCCTATCCTATCCTCTATCCTATCCAATCGTATATCCTATTCTCTATCCTATCCTATCCTCTATCCTATCCTATCCTCTATCGTATCCTATCCTCTATCCTATCCAATCCCATATCGTATCCTCTATCCTATCATATCCTCTATCCTATCCTATCCTCTATCCTATCCTATGCTCTATCCTATCCTATCCTCTATTCTATCCTATCCTCTATCGTATCCTATCCTCTAACCTATCCAATCCTATATCGTATCCTCTATCCTATCCTATCCTCTATCCTATCCTATCCTCTATCCTATCCTATCCTCTATCCTATCCTATCCTCTATCCTATCCTATCCTCTATCCTATCCTATCCTCTATCCTATCCTATCCTCTATCCTATCCTATCCTCTATCCTATCCTATCCTCTATCCTATCCTATCCTCTATCCTATCCTATCCTCTATCCTATCCTATCCTCTATCCTATCCTATCCTCTATCCTATCCTATTCTCTATCCTATCCTATCCTCTATCCTATCCTATCCTCTATCGTATGCTCTATCCTATCCTATCCTCTTTCCTATCCTATCCTATATCCTATCCTCTTCTCTATCCTATCCTTTCCTCTATAATATCGTATCATCTATCCTATCCTATCCTCTATCCTATCCTATCCTCTATCCTATCCTATCCTCTATCCTATCCTATCCTCTATCCTATCCTATCCTCTATCCTATCCTATCCTCTATCCTATCCTATCCTCTATCCTATCCTATCCTCTATCCTATCCAGTCCCGTATCCTATCCTCTATCATATCCTATCCTCTTTACTATAATATCATCTATCCTATCCTATCCTATCCTCTATCCTATCCTATCCTCTATCCTATCGTATCCTCTATCCTATCCTATCCTCTATCCTATCCTATCCTCTATCCTATCATATCCTCTATCCTATCCTATCCTGTATCCTATCCTATCCTCTATTCTATCCAATCCCCTATCCTATCCTATCCTCTATCCTATCCTATCCTCTATCCTATCCTATCCTCTATCCTATCCTATCCTGTATCCTATCCTATCCTCTATCCTATCCAATCCTATATCCTATTCTCTATCCTATCCTATCATCTATCCTATCCTATCCTCTATCGTATCCTATCCTCTATCCTATCCAATCCCATATCGTATCCTATATCCTATTCTATCCTCTATCCTATCCAATCCTATATCGCATCCTCTATCCTATCCTATCCTCTATCCTATCCTATCCTCTATCCTATCCAGTCCTCTATCCTATCCTCTATCATATCCTATCCTCTTTACTATAATATCATCTATCCTATCCTATCCTATCCTCTATCCTATCCTATCCTCTATCCTATCCTATCCTCTATCCAATCCTATCCTCTATACTATCCTATAATATCCTCTCTCCTATCCTATCCTATCCTCTATCCTATCCTCTCCTCAATCCTATCCTATCCTCTATCCTATCCTCTCCTCCATCCTATCCTATCCTCTATCCTATCCTATCCTCTATCCTATTCAATCTCATATCCTATCCTATCCTCTATCATATCCTATCCTCTATCGTATCCTATCTTCTATCGTATCCTATCCTCTATCCTATCCAATCCTCTATCCTATCCACCATCCTATCCTATCCTCTATCCTATCCTATCCTCAATCCTATCCTATCCTATCCTCCATCCTATCCTATCCTCCATCCTATCCAATCCCCTATGCTATCCTCTATCCTATCCTATCCTCATTCCTATCCTATCCTCAATCCTATCGTATCCTCTATCCTATAGTATCCTCTATCCTTTCCTATCCTCTATCCTATCCTATCCTCAATCCTATCCTATCCTATTCTCTATCCTATCCTATCATCTATCATATCCTATCCTCTATCCTATCCTATCGTCTATCCTATCCTATCCTCTATCCTATCCTATCCTCTATCCTATCCTATCCTATCCTCTATCCTATCCTCTTCTCAATTCTATCCTATCCTCTATCCTATCCTATCATTTATGAAATCCTATCCTATACTCTATACCATCCTATCATCTATGCTATCCTATCCTGAATCTTATCCTATCGTATGCTCTATCCTATCCTATACTCTATCCTATCCAATCCCCTATCCTATCCTCTACCCTATAATACCATGTATCCTATCCTATTCTCTATCCTATCCTATCCTATGCTCTATCGTATGCTCTATCCTATCCTATCCACTATCCAATCCTATACTCTATCCTATCCTATCCCCTATCCTATCCTTAATCCTATCCTATCCTCAATCCTAACCTATCCTCTATCCTATCCTATTCTCTATCCTATCCTATCCTCTATCCTATCCTATCCACTATCGTATGCTCTATCCTATCCTATCCTCTATCCTATCCAATCCCCTATCCTATCCTCTACCCTATCCTATCCTCAACCCTATAATACCATGTATCCTATCCTATTCTCTATCCTATCCTATCCTATCCTCTATCGTATGCTCTATCCTATCCTCAATCCAATCCTATACTCTATCCTTTAGTATCCTCTATCGTATCCTATCCTCTATCCTATCCAATCCTGTATCCTATCCTCTATCCTATCCTATCCTCTATCCTATCCTATACTCTATCATATCCTATCCTCTATCCTATCCTATCGTCTATCCTATCCTATCCTCTATCCTATTCTATCCTCTATCCTATCCTATCCTCAATCCAATCCTATCCTGTATCCTATCCTATCCTCTATCCTATCCTATCCTCTATCCTATCCAATCTCATATCCTATCCTATCCTCTATCATATCCTATCCTCTATCCTATCCTGTCCTCTATCGTATGCTCTATCCTATCCTATCCTGTATCCTATCCAATCCCCTATCCAATCCTCTATCCTATCCGATCCTCTACTCTATTATACCATGTATCCTATCCTATACTCAATCCTACCCTATCCTCTATCCTATCCTATCCTCTATGCTATCCTATCCTCTATCCTATTCGATCCTCTATCCTGTCTATCCTCAATCCAATCCTATCCTCTATCCTATCCTATCCTCTATCCTATCCTATCCTCTATCGTATCCTATCCTCTATCCTATCCAATCCCATATCGTATCCTCTATCCTATCATATCCTCTATCCTATCCTATACTCTATTCTATCCTATCCTCTATCGTATCCTATCCTCTATCCTATCGAATCCTATATCGTATCCTCGAACCTATCCTATCCTCTATCCTATCCTATCCTCTATCCTATCCTATCCTCTATCCTATCCTATCCTCTATCGTATCCTATCCTCTATCCTATCCAATCCTCTATTCTATCCTCTATCCTATCCTATCCTCTATCGTATGCTCTATCGTATCCTATCCTCTATCCTATTCTCTATCCTATCCTATCCTCTATCCTATCCTATCCTCTATCGTATCCTATCCTCTATCCTATCCAATCCCATATCGTATCCTCTATCCTATCCTATCCTGTATCCTATCCTATCCTCTATCCTATCCTATCCTCTATTCGATCCTATCCTCTATCGTATCCTATCCTCTCTCCTATCCAATCCTATATCGTATCCTCTAACCTATCCTATCCTCTATCCTATCCTATCCTCTATCCTATCCAATCGTATATCCTATTCTCTATCCTATCCTATCCTCTATCCTATCCTATCCTCTATCGTATCCTATCCTCTATCCTATCCTATCCTCTATCCTATCCTATCCTCTATCCTATCCTATCCTCTATCCTATCCTATCCTCTATCCTATCCTATCCTCTATCCTATCCTATTCTCTATCCTATCCTATCCTCTATCCTATCCTATCCCCTATCGTATGCTCTATCCTATCCTATCCTCTTTCCTATCCTATCCTATATCCTATCCTCTTCTCTATCCTATCCTTTCCTCTATAATATCGTATCATCTATCCTATCCTATCCTCTATCCTATCCTATCCTCTATCCTATCCTATCCTCTATCCTATCCTATCCTCTATCCTATCCTATCCTCTATCCTATCCTATCCTCTATCCTATCCTATCCTCTATCCTATCCTATCCTCTATCCTATCCAGTCCCGTATCCTATCCTCTATCATATCCTATCCTCTTTACTATAATATCATCTATCCTATCCTATCCTATCCTCTATCCTATCCTATCCTCTATCCTATCGTATCCTCTATCCTATCCTATCCTCTATCCTATCCTATCCTCTATCCTATCATATCCTCTATCCTATCCTATCCTGTATCCTATCCTATCCTCTATTCTATCCAATCCCCTATCCTATCATATCCTCTATCCTATCCTATCCTCTATCGTATCGTATCCTCTATCCTATCCTATCCTGTATCCTATCCTATCCTCTATCCTATCCAATCCTATATCCTATTCTCTATCCTATCCTATCATCTATCCTATCCTATCCTCTATCGTATCCTATCCTCTATCCTATCCAATCCCATATCGTATCCTATATCCTATTCTATCCTCTATCCTATCCAATCCTATATCGCATCCTCTATCCTATCCTATCCTCTATCCTATCCTATCCTCTATCCTATCCAGTCCTCTATCCTATCCTCTATCATATCCTATCCTCTTTACTATAATATCATCTATCCTATCCTATCCTATCCTCTATCCTATCCTATCCTCTATCCTATCCTATCCTCTATCCAATCCTATCCTCTATACTATCCTATAATATCCTCTCTCCTATCCTATCCTATCCTCTATCCTATCCTCTCCTCAATCCTATCCTATCCTCTATCCTATCCTCTCCTCCATCCTATCCTATCCTCTATCCTATCCTATCCTCTATCCTATTCAATCTCATATCCTATCCTATCCTCTATCATATCCTATCCTCTATCGTATCCTATCTTCTATCGTATCCTATCCTCTATCCTATCCAATCCTCTATCCTATCCACCATCCTATCCTAGCCTCTATCCTATCCTATCCTCAATCCTATCCTATCCTATCCTCCATCCTATCCTATCCTCCATCCTATCCAATCCCCTATGCTATCCTCTATCCTATCCTATCCTCATTCCTATCCTATCCTCAATCCTATCGTATCCTCTATCCTATAGTATCCTCTATCCTTTCCTATCCTCTATCCTATCCTATCCTCAATCCTATCCTATCCTATTCTCTATCCTATCCTATCATCTATCATATCCTATCCTCTATCCTATCCTATCGTCTATCCTATCCTATCCTCTATCCTATCCTATCCTCTATCCTATCCTATCCTATCCTCTATCCTATCCTCTTCTCAATTCTATCCTATCCTCTATCCTATCCTATCATTTATGAAATCCTATCCTATACTCTATACCATCCTATCATCTATGCTATCCTATCCTGAATCTTATCCTATCGTATGCTCTATCCTATCCTATACTCTATCCTATCCAATCCCCTATCCTATCCTCTACCCTATAATACCATGTATCCTATCCTATTCTCTATCCTATCCTATCCTATGCTCTATCGTATGCTCTATCCTATCCTATCCACTATCCAATCCTATACTCTATCCTATCCTATCCCCTATCCTATCCTTAATCCTATCCTATCCTCAATCCTAACCTATCCTCTATCCTATCCTATTCTCTATCCTATCCTATCCTCTATCCTATCCTATCCTCTATCCTATCCTATACTCTATCATATCCTATCCTCTATCCTATCCTATCGTCTATCCTATCCTATCCTCTATCCTATTCTATCCTCTATCCTATCCTATCCTCAATCCAATCCTATCCTGTATCCTATCCTATCCTCTATCCTATCCTATCCTCTATCCTATCCAATCTCATATCCTATCCTATCCTCTATCATATCCTATCCTCTATCCTATCCTGTCCTCTATCGTATGCTCTATCCTATCCTATCCTGTATCCTATCCAATCCCCTATCCAATCCTCTATCCTATCCGATCCTCTACTCTATTATACCATGTATCCTATCCTATACTCAATCCTACCCTATCCTCTATCCTATCCTATCCTCTATGCTATCCTATCCTCTATCCTATTCGATCCTCTATCCTGTCTATCCTCAATCCAATCCTATCCTCTATCCTATCCAATCCTCTATCCTATCCTATCCTCTATCCTATCCTATCCTCTATCCAATCCTATCGTCTATCCTATCCTATCCTCTATCCTATCCAATCCCATATCGTATCCTATATCCTATCCTATCCTCTATCCTATCCTATCCTCTATCCTATCCTATCCTCTCTTCTATCCTATCCTCTATCGTATCCTATCCTCTATCCTATCCAATCCTATATCGTATCCTCTATCCTATCCTATCCTCTATCCTATCCTATCCTCTATCCTATCCTATCCTATCCTCTATCCTATCCTATCCTCTATCCTATCCTATCCTCTATCCTATCCTATCGTCTATCCTATCCTATCCTCTATCCAATCCTATTATCTATCCTATCCTATCATATCCTCTATCCTATCCTATCCTCTATCCTATCCTATGCTCTATCCTATCCTATCCTCTATCCTATCCTATCCTCTATCCTATCCTATCCTCTACCCAATCCTATCCTCTATCCTATCTTATCCTGTATCCTATCCTATCCTTTATTCTATCCAATCCCCTATCGTATCCTCTATCCTATCCTATCCTCTATCCTATCCTAGCCTCTATCATATCCTATCCTCTATCCTATCCTATCCTCTATCCTATTCTATCCCCTATCCTATCCAATCCTATATCCTATTCTCTATCCTATCCTATCCTCTATCCTATCCTATCCTCTATCGTATCCTATCCTCTATCCTATCCAATCCCATATCGTATCCTCTATCCTATCCTATCCTGTATCCTATCCTATCCTCTATCCTATCCTATCCTCTATTCTATCCTATCCTCTATCGTATCCTATCCTCTATCCTATCCTATCCTCAATCCAATCTTATCCTCTATCGTATCCTATCCTCTATCCTATCCTGTCCTCTATTCTATCCTACCTTCTATTTTAAACTATCCTCTATCCTATCCTCTCCTCAATCCTATCCTATCCTGTATCATATCCTATCCTCTATCCTATCCTATCCTCTATCCTATCCTCTATCCTATATTATCCTCTATCCTATCCTGTCCTCTATTCTATCCTATCCTCTATCGTATCCTATCCTCTATCCTATACTATCCTCTATCCTATCCTATCCTATCCTATCCTCTATCCTATCCTATCCTCTATCCTATCCAATCTCATATCCTATTCAATCTCATATCCTATCCAATCCTCTATCCTATCCTCAATCCAATCCTATCCTCTATCCTATCCTATCCTCTATCCTATCCTATCCTCTATCCTATCCTATCCTTTATCCTATCCAATCTCATATCCTATCCTATCCTCTATCATATCCTATCCTCTATCCTATCCTGTCCTCTATCGTATGCTCTATCCTGTCCTATCCTCTATCCTATCCAATCCCCTATCCAATCCTCTATCCTATTCGATCCTCTACCCTATTATACCATGTATCCTATCCTATACTCAATCCTACCCTATCCTCTATCCTATCCTATCCTCTATGCTATCCTATCCTCTATCCTATTCTATCCTCTATCCTGTCTATCCTCAATCCAATCGTATCCTCTATCCTATCCAATCCTCTATCCTATCCTATCCTCTATCCTATCCTATCCTCTATCCTATCCTATCCTCTATCCTATCCTATCCTCTATCCTATCCTATCCTCTATCCTATCCTATCCTCTATCCTATCCTATCCTCTATCCTATCCTATCCTCTATCCTATCCTATGCTCTATCCTATCCTATCCTCTATCCTATCCTATCCTCTATCCTATCCTATCCTCTACCCAATCCTATCCTCTATCCTATCCTATCCTGTATCCTATCCTATCCTTTATTCTATCCAATCCCCTATCGTATCCTCTATCCTATCCTATCCTCTATCCTATCCTAGCCTCTATCATATCCTATCCTCTATCCTATCCTATCCTCTATCCTATTCTATCCTCTATCCTATCCAATCCTATATCCTATTCTCTATCCTATCCTATCCTCTATCCTATCCTATCCTCTATCGTATCCTATCCTCTATCCTATCCAATCCCATATCGTATCCTCTATCCTATCCTATCCTGTATCTTATCCTATCCTCTATCCTATCCTATCCTCTATTCTATCCTATCCTCTATCGTATCCTATCCTCTATCCTATCGAATCCTATATCGTATCCTCGAACCTATCCTATCCTCTATCCTATCCTATCCTCTATCCTATCCTATCCTCTATCCTATCCTATCCTCTATCCTATCCTATCCTCTATCCTATCCAGTCCCCTATCCTATCCTCTATCATATCCTATCCTCTTTACTATAATATCATCTATCCTATCCTATCCTATCCTCTATCCTATCCTATCCTCTATCCTATCCTATCCTCTATTCTATCCTATCCTCTATCGTATCCTATCCTCTATCCTATCCAATCCTATACCGTATCCTCTATCCTATCCTATCCTCTATCCTCTATCCTATCCTACCCTCTATCCTATCATATCCTCTATCCTATCCTATCCTCTATCCTATCCTATCCTCTATTCTATCCTATCCTCTAACCTATCCAATCCTATATCGTATCCTCTATCCTATCCTATCCTCTATCCTATCCTATCCTCTATCCTATCCTATCCTCTATCCTATCCTATCCTCTATCCTATCCAGTCCTCTATCCTATCCTCTATCATATCCTATCCTCTTTACTATAATATCATCTATCCTATCCTATCCTATCCTCTATCCTATCCTATCCTCTATCCTATCCTATCCTCTATCCAATCCTATCCTCTATACTATCCTATCATATCCTCTATCCTATCCTATCCTCTATCCTATCCTATCCTCTATCCTATCCAGTCCTCTATCCTATCCTCTATCATATCCTATCCTCTTTACTATAATATCATCTATCCTATCCTATCATATCCTCTATCCTATCCTATCCTCTATCCTATCCTATGCTCTATCCTATACTATCCTCTATCCTATCCTATGCTCTATCCTATCCTATCCTCTATCCTATCCTATCCTCTATCCTATCCTATCCTCTATCCTATCCTATCATATCCTCTATCCTATCCTATCCTATATCCTATCCTATCCTCTATACTATCCTATCCTCTATCCTATCCTACCCTCTATCCTATCCTATCCTATATCCTATCCTATCCTCTATCCTATCCAATCCCCTATCCTCTCCTCTATCCTATCCTATACTCTATCATATCCTAATCTCTATCCTATCTTATCCTGTATCATATTCTATACTCTATCCTATCCTTTCCGCTATCCTATCATATCCTCTATCCTATCCTATCCTCTATCGTAACCTATCCTCTATCCTATCCTATCCTCTATCCTATCATATCCTCTATCCTATCCTATCCTGTATCCTATCCTATCCTCTATCCTATCCTATCCTCTATCCTATCATATCCTCTATCCTATCCTATCCTGTATCCAATCCTATCCTCTATCCTATCCTATCCTCTATCGTATCCTATCCTCTATCCTATCCAATCCTCTATTCTATCCTCTATCCTATCCTATCCTCTATCGTATGCTCTATCGTATCCTATTCTCTATCCTATTCTCTATCCTATCCTATCCTCTATCCTATCCTATCCTCTATCGTATCCTATCCTCTATCCTATCCAATCCCATATCGTATCCTCTATCCTATCCTATCCTGTATCCTATCCTATCCTGTATCCTATCCTATCCTCTATCCTATCCTATCCTGTATCCTATCCTATCCTGTATCCTATCCTATCCTCTATCCTATCCTATCCTCTATTCGATCCTATCCTCTATCGTATCCTATCCTCTATCCTATCGAATCCTATATCGTATCCTCGAACCTATCCTATCCTCTATCCTATCCTATCCTCTATCCTATCCTATCCTCTATCCTATCCTATCCTCTATCGTATCCTATCCTCTATCCTATCCAATCCTCTATTCTATCCTCTATCCTATCCTATCCTCTATCGTATGCTCTATCGTATCCTATCCTCTATCCTATTCTCTATCCTATCCTATCCTCTATCCTATCCTATCCTCTATCGTATCCTATCCTCTATCCTATCCAATCCCATATCGTATCCTCTATCCTATCCTATCCTGTATCCTATCCTATCCTCTATCCTATCCTATCCTCTATTCGATCCTATCCTCTATCGTATCCTATCCTCTCTCCTATCCAATCCTATATCGTATCCTCTAACCTATCCTATCCTCTATCCTATCCTATCCTCTATCCTATCCAATCCTATATCCTATTCTCTATCCTATCCTATCCTCTATCCTATCCTATCCTCTATCGTATCCTATCCTCTATCCTATCCAATCCCATATCGTATCCTCTATCCTATCATATCCTCTATCCTATCCTATCCTCTATCCTATCCTATCCTCTATCCTATCCTATCCTCTATTCTATCCTATCCTCTATCGTATCCTATCCTCTAACCTATCCAATCCTATATCGTATCCTCTATCCTATCCTATCCTCTATCCTATCCTATCCTCTATCCTATCCTATCCTCTATCCTATCCTATCCTCTATCCTATCCTATCCTCTATCCTATCCTATCCTCTATCCTATCCTATCCTCTATCCTATCCTATCCTCTATCCTATCCTATCCTCTATCCTATCCTATCCTCTATCCTATCCTATCCTCTATCCTATCCTATCCTCTATCCTATCCTATCCTCTATCCTATCCTATCCTCTATCCTATCCTATCCTCTATCCTATCCTATCCTCTATCCTATCCTATCCTCTATCCTATCCTATCCTCTATCCTATCCTATCCTCTATCCTATCCTATCCTCTATCCTATCCTATCCTCTATCCTATCCTATCCTCTATCCTATCCTATCCTCTATCCTATCCTATCCTCTATCCTATCCTATCCTCTATCCTATCCTATCCTCTATCCTATCCTATCCTCTATCCTATCCTATCCTCTATCCTATCCTATCCTCTATCCTATCCTATCCTCTATCCTATCCTATCCTCTATCCTATCCTATCCTCTATCCTATCCTATCCTCTATCCTATCCTATCCTCTATCCTATCCTATCCTCTATCCTATCCTATCCTCTATCCTATCCTATCCTCTATCCTATCCTATCCTCTATCCTATCCTATCCTGTATCCTATCGTATGCTCTATCCTATCCAAACCTATATCCTATTCTCTATCCTATCCTATCCTCTATCCTATCTTATCCTCTATCGTATCCTATCCTCTATCCTATCCAATCCCATATCGTATCCTATATCCTATTCTATCCTCTATCCTATCCAATCCTATATCCTATTCTCTATCCTATCCTATCCTCTATCCTATCCTATCCTCTATCGTATCCTATCCTCTATCCTATCCAATCCCATATCGTATCCTCTATCCTATCATATCCTCTATCCTATCCTATCCTCTGTGCTATCCCATCCTCTATTCTATCCTATCCTCTATCGTATCCTATCCTCTATCCTATCCAATCCTATATCGCATCCTCTATCCTATGCTATCCTCTATCCTATCCTATCCTCTATCCTATCCAATCCCATATCGTATCCTATATCCTATTCTATCCTCTATCCTATCCAATCCCATATCGTATCCTATATCCTATTCTATCCTCTATCCTATCCAATCCTATATCCTATTCTCTATCCTATCCTATCCTCTATCCTATCCTATCCTCTATCGTATCCTATCCTCTATCCTATCCAATCCCATATCGTATCCTCTATCCTATCCTATCCTCTATCCTATCCTATCCTCTATCGTATCCTATCCTCTATCCTATCCAATCCCATATCGTATCCTCTATCCTATCCTATCCTGTATCCTATCCTATCCTCTATCCTATCCTATCCTCTATTCGATCCTATCCTGTATCCTATCCTATCCTCTATCCTATCCTATCCTCTATTCGATCCTATCCTCTATCGTATCCTATCCTCTATCCTATCCAATCCTATATCGTATCCTCTAACCTATCCTATCCTCTATCCTATCCTATCCTCTATCCTATCCTATCCTCTATCCTATCCTATCCTCTATCCTATCCTATCCTCTATCCTATCCTATCCTCTATCGTATCCTATCCTCTATCCTATCCAATCCCATATCGTATCCTATATCCTATTCTATCCTCTATCCTATCCAATCCTATATCCTATTCTCTATCCTATCCTATCCTCTATCCTATCCTATCCTCTATCGTATCCTATCCTCTATCCTATCCAATCCCATATCGTATCCTCTATCCTATCATATCCTCTATCCTATCCAATCCACTATTCAATCCTCTATCCTATCCTATCCTCCACCCTATAATACCATGTATCCTATCCTATTCTCCATCCTATCCTATCCTATCCTATCCTCTATCGTATGCTCTATCTTATCCTATCCACTATCCTATCCTATCCACTATCCTATCTTATCCTCTATCCTATCCTGTCCTCTATTCTATCCTATCCTCTATCTTATCCTATCCATTATCCTATCTTATCCTCTATCCTATCCAATCCTCTATGCTATCCTCAATCCTATCCTTTCCTCTATCCTATCCTATCCTCTATGCTATCCCATCTTCTATCCTATCCTATCCTCTATCCTATCCTATCCTCTATCCTATCCTATCCTCAATCCAATCCTATCCTCTATCCTATCCTATCCTCAATCCAATCTTATCCTCTATCCTATCCTCTCCTCTATCCTATCCTATCCTCTATCGTATTCTATCCTCTATCCTATCCAATCCCCTATCCTATCCTCTGTCCTATCCTATCCTCTATAATATCGTATCTTCTATCGTATCCTATTCTCTATCCTATCCTATCCTCAATCCTATCCTATCCTCCATCCTATCCTATCCTCTATGCTATCCTATCCTCTATGCTATCCTATCCTCTATCCTATTCTATCCTCTATCCTATCCTATCCTCAATCCAATCCTATCCTCTATCCTATCCTATCCTCAATCCAATCTTATCCTCTATCGTATCCTATCCTCTATCCTATCCTGTCCTCTATTCTATCCTATCTTCTATTTTATCCTATCCTCTATCCTATCCTCTCCTCTATCCTATCCTATCTTCTATCCTAGCCTATCCTCTATCGTATGCTCTATCATATCCTATCCTCTATCCTATCCAATCCCCTATCCAATCCTCTATCATATCCGATCAGCTACCCTATTATACCATGTATCCTATCCTATTCTCTATCCTATCCTATCCTCAATCCTATCCTATCCTGTATCATATACTATCCTCTATACTATCCTATCCTCTATCCTATCCTCTATCCTATCTTATCCTCTATCCTATCCTGTCCTCTATTCTATCCTCTATCCTATCCTATCCTCAATCCAATCCTATCCTCTATCCTATCCTATCCTCAATCCAATCTTATCCTCTATCGTATCCTATCCTCTATCCTATCCTGTCCTCTATTCTATCCTATCTTCTATTTTATCCTATCCTCTATCCTATCCTCTCCTCTATCCTATCCTATCTTCTATCCTAGCCTATCCTCTATCGTATGCTCTATCATATCCTATCCTCTATCCTATCCAATCCCCTATCCAATCCTCTATCATATCCGATCAGCTACCCTATTATACCATGTATCCTATCCTATTCTCTATCCTATCCTATCCTCAATCCTATCCTATCCTGTATCATATACTATCCTCTATACTATCCTATCCTCTATCCTATCCTCTATCCTATCTTATCCTCTATCCTATCCTGTCCTCTATTCTATCCTATCCTCTATCGTATCCTATCCTCTATCCTATACGATCCTCTATCCTATCCTATCCTATCCTATCCTCTATCCTATCCTATCCTCTACCCTATCCAATCTCATATCCTATCCAATCTCATATCCTATCCTATCCTCTATCATGTCCTATCCTATATCGTATCCTATCTTCTATCCTATCCAATCCTCTATCCTATCCTCTATCCTATCCAATCTCATATCCTATCCTATCCTCTATCATATCCTATCCTCTATCCTATCCTCTCCTCTATCCTATCCTATCTTCTATCCTAGCCTATCCTCTATCGTATGCTCTATCCTGTCCTATCCTCTATCCTATCCAATCCCCTATCCAATCCTCTATCCTATTCGATCCTCTACTCTATTATACCATGTACCCTATCCTATACTCAGTCCTACCCTATCCTCTATCCTATCCTATCTTCTATGCTATCCTATCCTCTATCCTATTCTATCCTCTATCCTGTCTATCCTCAATCCAATCCTATCCTCTATCCTATCCTATCCTCTATCCTATCCTATCCTCTATCCTATCCTATCCTCTATCCTATCCTATCCTCTATCCTATCCTCTATCCTATCCTATCCTCTATCCAATCCTATCCTCTATCCTATCCTATCCTCTATCCTATCCAATCCCATATCGTATCCTATATCCTATCCTATCCTGTATCGTATCCTATCCTCTATCCTATCCAATCCTATATCGTATCCTCTATCCTATCCTATCCTCTATCCTATCCTATCCTCTATCCAATCCTATCCTCTATCCTATCCTATCCTCTATCCTATCCTATCGTCTATCCTATCCTATCCTCTATCCAATCCTATCCTCTATCCTATCCTATCATATCCTCTATCCTATCCTATCCTCTATCCTATCCTAGCCTCTATCATATCCTATCCTCTATCCTATCCTATCCTCTATCCTATTCTATCCTCTATCCTATCCAATCCTATATCCTATTCTCTATCCTATCCTATCCTCTATCCTATCCTATCCTCTATCGTATCCTATCCTCTATCCTATCCAATCCCATATCGTATCCTCTATCCTATCCTATCCTGTATCCTATCCTATCCTCTATCCTATCCTATCCTCTATTCGATCCTATCCTCTATCGTATCCTATCCTCTATCCTATCCAATCCTATATCGTATCCTCTAACCTATCCTATCCTCTATCCTATCCTATCCTCTATCCTATCCTATCCTCTATCGTATCCAGTCCCCTATCCTATTCTCTATCATATCCTATCCTCTTTACTGTAATATCATCTATCCTATCCTATCCTATCCTCTATCCTATCCTATCCTCTATCCTATCCTATCCTCTATTCTATCCTATCCTCTATCGTATCCTATCCTCTATCCTATCCAATCCTATACCGTATCCTCTATCCTATCCTATCCTCTATCCTCTATCCTATTCTACCCTCTATCCTATCATATCCTCTATCCTATCCTATCCTCTATCCTATCCTATCCTCTATTCTATCCTATCCTCTATCGTATCCTATCCTCTAACCTATCCAATCCTATATCGTATCCTCTATCCTATCGTATCCTCTATCCTATCCTATCCTCTATCCTATCCTATCCTCTATCCAATCCTATCCTCTATCCTATCCTATCCTCTATCCTATCCTATCGTCTATCCTATCCTATCCTCTATCCAATCCTATCCTCTATCCTATCCTATCATATCCTCTATCCTATCCTATCCTCTATCCTATCCTAGCCTCTATCATATCCTATCCTCTATCCTATCCTATCCTCTATCCTATTCTATCCTCTATCCTATCCAATCCTATATCCTATTCTCTATCCTATCCTATCCTCTATCCTATCCTATCCTCTATCGTATCCTATCCTCTATCCTATCCAATCCCATATCGTATCCTCTATCCTATCCTATCCTCTATCCTATCCTATCCTCTATCCTATCCTATCCCCTATCCTATCCTATCCTCTATCCTATCCTATCCTCTATCCTATCCTATCCTCTATCCTATCCTATCCTCTATCCTATCCTATCCTCTATCCTATCCTATCCTCTATCCTATCCTATCCTCTATCCTATCCTATCCTCTATCCTATCCTATCCTCTATCCTATCCTATCCTCTATCCTATCCTATCCTCTATCCTATCCTATCCTCTATCCTATCCTATCCTCTATCCTATCCTATCCTCTATCCTATCCTATCCTCTATCCTATCCTATCCTCTATCCTATCCTATCCTCTATCCTATCCTATCCTCTATCCTATCCTATCCTCTATCCTATCCTATCCTCTATCCTATCCTATCCTCTATCCTATCCTATCCTCTATCCTATCCTATCCTCTATCCTATCCTATCCTCTATCCTATCCTATCCTCTATCCTATCCTATCCTCTATCCTATCCTATCCTCTATCCTATCCTATCCTCTATCCTATCCTATCCTCTATCCTATCCTATCCTCTATCCTATCCTATCCTGTATCCTATCGTATGCTCTATCCTATCCAAACCTATATCCTATTCTCTATCCTATCCTATCCTCTATCCTATCCTATCCTCTATCGTATCCTATCCTCTATCCTATCCAATCCCATATCGTATCCTATATCCTATTCTATCCTCTATCCTATCCTATCCTCTATCCTATCCTATCCTCTATCGTATCCTATCCTCTATCCTATCCAATCCCATATCGTATCCTATATCCTATTCTATCCTCTATCCTATCCAATCCTATATCCTATTCTCTATCCTATCCTATCCTCTATCCTATCCTATCCTCTATCGTATCCTATCCTCTATCCTATCCAATCCCATATCGTATCCTCTATCCTATCATATCCTCTATCCTATCCAATCCACTATTCAATCCTCTATCCTATCCTATCCTCTACCCTATAATACCATGTATCCTATCCTATTCTCCATCCTATCCTATCCTATCCTATCCTCTATCGTATGCTCTATCTTATCCTATCCACTATCCTATCCTATCCACTATCCTATCTTATCCTCTATCCTATCCTGTCCTCTATTCTATCCTATCCTCTATCTTATCCTATCCATTATCCTATCTTATCCTCTATCCTATCCAATCCTCTATGCTATCCTCAATCCTATCCTTTCCTCTATCCTATCCTATCCTCTATGCTATCCCATCTTCTATCCTATCCTCTCCTCTATCCTATCTTATCCTCTATCGTATTCTATCCTCTATCCTATCCAATCCCCTATCCTATCCTCTGTCCTATCCTATCCTCTATAATATCGTATCTTCTATCGTATCCTATCCTCTATGCTATCCTATCCTCTATGCTATCCTATCCTCTATCCTATTCTATCCTCTATCCTATCCTATCCTCAATCCAATCCTATCCTCTATCCTATCCTATCCTCAATCCAATCTTATCCTCTATCGTATCCTATCCTCTATCCTATCCTGTCCTCTATTCTATCCTATCTTCTATTTTATCCTATCCTCTATCCTATCCTCTCCTCTATCCTATCCTATCTTCTATCCTAGCCTATCCTCTATCGTATGCTCTATCATATCCTATCCTCTATCCTATCCAATCCCCTATCCAATCCTCTATCCTATCCGATCAGCTACCCTATTATACCATGTATCCTATCCTATTCTCTATCCTATCCTATCCTCAATCCTATCCTATCCTGTATCATATACTATCCTCTATACTATCCTATCCTCTATCCTATCCTCTATCCTATCTTATCCTCTATCCTATCCTGTCCTCTATTCTATCCTATCCTCTATCGTATCCTATCCTCTATCCTATACTATCTTCTATCCTATCCAATCCTCTATCCTATCCTCTATCCTATCCAATCTCATATCCTATCCTATCCTCTATCATATCCTATCCTCTATCCTATCCTCTCCTCTATCCTATCCTATCTTCTATCCTAGCCTATCCTCTATCGTATGCTCTATCCTGTCCTATCCTCTATCCTATCCAATCCCCTATCCAATCCTCTATCCTATTCGATCCTCTACTCTATTATACCATGTATCCTATCCTATACTCAGTCCTACCCTATCCTCTATCCTATCCTATCCTCTATGCTATCCTATCCTCTATCCTATTCTATCCTCTATCCTGTCTATCCTCAATCCAATCCTATCCTCTATCCTATCCTATCCTCTATCCTATCCTATCCTCTATCCTATCCTATCCTCTATCCTATCCTATCCTCTATCCTATCCAATCCTATATCCTATTCTCTATCCTATCCTATCCTCTATCCTATCCTATCCTCTATCGTATCCTATCCTCTATCCTATTCGATCCTCTACTCTATTATACCATGTATCCTATCCTATACTCAGTCCTACCCTATCCTCTATCCTATCCTATCCTCTATGCTATCCTATCCTCTATCCTATTCTATCCTCTATCCTGTCTATCCTCAATCCAATCCTATCCTCTATCCTATCCTATCCTCTATCCTATCCTATCCTCTATCGTATCCTATCGTCTATCCTATTCGATCCTCTACTCTATTATACCATGTATCCTATCCTATACTCAGTCCTACCCTATCCTCTATCCTATCCTATCCTCTATGCTATCCTATCCTCTATCCTATTCTATCCTCTATCCTGTCTATCCTCAATCCAATCCTATCCTCTATCCTATCCTATCCTCTATCCTATCCTATCCTCTATCCTATCCTATCCTCTATCCTATCCTATCCTCTATCCTATCCTCTATCCTATCCTATCCTCTATCCAATCCTATCCTCTATCCTATCCTATCCTCTATCCTATCCAATCCCATATCGTATCCTATATCCTATCCTATCCTCTATCGTATCCTATCCTCTATCCTATCCAATCCTATATCGTATCCTCTATCCTATCCTATCCTCTATCCTATCCTATCCTCTATCCAAACCTATCCTCTATCCTATCCTATCCTCTATCCTATCCTATCGTCTATCCTATCCTATCCTCTATCCAATCCTATCCTCTATCCTATCCTATCATATCCTCTCTCCTATCCTATCCTCTATCCTATCCTAGCCTCTATCATATCCTATCCTCTATCCTATCCTATCCTCTATCCTATTCTATCCTCTATCCTATCCAATCCTATATCCTATTCTCTATCCTATCCTATCCTCTATCCTATCCTATCCTCTATCGTATCCTATCCTCTATCCTATCCAATCCCATATCGTATCCTCTATCCTATCCTATCCTGTATCCTATCCTATCCTCTATCCTATCCTATCCTCTATTCGATCCTATCCTCTATCGTATCCTATCCTCTATCCTATCCAATCCTATATCGTATCCTCTAACCTATCCTATCCTCTATCCTATCCTATGCTCTATCCTATCCTATCCTCTATCGTATCCAGTCCCCTATCCTATTCTCTATCATATCCTATCCTCTTTACTGTAATATCATCTATCCTATCCTATCCTATCCTCTATCCTATCCTATCCTCTATCCTATCCTATCCTCTATTCTATCCTATCCTCTATCCTCTATCCTATTCTACCCTCTATCCTATCATATCCTCTATCCTATCCTATCCTCTATCCTATCCTATCCTCTATTCTATCCTATCCTCTATCGTATCCTATCCTCTAACCTATCCAATCCTATATCGTATCCTCTATCCTATCGTATCCTCTATCCTATCCTATCCTCTATCCTATCCTATCCTCTATCCTATCCTATCCTCTATCCTATCCTATCCTCTATCCTATCCTATCCTCTATCCTATCCAATCCTATATCGCATCCTCTATCCTATGCTATCCTCTATCCTATCCTATCCTCTATCCTATCCAATCCCATATCGTATCCTATATCCTATTCTATCCTCTATCCTATCCAATCCCATATCGTATCCTATATCCTATTCTATCCTCTATCCTATCCAATCCTATATCCTATTCTCTATCCTATCCTATCCTCTATCCTATCCTATCCTCTATCGTATCCTATCCTCTATCCTATCCAATCCCATATCGTATCCTCTATCCTATCCTATCCTCTATCCTATCCTATCCTCTATCGTATCCTATCCTCTATCCTATCCAATCCCATATCGTATCCTCTATCCTATCCTATCCTGTATCCTATCCTATCCTCTATCCTATCCTATCCTCTATTCGATCCTATCCTGTATCCTATCCTATCCTCTATCCTATCCTATCCTCTATTCGATCCTATCCTCTATCGTATCCTATCCTCTATCCTATCCAATCCTATATCGTATCCTCTAACCTATCCTATCCTCTATCCTATCTTATCCTCTATCCTATCCTATTCTCTATCCTATCCTATCCTCTATCCTATCCTATCCTCTATCCTATCCTATCCTCTATCGTATCCTATCCTCTATCCTATCCAATCCCATATCGTATCCTATATCCTATTCTATCCTCTATCCTATCCAATCCTATATCCTATTCTCTATCCTATCCTATCCTCTATCCTATCCTATCCTCTATCGTATCCTATCCTCTATCCTATCCAATCCCATATCGTATCCTCTATCCTATCATATCCTCTATCCTATCCAATCCACTATTCAATCCTCTATCCTATCCTATCCTCTACCCTATAATACCATGTATCCTATCCTATTCTCCATCCTATCCTATCCTATCCTATCCTCTATCGTATGCTCTATCTTATCCTATCCACTATCCTATCCTATCCACTATCCTATCTTATCCTCTATCCTATCCTGTCCTCTATTCTATCCTATCCTCTATCTTATCCTATCCATTATCCTATCCTATCCTCTATCCTATCCTCTCCTCTATCCTATCCTATCTTCTATCCTAGCCTATCCTCTATCGTATGCTCTATCCTGTTCTATCCTCTATCCTATCCAATCCCCTATCCAATCCTCTATCCTATTCGATCCTCTACTCTATTATACCATGTATCCTATCCTATACTCAGTCCTACCCTATCCTCTATCCTATCCTATCCTCTATGCTATCCTATCCTCTATCCTATTCTATCCTCTATCCTGTCTATCCTCAATCCAATCCTATCCTCTATCCTATCCTATCCTCTATCCTATCCTATCCTCTATCCTATCCTCTATCCTATCCTATTCTCTATCCAATCCTATCCTCTATCCTATCCTATCCTCTATCCTATCCAATCCCATATCGTATCCTATATCCTATCCTATCCTCTATCGTATCCTATCCTCTATCCTATCCAATCCTATATCGTATCCTCTATCCTATCCTATCCTCTATCCTATCCTATCCTCTATCCAATCCTATCCTCTATCCTATCCTATCCTCTATCCTATCCTATCGTCTATCCTATCCTATCCTCTATCCAATCCTATCCTCTATCCTATCCTATCATATCCTCTATCCTATCCTATCCTCTATCCTATCCTAGCCTCTATCATATCCTATCCTCTATCCTATCCTATCCTCTATCCTATCCTATCCTCTATCCTATTCTATCCTCTATCCTATCCAATCCTATATCCTATTCTCTATCCTATCCTATCCTCTATCCTATCCTATCCTCTATCGTATCCTATCCTCTATCCTATTCGATCCTCTACTCTATTATACCATGTATCCTATCCTATACTCAGTCCTACCCTATCCTCTATCCTATCCTATCCTCTATGCTATCCTATCCTCTATCCTATTCTATCCTCTATCCTGTCTATCCTCAATCCAATCCTATCCTCTATCCTATCCTATCCTCTATCCTATCCTATCCTCTATCCTATCCTATCCTCTATCGTATCCTATCCTCTATCCTATTCGATCCTCTACTCTATTATACCATGTATCCTATCCTATACTCAGTCCTACCCTATCCTCTATCCTATCCTATCCTCTATGCTATCCTATCCTCTATCCTATTCTATCCTCTATCCTGTCTATCCTCAATCCAATCCTATCCTCTATCCTATCCTATCCTCTATCCTATCCTATCCTCTATCCTATCCTATCCTCTATCCTATCCTATCCTCTATCCTATCCTCTATCCTATCCTATCCTCTATCCAATCCTATCCTCTATCCTATCCTATCCTCTATCCTATCCAATCCCATATCGTATCCTATATCCTATCCTATCCTCTATCGTATCCTATCCTCTATCCTATCCAATCCTATATCGTATCCTCTATCCTATCCTATCCTCTATCCTATCCTATCCTCTATCCAATCCTATCCTCTATCCTATCCTATCCTCTATCCTATCCTATCGTCTATCCTATCCTATCCTCTATCCAATCCTATCCTCTATCCTATCCTATCATATCCTCTATCCTATCCTATCCTCTATCCTATCCTAGCCTCTATCATATCCTATCCTCTATCCTATCCTATCCTCTATCCTATTCTATCCTCTATCCTATCCAATCCTATATCCTATTCTCTATCCTATCCTATCCTCTATCCTATCCTATCCTCTATCGTATCCTATCCTCTATCCTATCCAATCCCATATCGTATCCTCTATCCTATCCTATCCTGTATCCTATCCTATCCTCTATCCTATCCTATCCTCTATTCGATCCTATCCTCTATCGTATCCTATCCTCTATCCTATCCAATCCTATATCGTATCCTCTAACCTATCCTATCCTCTATCCTATCCTATGCTCTATCCTATCCTATCCTCTATCGTATCCAGTCCCCTATCCTATTCTCTATCATATCCTATCCTCTTTACTGTAATATCATCTATCCTATCCTATCCTATCCTCTATCCTATCCTATCCTCTATCCTATCCTATCCTCTATTCTATCCTATCCTCTATCGTATCCTATCCTCTATCCTATCCAATCCTATACCGTATCCTCTATCCTATCCTATCCTCTATCCTCTATCCTATTCTACCCTCTATCCTATCATATCCTCTATCCTATCCTATCCTCTATCCTATCCTATCCTCTATTCTATCCTATCCTCTATCGTATCCTATCCTCTAACCTATCCAATCCTATATCGTATCCTCTATCCTATCGTATCCTCTATCCTATCGTATCCTCTATCCTATCCTATCCTCTATCCTATCCTATCCTCTATCCTATCCTATCCTCTATCCTATCCTATCCTCTATCCTATCCTATCCTCTATCCTATCCTATCCTCTATCCTATCCTATCCTCTATCCTATCCTATCCTCTATCCTATCCTATCCTCTATCCTATCCTATCCTCTATCCTATCCTATCCTCTATCCTATCCTATCCTCTATCCTATCCTATCCTCTATCCTATCCTATCCTCTATCCTATCCTATCCTCTATCCTATCCTATCCTCTATCCTATCCTATCCTCTATCCTATCCTATCCTCTATCCTATCCAGTCCCGTATCCTATCCTCTATCATATCCTATCCTCTTTACTATAATATCATCTATCCTATCCTATCCTATCCTCTATCCTATCCTATCCTATCCTCTATCCTATCGTATCCTCTATCCTATCCTATCCTCTATCCTATCCTATCCTCTATCCTATCATATCCTCTATCCTATCCTATCCTGTATCCTATCCTATCCTCTATTCGATCCAATCCCCTATCCTATCATATCCTCTATCCTATCCTATCCTCTATCCTATCCTATCCTCTATCCAATCCTATCCTCTATCCTATCCTATCCTCTATCCTATCCTATCCTCTATTCTATCCTATCCTCTATCGTATCCTATCCTCTAACCTATCCAATCCTATATCGTATCCTCTATCCTATCGTATCCTCTATCCTATCCTATCCTCTATCCTATCCTATCCTCTATCCTATCCTATCCTCTATCCTATCCTATCCTCTATCCTATCCTATCCTCTATCCTATCCTATCCTCTATCCTATCCTATCCTCTATCCTATCCTATCCTCTATCCTATCCTATCCTCTATCCTATCCTATCCTCTATCCTATCCTATCCTCTATCCTATCCTATCCTCTATCCTATCCTATCCTCTATCCTATCCTATCCTCTATCCTATCCTATCCTCTATCCTATCCTATCCTCTATCCTATCCTATCCTCTATCCTATCCTATCCTCTATCCTATCCTATCCTCTATCCTATCCTATCCTCTATCCTATCCTATCCTCTATCCTATCCAGTCCCGTATCCTATCCTCTATCATATCCTATCCTCTTTACTATAATATCATCTATCCTATCCTATCCTATCCTCTATCCTATCCTATCCTCTATCCTATCGTATCCTCTATCCTATCCTATCCTCTATCCTATCCTATCCTCTATCCTATCATATCCTCTATCCTATCCTATCCTGTATCCTATCCTATCCTCTATTCTATCCAATCCCCTATCCTATCATATCCTCTATCCTATCCTATCCTCTATCCTATCCTATCCTCTATCCAATCCTATCCTCTATCCTATCCTATCCTCTATCCAATCCTATCCTCTATCCTATCCTATCCTCTATCCTATCCTATCCTCTATCCTATCCTATGCTCTATCCTATCCTATCCTCTATCCTATCCTATGCTGTATCCTATCCTATCCTCTATCCTATCCTATCCTCTATCCTATCCTATCCTCTATCCTATCCTATCCTATATCCTATCCTATCCTCTATACTATTGTATCCTCTATCCTACCCTATTCTCTATCCTATCCTATCCAATCCCCTATCCTATCCTCTATCCTATCCTATCCTCAATCCTATCGAATCCTCTATCCTATCCTATCCTCTATCCTATCCTATCCTCTATCCTATCCTATCCTCTATCCTATCCTATCCTCTATCCTATCATATCCTCTATCCTATCCTATCCTGTACCCTATCCTATCCTCCATTCTATCCAATCCCCTATCCTATCCTGTACCCTATCCTATCCTCTATCCTATCCTATCCTCTATCATATCCTATACTCTATCCTATCCTATCCTCTATCCTATTCTATCCTCTATCCTATCCAATCCTATATCCTATTCTCTATCCTATCCTATCCTCTATCCTATCCTATCCTCTATCCTATCCTACCCTCTATCCTATCCTATCCTATATCCTATCCTATCCTCTATCCTATCCAATCCCCTATCCTCTCCTCTATCCTATCCTATACTCTATCATATCCTAATCTCTATCCTATCTTATCCTGTATCCTATTCTATACTCTATCCTATCCTTTCCGCTATCCTATCCTATCCTCTATCCTATCCTATCCTCTATCGTATCCTATCCTCTATCCTATCCTATCCTCTATCCTATCATATCCTCTATCCTATCCTATCCTGTATCCTATCCTATCCTCTATTCTATCCAATCCCCTGTCCTATCATATCCTCTATCCTATCCTCTCCTCTATCGTATCGTATCCTCTATCCTATCCTATCCTGTATCCTATCCTATCCCATCCTCTATCCTATCCAATCCCCTATCCTCTCCTCTATCCTATCCTATACTCTATCATATCCTAATCTCTATCCTATCTTATCCTGTATCCTATTCTATACTCTATCCTATCCTTTCCGCTATCCTATCCTATCCTCTATCCTATCCTATCCTCTATCGTATCCTATCCTCTATCCTATCCTATCCTCCATCCTATCATATCCTCTATCCTATCCTATCCTGTATCCTATCCTATCCTCTATCCTATCCAATCCTATATCCTATTCTCTATCCTATCCTATCCTCTATCCTATCCTATCCTCTATCGTATCCTATCCTCTATCCTATCCAATCCCATATCGTATCCTATATCCTATTCTATCCTCTATCCTATCCAATCCTATATCCTATTCTCTATCCTATCCTATCCTCTATCCTATCCTATCCTCTATCGTATCCTATCCTCTATCCTATCCAATCCCATATCGTATCCTTTATCCTATCATATCCTCTATCCTATCCTATCCTCTATGCTATCCTATCCTCTATTCTATCCTATCCTCTATCGTATGCTCTATCCTATCCTATCCTCTATCCTATCCAATCCACTATTCAATCCTCTATCCTATCCTATCCTCTACCCTATAATACCATGTATCCTATCCTAATCTCTATCCTATCCTATCCTATCCTATCCTCTATCGTATGCTCTATCCTATTCTATCCACTATCCTATCCTATCCTCTATCCTATACTATCCTCAATCCAATCCTATACTCTATCCTATCCTATCCTCTATCGTATGCTCCATCCTATCCTATCCTCTATCCTATCCTCAATCCTATCCTATCCTCAATCCTATCCTATCCTCAATCCTTTCCTATCCTCTTTGCTATCCTATCCTCTATCCTATTCTATCCTCTATCCTATCCTATCCTCAATCCAATCCTATACTCTATCCTATCCTATCATCTATCGTATCCTATCCTCTATCCTATCCTCTATCCTATCCTATCCTCTATCGTATCCTATTCTCTATCCTATCCTATCCTCTATCCTATCCTATCCTCCATCGTATCCTCTATCCTATCCTATCCTCTATCCTATCCTATCCTCTATCCTATCCTCTATCCTGTCCTATCCTCTATCCTATAATACAATGTATCCAATCTTATTCTCCATCCTATCCTATCCTATCCTATCCTCTATCGTATGATCTATCCTATCCTATCCACTATCCTATCCTATCCTCAATCCTATTCTATCCCCTACCATATCCTATCCTCTATCCTATCGTATCCTCTATCCTATCCTATTCTCTATCCTATCCTATCCTCTATCCTATCCTAACCTCTATCGTATGCTCTATCCTATCCTATCCTCTTTCCTATCCTATCCTATATCCTATCCTCTTCTCTATCCTATCATTTCCTCTATAATATCGTATCATCTATCGTATCCTATCCTCTATCCTATCCTATCCTCTATCCTATCCTATCCTCTATCGTATCCCATATTCTATCCTATCCAATCCTCTACCCTATCCTCAATCCTATCCTATCCTATATCCTATCCTCTTCTCTATCCTATCCTTTCCTCTATAATATCGTATCATCTATCGTATCCTATCCTCTATCCTATCCTATCCTCTATCCTATCCTATCCTCTATCCTATCCTATCCTCTATCCTATCCTATCCTCTATCCTATCCTATCCTCTATCGTATGCTCTATCGTATCCTATCCTCTATCGTATGCTCTATCCTATCCTATCCTCTATCCTATCCAATCCACTATTCAATCCTCTATCCTATCCTATCCTCTACCCTATAATACCATGTATCCTATCCTATTCTCCATCCTATCCTATCCTATCCTATCCTCTATCGTATGCTCTATCCTATCCTATCCACTATCCTATCCTATCCACTATCCTATCTTATCCTCTATCCTATCCTATCCTCTATTCTATCCTATCCTCTATCTTATCCTATCCACTATCCTATCATATCCTCTATCCTATCCAATCCTCTATGCTATCCTCAATCCTATCCTTTCCTCTATCCTATCCTATCCTCTATGCTATCCTAGCTTCTATCCTATCCTATCCTCTATCCTATCCTCTCCTCTATCCTATCCTATCCTCTATCGTATTCTATCCTCTATCCTATCCAATCCCCTATCCTATCCTCTGTCCTATCCTATCCTCTATAATATCGTATCTTCTATCGTATCCTATTCTCTATCCTATCCTATCCTCAATCCTATCCTATCCTCCATCCTATCCTATCCTCTATGCTATCCTATCCTCTATGCTATCCTATCCTCTATCCTATTCTATCCTCTATCCTATCCTATCCTCAATCCAATCCTATCCTCTATCCTATCCTATCCTCAATCCAATCTTATCCTCTATCGTATCCTATCCTCTATTATATCCTGTCCTCTATTCTATCCTATCTTCTATTTTATCCTATCCTCTATCCTATCCTCTCCTCTATCCTATCCTATCTTCTATCCTAGCCTATCCTCTATCGTATGCTCTATCATATCCTATCCTCTATCCTATCCAATCCCCTATCCAATCCTCTATCCTATCCGATCAGCTACCCTATTATACCATGTATCCTATCCTATTCTCTATCCTATCCTATCCTCAATCCTATCCTATCCTGTATCATATCCTATCCTCTATCCTATCCTATCCTCTATCCTATCCTCTATCCTATCTTATCCTCTATCCTATCCTGTCCTCTATTCTATCCTATCCTCTATCGTATCCTATCCTCTATCCTATACTATCCTCTATCCTATCCTATCCTATCCTATCCTCTATCCTATCCTATCCTCTATCCTATCCAATCTCATATCCTATCCAATCTCATATCCTATCCTATCCTCTATCATGTCCTATCCTATATCGTATCCTATCTTCTATCCTATCCAATCCTCTATCCTATCCTCTATCATATCCTATACTCTATCCTATCCTATCCTCTATCCTATTCTATCCTCTATCCTATCCAATCCTATATCCTATTCTCTATCCTATCCTATCCTCTATCCTATCCTATCCTCTATCCTATCCTACCCTCTATCCTATCCAATCCACTATTCAATCCTCTATCCTATCCTATCCTCTACCCTATAATACCATGTATCCTATCCTATTCTCTATCCTATCCTATCCTATCCTATCCTCTATCGTATGCTCTATCCTATTCTATCCACTATCCTATTCTATCCTCTATCCTATCCTATCCTCAATCCAATCCTATACTCTATCCTATCCTATCATCTATCGTATCCTATCCTCTATCCTATCCTCTATCCTATCCTATCCTCTATCGTATCCTATTCTCTATCCTATCCTATCCTCTATCCTATCCTATCCTCCATCGTATCCTCTATCCTATCCTATCCTCTATCCTATCCAATCCTCTATTCTATCCTCTATCCTATCCTATCCTCTATCGTATTCTCTATCCTATCTTATCCTCTATCCTATCCAATCCTCTATGCTATCCTCAATCCTATCCTTTCCTCTATCCTATCCTATCCTCTATGCTATCCTATCTTCTATCCTATCCTATCCTGTATCCTATCCTATCCTCTATCCTATCCTATCCTCAATCCAATCCTATCCTCTATCCTATCCTATCCTCAATCCAATCTTATCCTCTATCCTATCCTCTCCTCTATCCTATCCTATCCTCTATCCTATCCAATCCCCTATCCTATCCTCTGTCCTATCCTATCCTCTATAATATCGTATCTTCTATCGTATCCTATCCTCTATCCTATCCTGTCCTCTATTCTATCCTATCTTCTATTTTATCCTATCCTCTATCCTATCCTCTCCTCTATCCTATCCTATCTTCTATCCTAGACTATCCTCTATCGTATGCTCTATCATATCCTATCCTCTATCCTATCCAATCCCCTATCCAATCCTCTATCCTATCCGATCAGCTACCCTATTATACCATGTATCCTATCCTATTCTCTATCCTATCCTATCCTCAATCCTATCCTATCCTGTATCATATCCTATCCTCTATCCTATCCTATCCTCTATCCTATCCTCTATCCTATCTTATCCTCTATCCTATCCTGTCCTCTATTCTATCCTATCCTCTATCGTATCCTATCCTCTATCCTATACCATCCTCTATCCTATCCTATCCTATCCTATCCTCTATCCTATCCTATCCTCTATCCTATCCAATCTCATATCCTATCCAATCTCATATCCTATCCTATCCTCTATCATGTCCTATCCTATATCGTATCCTATCTTCTATCCTATCCAATCCTCTATCCTATCCTCAATCCAATCCTATCCTCTATCCTATCCTATCCTCTATCCTATCCTATCCTCTATCCTATCCAATCTCATATCCTATCCTATCCTCTATCATATCCTATCCTCTATCCTATCCTGTCCTCTATCGTATGCTCTATCCTATCCTATTCTCAATCCTATCCTATCCTCTATCCTATCTTATTATCTATCCTATCCTATCCTCTAT
This sequence comes from Halictus rubicundus, assembly GCF_050948215.1. NCBI lineage: Eukaryota > Metazoa > Arthropoda > Insecta > Hymenoptera > Halictidae > Halictus > Halictus rubicundus. The sequence continues at coordinate 581,997 of NW_027488663.1, read as the reverse complement.
CCTATCCAATCTCATATCCTATAGTATCCTCTATCATATCCTATCCTCTATCCTATCCTATCCTCTATCGTATGCTCTATCCTGTCCTATCCTCTATCCTATCCTATCCTCTATCCTATCCAATCCCATATCGTATCCTCTATCCTATCCTATCCTGTATCCTATCCTATCCTCTATCCTATCCTACCCTCTATTCGATCCTATCCTCTATCGTATCCTATCCTCTATCCTATCCAATCCTATATCGTATCCTCTAACCTATCCTATCCTCTATCCTATCCTATCCTCTATCCTATCCTATCCTCTATCCTATCCAGTCCCCTATCCTATCCTCTATCATATCCTATCCTCTTTACTATAATATCATCTATCCTATCTTATCCTATCCTCTATCCTATCCTATCCTCTATCCTATCCTATCCTCTATTCTATCCTATCCTCTATCGTATCCTATCCTCTATCCTATCCAATCCTATACCGTATCCTCTATCCTATCCTATCCTCTATCCTCTATCCTATTCTACCCTCTATCCTATCATATCCTCTATCCTATCCTATCCTCTATCCTATCCTATCCTCTATTCTATCCTATCCTCTATCGTATCCTTCTCTAACCTATCCAATCCCTTATCGTATCCTCTATCCTATCCTATCCTCTAACCTATCCTATCCTCTATCCTATCCTATCCTCTATCCTATCCTATCCTCTATCCTATCCTATCCTCTATCCTATCCTATCCTCTATCCTATCCTCTCCTCTATCCTATCCTATCCTCTATCCTATCCAATCCCCTATCCTATCCTCTGTCCTATCCTATCCTCTATAATATCGTATCTTCTATCGTATCCTATCCTCTATCCTATCCTGTCCTCTATTCTATCCTATCTTCTATTTTATCCTATCCTCTATCCTATCCTCTCCTCTATCCTATCCTATCTTCTATCCTAGACTATCCTCTATCGTATGCTCTATCATATCCTATCCTCTATCCTATCCAATCCCCTATCCAATCCTCTATCCTATCCGATCAGCTACCCTATTATACCATGTATCCTATCCTATTCTCTATCCTATCCTATCCTCAATCCTATCCTATCCTGTATCATATCCTATCCTCTATCCTATCCTATCCTCTATCCTATCCTCTATCCTATCTTATCCTCTATCCTATCCTGTCCTCTATTCTATCCTATCCTCTATCGTATCCTATCCTCTATCCTATACCATCCTCTATCCTATCCTATCCTATCCTATCCTCTATCCTATCCTATCCTCTATCCTATCCAATCTCATATCCTATCCAATCTCATATCCTATCCTATCCTCTATCATGTCCTATCCTATATCGTATCCTATCTTCTATCCTATCCAATCCTCTATCCTATCCTCAATCCAATCCTATCCTCTATCCTATCCTATCCTCTATCCTATCCTATCCTCTATCCTATCCAATCTCATATCCTATCCTATCCTCTATCATATCCTATCCTCTATCCTATCCTGTCCTCTATCGTATGCTCTATCCTATCCTATTCTCAATCCTATCCTATCCTCTATCCTATCTTATTATCTATCCTATCCTATCCTCTATCCTATCCAATCTCATATCCTATAGTATCCTCTATCATATCCTATCCTCTATCCTATCCTATCCTCTATCGTATGCTCTATCCTGTCCTATCCTCTATCCTATCCTATCCTCTATCCTATCCAATCCCATATCGTATCCTCTATCCTATCCTATCCTGTATCCTATCCTATCCTCTATCCTATCCTACCCTCTATTCGATCCTATCCTCTATCGTATCCTATCCTCTATCCTATCCAATCCTATATCGTATCCTCTAACCTATCCTATCCTCTATCCTATCCTATCCTCTATCCTATCCTATCCTCTATCCTATCCAGTCCCCTATCCTATCCTCTATCATATCCTATCCTCTTTACTATAATATCATCTATCCTATCTTATCCTATCCTCTATCCTATCCTATCCTCTATCCTATCCTATCCTCTATTCTATCCTATCCTCTATCGTATCCTATCCTCTATCCTATCCAATCCTATACCGTATCCTCTATCCTATCCTATCCTCTATCCTCTATCCTATTCTACCCTCTATCCTATCATATCCTCTATCCTATCCTATCCTCTATCCTATCCTATCCTCTATTCTATCCTATCCTCTATCGTATCCTTCTCTAACCTATCCAATCCCTTATCGTATCCTCTATCCTATCCTATCCTCTAACCTATCCTATCCTCTATCCTATCCTATCCTCTATCCTATCCTATCCTCTATCCTATCCTATCCTCTATCCTATCCTATCCTCTATCCTATCCTATCCTCTATCCTATCCTATCCTCTATCCTATCCTATCCTCTATCCTATCCTATCCTCTATCCTATCCTATCCTCTATCCTATCCTATCCTCTATCCTATCCTATCCTCTATCCTATCCTATCCTCTATCCTATCCTATCCTCTATCCTATCCTATCCTCTATCCTATCCTATCCTCTATCCTATCCTATCCTCTATCCTATCCTATCCTCTATCCTATCCTATCCTCTATCCTATCCAGTCCAGTATCCTATCCTCTATCATATCCTATCCTCTTTACTATAATATCATCTATCCTATCCTATCCTATCCTCTATCCTATCCTATCCTCTATCCTATCGTATCCTCTATCCTATCCTATCCTCTATCCTATCCTATCCTCTATCCTATCATATCCTCTATCCTATCCTATCCTGTAACCTATCCTATCCTCTATTCTATCCAATCCCCTATCCTATCATATCCTCTATCCTATCCTATCCTCTATCCTATCCTATCCTCTATCCTATCCTATCCTCTATTCTATCCTATCCTCTATTCTATCCTATCCTCTATCCTATCCTATCCTCTATCCTATCCTATCCTCTATCCTATCCTATCCTCTATCCTATCCTATCCTCTATCCTATCCTATCCTCTATCCTATCCTATCCTCTATCCTATCCTATCCTCTATCCTATCCTATCCTCTATCCTATCCTATCCTCTATCCTATCCTATCCTCTATCCTATCCTATCCTCTATCCTATCCTATCCTCTATCCTATCCAGTCCCGTATCCTATCCTCTATCATATCCTATCCTCTTTACTATAATATCATCTATCCTATCCTATCCTATCCTCTATCCTATCCTATCCTCTATCCTATCGTATCCTCTATCCTATCCTATCCTCTATCCTATCCTATCCTCTATCCTATCCTATCCTCTATCCTATCCTATCCTGTAACCTATCCTATCCTCTATTCTATCCAATCCCCTATCCTATCATATCCTCTATCCTATCCTATCCTCTATCCTATCCTATCCTCTATCCAATCCTATCCTCTATCCTATCCTATCCTCTATCCTATCCTATCCTCTATCCTATCCTATGCTCTATCCTATCCTATCCTCTATCCTATCCTATGCTGTATCCTATCCTATCCTCTATCCTATCCTATCCTCTATCCTATCCTATCCTCTATCCTATCCTATCCTCTATCCTATCCTATCATATCCTCTATCCTATCCTATCCTGTATCCTATCCTATCCTCTATACTATTGTATCCTCTATCCTACCCTATTCTCTATCCTATCCTATCCAATCCCCTATCCTATCCTCTATCCTATCCTATCCTCTATCCTATCCTATCCTCTATCCTATCCTATCCTCTATCCTATCATATCCTCTATCCTATCCTATCCTGTACCCTATCCTATCCTCCATTCTATAAAATCCCCTATCCTATCCTGTACCCTATCCTATCCTCTATCCTATCCTATCCTCTATCATATCCTATACTCTATCCTATCCTATCCTCTATCCTATTCCATCCTCTATCCTATCCAATCCTATATCCTATTCTCTATCCTATCCTATCCTCTATCCTATCCTATCCTCTATCCTATCCTACCCTCTATCCTATCCTATCCTATATCCTATCCTATCCTCTATCCTATCCAATCCCCTATCCTCTCCTCTATCCTATCCTATACTCTATCATATCCTAATCTCTATCCTATCTTATCCTGTATCCTATTCTATACTCTATCCTATCCTTTCCGCTATCCTATCCTATCCTCTATCGTATCGTATCCTCTATCCTATCCTATCCTCTATCCTATCCTATCATCTATCCTATCATATCCTCTATCCTATCCTATCCTCTCTTCTATCCTATCCTCTATCGTATCCTATCCTCTATCCTATCCAATCCTATATCGTATCCTCTATCCTATCCTATCCTCTATCCTATCCTATCCTCTATCCTATCCTATCCTCTATCCTATCCTATCCTCTATCCTATCCTATCCTCTATCCTATCCTATCGTCTATCCTATCCTATCCTCTATCCAATCCTATCCTCTATCCTATCCAATCCCATATCGTATCCTCTATCCTATCCTATCTTGTATCCTATCCTATCCTCTATCCTATCCTATCCTCTATTCTATCCTATCCTCTATCGTATCCTATCCTCTATCCTATCGAATCCTATATCGTATCCTCGAACCTATCCTATCCTCTATCCTATCCTATCCTCTATCCTATCCTATCCTCTATCCTATCCTATCCTCTATCCTATCCAGTCCCCTATCCTATCCTGTATCATATCCTATCCTCTTTACTATAATATCATCTATCCTATCCTATCCTATCCTCTATCCTATCCTATCCTCTATCCTATCCTATCCTCTATTCTATCCTATCCTCTATCGTATCCTATCCTCTATCCTATCCAATCCTATACCGTATCCTCTATCCTATCCTATCCTCTATCCTCTATCCTATCCTACCCTCTATCCTATCATATCCTCTATCCTATCCTATCCTCTATCCTATCCTATCCTCTATTCTATCCTATCCTCTAACCTATCCAATCCTATATCGTATCCTCTATCCTATCCTATCCTCTATCCTATCCTATCCTCTATCCTATCCTATCCTCTATCCTATCCTATCCTCTATCCTATCCTATCCTCTATCCTATCCTATCCTCTATCCTATCCTATCCTCTATCCTATCCTATCCTCTATCCTATCCTATCCTCTATCCTATCCTATCCTCTATCCTATCCTATCCTCTATCCTATCCTATCCTCTATCCTATCCTATCCTCTATCCTATCCTATCCTCTATCCTATCCTATCCTCTATCCTATCCTATCCTCTATCCTATCCTATCCTCTATCCTATCCTATCCTCTATCCTATCCTATCCTCTATCCTATCCTATCCTCTATCCTATCCTATCCTCTATCCTATCCTATCCTCTATCCTATCCTATCCTCTATCCTATCCTATCCTCTATCCTATCCTATCCTCTATCCTATCCTATCCTCTATCCTATCCTATCCTCTATCCTATCCTATCCTGTATCCTATCCTATCCTCTATTCTATCCAATCCCCTATCCTATCATATCCTCTATCCTATCCTATCCTCTATCGTATCGTATCCTCTATCCTATCCTATCCTGTATCCTATCCTATCCAATCCTATATCCTATTCTCTATCCTATCCTATCATCTATCATATCCTATCCTCTTTACTATAATATCATCTATCCTATCCTATCCTATCCTCTATCCTATCCTATCCTCTATCCTATCGTATCCTCTATCCTATCCTATCCTCTATCCTATCCTATCCTCTATCCTATCATATCCTCTATCCTATCCTATCCTGTATCCTATCCTATCCTCTATTCTATCCAATCCCCTATCCTATCATATCCTCTATCCTATCCTATCCTCTATCGTATCGTATCCTCTATCCTATCCTATCCTGTATCCTATCCTACCCTCTATCCTATCCAATCCTATATCCTATTCTCTATCCTATCCTATCATCTATCCTATCCTATCCTCTATCGTATCCTATCCTCTATCCTATCCAATCCCATATCGTATCCTATATCCTATTCTATCCTCTATCCTATCCAATCCTATATCCTATTCTCTATCCTATCCTATCCTCTATCCTATCCTATCCACTATCGTATCCTATCCTCTATCCTATCCAATCCCATATCGTATCCTCTATCCTATCATATCCTCTATCCTATCCTATCCTCTGTGCTATCCCATCCTCTATTCTATCCTATCCTCTATCGTATCCTATCCTCTATCCTATCCAATCCTATATCGCATCCTCTATCCTATCCTATCCTCTATCCTATCCTATCCTCTATCCTATCCAGTCCTCTATCCTATCCTCTATCATATCCTATCCTCTTTACTATAATATCATCTATCCTATCCTATCCTATCCTCTATCCTATCCTATCCTCTATCCTATCCTATCCTCTATCCAATCCTATCCTCTATACTATCCTATCATATCCTCTATCCTATCCTATCCTCTATCCTATCCTATGCTCTATCCTATCCTATCCTCTATCCTATCCTATGCTCTATCCTATCCTATCCTCTATCCTATCCTATCATATCCTCTATCCTATCCTATCCTATATCCTATCCTATCCTCTATACTATCCTATCCTCTATCCTATCCTACCCTCTATCCTATCCTATCCTATATCCTATCCTATCCTCTATCCTATCCAATCCCCTATCCTCTCCTCTATCCTATCCTATACTCTATCATATCCTAATTTCTATCCTATCTTATCCTGTATCCTATTCTATACTCTATCCTATCCTTTCCGCTATCCTATCATATCCTCTATCCTATCCTATCCTCTATCGTAACCTATCCTCTATCCTATCCTATCCTCTATCCTATCATATCCTCTATCCTATCCTATCCTGTATCCTATCCTATCCTCTATTCTATACAATCCCCTGTCCTATCATATCCTCTATCCTATCCTATCCTCTATCGTATCGTATCCTCTATCCTATCCTATCCTGTATCCTATCCTATCCTATCCTCTATCCTATCCAATCCTATATCCTATTCTCTATCCTATCCTATCCTCTATCCTATCCAATCCCCTATCCTCTCCTCTATCCTATCCTATACTCTATCATATCCTAATCTCTATCCTATCTTATCCTGTATCCTATTCTATACTCTATCCTATCCTTTCCGCTATCCTATCCTATCCTCTATCATATCCTATCCTCTATCGTATCCTATCCTCTATCCTATCCTATCCTCTATCCTATCATATCCTCTATCCTATCCTATCCTGTATCCTATCCTATCCTCTATTCTATCCAATCCCCTATCCTATCATATCCTCTATCCTATCCTATCCTCTATCGTATCGTATCCTCTATCCTATCCTATCCTGTATCCTATCCTATCCTCTATCCTATCCAATCCTATATCCTATTCTCTATCCTATCCTATCCTCTATCCTATCCTATCCTCTATCGTATCCTATCCTCTATCCTATCCAATCCCATATCGTATCCTATATCCTATTCTATCCTCTATCCTATCCAATCCTATATCCTATTCTCTATCCTATCCTATCCTCTATCCTATCCTATCCTCTATCGTATCCTATCCTCTATCTTATCCAATCCCATATCGTATCCTCTATCCTATCCTATCCTCTATCCTATCCTATCCTCTATGCTATCCTATCCTCTATTCTATCCTATCCTCTATCGTATGCTCTATCCTATCCTATCCTCTATCCTATCCAATCCACTATTCAATCCTCTATCCTATCCTATCCTCTACCCTATAATACCATGTATCCTATCCTATTCTCTATCCTATCCTATCCTATCCTATCCTCTATCGTATGCTCTATCCTATTCTATCCACTATCCTATCCTATCCTCTATCCTATACTATCCTCAATCCAATCCTATACTCTATCCTATCCTATCCTCTATCGTATGCTCCATCCTATCCTATCCTCTATCCTATCCTCAATCCTATCCTATCCTCAATCCTATCCTATCCTCAATCCTATCCTATCCTCTTTGCTTTCCTATCCTCTATCCTATTCTATCCTCTATCCTATCCTATCCTCAATCCAATCCTATACTCTATCCTATCCTATCCTCTATCGTATCCTATCCTCTATCCTATCCTCTATCCTATCCTATCCTCTATCGTATCCTATTCTCTATCCTATCCTATCCTCTATCCTATCCTATCCTCCATCGTATCCTCTATCCTATCCTATCCTCTATCCTATCCAATCCCCTATCCTATCCTCTATCCTGTCATATCCTCTATCCTATAATACCATGTATCCTATCTTATTCTCCATCCTATCCTATCCTATCCTATCCTCTATCGTATGCTCTATCCTATCCTATCCACTATCCTATCCTATCCTCAATCCTATTCTATCCCCTACCATATCTTATCCTCTATCCTATCGTATCCTCTATCCTATCCTATTCTCTATCCTATCCTATCCTCTATCGTATGCTCTATCCTATCCTATCCTCTTTCCTATCCTATCCTATATCCTATCCTCTTCTCTATCCTATCCTTTCCTCTATAATATCGTATCATCTATCGTATCCTATCCTCTATCCTATCCTATCCTCTATCGTATCCCATATTCTATCCTATCCAATCCTCTACCCTATCCTCAATCCTATCCTATCCTATATTCTATCCTCTTCTCTATCCTATCCTTTCCTCTATAATATCGTATCATCTATCGTATCCTATCCTCTATCCTATCCTATCCTCTATCCTATCATATCCTCTATCCTATCCTATCCTGTATCCAATCCTATCCTCTATCCTATCCTATCCTCTATCGTATCCTATCCTCTATCCTATCCAATCCTCTATTCTATCCTCTATCCTATCCTATCCTCTATCGTATGCTCTATCGTATCCTATTCTCTATCCTATTCTCTATCCTATCCTATCCTCTATCCTATCCTATCCTCTATCGTATCCTATCCTCTATCCTATCCAATCCCATATCGTATCCTCTATCCTATCCTATCCTCTATTCGATCCTATCCTCTATCGTATCCTATCCTCTATCCTATCCAATCCTATATCGTATCCTCTAACCTATCCTATCCTCTATCCTATCCTATCCTCTATCCTATCCTATCCTCTATCCTATCCTATCCTCTATCGTATCCTATCCTCTATCCTATCCAATCCCATATCGTATCCTATATCCTATTCTATCCTCTATCCTATCCAATCCTATATCCTATTCTCTATCCTATCCTATCCTCTATCCTATCCTATCCTCTATCGTATCCTATCCTCTATCCTATCCTATCCTGTATCCTATCCTATCCTCTATCCTATCCTATCCTCTATTCGATCCTATCCTGTATCCTATCCTATCCTCTATCCTATCCTATCCTCTATTCGATCCTATCCTCTATCGTATCCTATCCTCTATCCTATCCAATCCTATATCGTATCCTCTAACCTATCCTATCCTCTATCCTATCCTATCCTCTATCCTATCCTATCCTCTATCCTATCCTATCCTCTATCCTATCCTATCCTCTATCGTATCCTATCCTCTATCCTATCCAATCCCATATCGTATCCTATATCCTATTCTATCCTCTATCCTATCCAATCCTATATCCTATTCTCTATCCTATCCTATCCTCTATCCTATCCTATCCTCTATCGTATCCTATCCTCTATCCTATCCAATCCCATATCGTATCCTGTATCCTATCATATCCTCTATCCTATCCTATCCTCTATTCTATCCTATCCTCTATCGTATCCTATCCTCTATCCTATCGAATCCTATATCGTTTCCTCGAACCTATCCTATCCTCTATCCTATCCTATCCTCTATCCTATCCTATCCTCTATCCTATCCTATCCTCTATCGTATCCTATCCTCTATCCTATCCAATCCTCTATTCTATCCTCTATCCTATCCTATCCTCTATCGTATGCTCTATCGTATCCTATCCTCTATCCTATTCTCTATCCTATCCTATCCTCTATCCTATCCTATCCTCTATCGTATCCTATCCTCTATCCTATCCAATCCCATATCGTATCCTCTATCCTATCCTATCCTGTATCCTATCCTATCCTCTATCCTATCCTATCCTCTATTCGATCCTATCCTCTATCGTATCCTATCCTCTCTCCTATCCAATCCTATATCGTATCCTCTAACCTATCCTATCCTCTATCCTATCCTATCCTCTATCCTATCCAATCCTATATCATATTCTCTATCCTATCCTATCCTCTATCCTATCCTATCCTCTATCGTATCCTATCCTCTATCCTATCCAATCCCATATCGTATCCTCTATCCTATCATATCCTCTATCCTATCCTATCCTCTATCCTATCCTATCCTCTATCCTATCCTATCCTCTATTCTATCCTATCCTCTATCGTATCCTATCCTCTAACCTATCCAATCCTATATCGTATCCTCTATCCTATCCTATCCTCTATCCTATCCTATCCTCTATCCTATCCTATCCTCTATTATATCCTATCCTCTATCCTATCCTATTCTCTATCCTATCCTATCCTCTATCCTATCCTATCCTCTATCGTATGCTCTATCCTATCCTATCCTCTTTCCTATCCTATCCTATATCCTATCCTCTTCTCTATCCTATCCTTTCCTCTATAATATCGTATCATCTATCCTATCCAATCCTCTATGCTATCCTCAATCCTATCCTTTCCTCTATCCTATCCTATCCTCTATGCTATCCTATCTTCTATCCTATCCTATCCTCTATCCTATCCTCAATCCAATCCTATCCTCAATCCAATCCTATCCTCTATCCTATCCTATCCTCAATCCAATGTTATCCTCTATCCTATCCTCTCCTCTATCCTATCCTATCCTCTATCGTATTCTATCCTCTATCCTATCCAATCCCCTATCCTATCCTCTGTCCTATCCTATCCTCTATAATATCGTATCTTCTATCTATCCTATTCTCTATCCTATCCTATCCTCAATCCTATCCTATCCTCCATCCTATCCTATCCTCTATGCTATCCTATCCTCTATGCTATCCTATCCTCTATGCTATCCTATCCTCTATCCTATTCTATCCTCTATCCTATCCTATCCTCAATCCAATCCTATCCTCTATCCTATCCTATCCTCAATCCAATCTTATCCTCTATCGTATCCTATCCTCTATCCTATCCTGTCCTCTATTCTATCCTATCTTCTATTTTATCCTATCCTCTATCCTATCCTCTCCTCTATCCTATCCTATCTTCTATCCTAGCCTATCCTCTATCGTATGCTCTATCATATCCTATCCTCTATCCTATCCAATCCCCTATCCAATCCTCTATCCTATCCGATCAGCTACCCTATTATACCATGTATCCTATCCTATTCTCTATCCTATCCTATCCTCAATCCTATCCTATCCTGTATCATATCCTATCATCTATCCTATCCTATCCTCTATCCTATCCTCTATCCTATCTTATCCTCTATCCTATCCTGTCCTCTATTCTATCCTATCCTCTATCGTATCCTATCCTCTATCCTATACTATCCTCTATCCTATCCTATCCTATCCTATCCTCTATCCTATCCTATCCTCTATCCTATCCAATCTCATATCCTATCCAATCTCATATCCTATCCTATCCTCTATCATGTCCTATCCTATATCGTATCCTATCTTCTATCCTATCCAATCCTCTATCCTATCCTCAATCCAATCCTATCCTCAATCCTACCCTATCCTCTATCCTATCCTATCCTCTATGCTATCCTATCCTCTATCCTATTCTATCCTCTATCCTGTCTATCCTCAATCCAATCCTATCCTCTATCCTATCCTATCCTCTATCCTATCCTATCCTCTATCCTATCCTATCCTCTATCCTATCCTATCCTCTCTTCTATCCTATCCTCTATCGTATCCTATCCTCTATCCTATCCAATCCTATATCGTATCCTCTATCCTATCCTATCCTCTATCCTATCCTATCCTCTATCCTATCCTATCCTCTATCCTATCCTATCCTCTATCCTATCCTATCGTCTATCCTATCCTATCCTCTATCCAATCCTATCCTCTATCCTATCCTATCATATCCTCTATCCTATCCTATCCTCTATCCTATCCTAGCCTCTATCATATCCTATCCTCTATCCTATCCTATCCTCTATCCTATTCTATCCTCTATCCTATCCAATCCTATATCCTATTCTCTATCCTATCCTATCCTCTATCCTATCCTATCCTCTATCGTATCCTATCCTCTATCCTATCCAATCCCATATCGTATCCTCTATCCTATCCTATCCTGTATCCTATCCTATCCTCTATCCTATCCTATCCTCTATTCGATCCTATCATCTATCGTATCCTATCCAATCCTATATCGTATCCTCTAACCTATCCTATCCTCTATCCTATCCTATCCTCTATCCTATCCTATCCTCTATCCTATCCTATCCTCTATCCTATCCAGTCCCCTATCCTATCCTCTATCATATCCTATCCTCTTTACTATAATATCATCTATCCTATCCTATCCTATCCTCTATCCTATCCTATCCTCTATCCTATCCTATCCTCTATTCTATCCTATCCTCTATCGTATCCTATCCTCTATCCTATCCAATCCCATATCATATCCTCTATCCGATCCTATCCTGTATCCTATCCTATCCTCTATCCTATCCTATCCTCTATTCGATCCTATCCTCTATCGTATCCTATCCTCTATCCTATCCAATCCTATATCGTATCCTCTAACCTATCCTATCCTCTATCCTATCCTATCCTCTATCCTATCCTATCCTCTATCCTATCCAGTCCCCTATCCTATCCTCTATCATATCCTATCCTCTTTACTATAATATCCTATCCTCTTTACTATAATATCCTATCCTATCCTCTATTCTATCCTAGCCTCTATCGTATCCTATCCTCTATCCTATCCAATCCTATACCGTATCCTCTATCCTATCCTATCCTCTATCCTCTATCCTATTCTACCCTCTATCCTATCATATCCTCTATCCTATCCTATCCTCTATCCTATCCTATCCTCTATTCTATCCTATCCCCTATCGTATCCTATCCTCTAACCTATCCAATCCTATATCGTATCCTCTATCCTATCCTATCCTCTATCCTATCCTATCCTCTATCCTATCCTATCCTCTATCCTATCCTATCCTCTATCCTATCCTATCCTCTATCCTATCCTATCCTCTATCCTATCCTATCCTCTATCCTATCCTATCCTCTATCCTATCCTATCCTCTATCCTATCCTATCCTCTATCCTATCCTATCCTCTATCCTATCCTATCCTCTATCCTATCCTATCCTCTATCCTATCCTATCCTCTATCCTATCCTATCCTATCCTCTATCCTATCCTATCCTCTATCCTATCCTATCCTCTATCCTATCCTATCCTCTATCCTATCCTATCCTATCCTCTATCCTATCCTATCCTCTATCCTATCCTATCCTCTATCCTATCCAGTCCCGTATCCTATCCTCTATCATATCCTATCCTCTTTACTATAATATCATCTATCCTATCCTATCCTATCCTCTATCCTATCATATCCTCTATCCTATCCTATCCTCTATCCTATCCTATCCTCTATTCTATCCTATCCTCTATCGTATCCTATCCTCTATCCTATCCAATCCCATATCATATCCTCTATCCTATCCTATCCTCTATCCTATCCTATCCTCTATCCTATCCTATCCTCTATCCTATCCTATCCTCTATCCTATCCTATCCTCTATCCTATCCTATCCTCTATCCTATCCTATCCTGTATCCTATCCTATCCTCTATTCTATCCAATCCCCTATCCTATCATATCCTCTATCCTATCCTATCCTCTATCGTATCGTATCCTCTATCCTATCCTATCCTGTATCCTATCCTATCCTCTATCCTATCCAATCCTATATCCTATTCTCTATCCTATCCTATCCTCTTTCCTATCCTATCCTCTATCGTATCCTATCCTCTATCCTATCCAATCCCATATCGTATCCTATATCCTATTCTATCCTCTATCCTATCCAATCCTATATCCTATTCTCTATCCTATCCTATCCTCTATCCTATCCTATCCTCTATCGTATCCTATCCTCTATCCTATCCAATCCCATATCGTATCCTCTATCCTATCATATCCTCTATCCTATCCTATCCTCTATGCTATCCTATCCTGTATTCTATCCTATCCTCTATCGTATCCTATCCTCTATCCTATCCAATCCTATATCGCATCCTCTATCCTATCCTATCCTCTATCCTATCCTATCCTCTATACTATCCAGTCCTCTATCCTATCCTCTATCGTATCCTATCCTCTTTACTATAATATCATCTATCCTATCCTATCCTATCCTCTATCCTATCCTATCCTCTATCCTATCCTATCCTCTATCCAATCCTATCCTCTATCCTATCCTATCATATCCTCTATCCTATCCTATCCTCTATCCTATCCTATGCTCTATCCTATCCTATGCTCTATCCTATCCTATCCTCTATCCTATCCTATCCTCTATCCTATCCTATCATATCCTCTATCCTATCCTATCCTATATCCTATCCTATCCTCTATACTATTGTATCCTCTATCCTACCCTATTCTCTATCCTATCCTATCCAATCCCCTATCCTATCCTCTATCCTATCCTATCCTCAATCCTATCGAATCCTCTATCCTATCCTATCCTCTATCCTATCCTATCCTTTATCCTATCCTATCCTCTATCCTATCCTATCCTCTATCCTATCATATCCTCTATCCTATCCTATCCTGTACCCTATCCTATCCTCTATTCTATCCAATCCCCTATCCTATCCTGTATCCTATCCTATCCTCTATCCTATCTTATCCTCTATCATATCCTATACTCTATCCTATCCTATCCTCTATCCTATTCTATCCTCTATCCTATCCAATCCTATATCCTATTCTCTATCCTATCCTATCCTCTATCCTATCCTATCCTCTATCCTATCCTACCCTCTATCGTATCCTATCCTATATCCTATCCTATCCTCTATCCTATCCAATCCCCTATCCTCTCCTCTATCCTATCCTGTACTCTATCATATCCTAATCTCTATCAAATCTTATCCTGTATCCTATTCTATACTCTATCCTATCCTTTCCGCTATCCTATCCTATCCTCTATCCTATCCTATCCTCTATCCTATCCTATCCTCTATTCTATCCTATCCTCTATCGTATCCTTCTCTAACCTATCCAATCCTATATCGTATCCTCTATCCTATCCTATCCTCTATCCTATCCTATCCTCTATCCTATCCTATCCTCTATCCTATCCTACCCTCTATCCTCTATCCTATCCTATCCTCTATCCTATCCTATCCTCTATCCTATCCTATCCTCTATCCTATCCTATCCTCTATCCTATCGTATCCTCTATCCTATCCTATCCTCTATCCTACCTTATCCTCTATCCTATCCTGTCATCTATCCTATCCTATCCACTATCCTATCTTATCCTCTATCCTATCCTGTACTCTATTCTATCCTATCCTCTATCTTATCCTATCCACTATCCTATCTTATCCTCTATCCTATCCAATAATCTATGCTATCAACATTCCTATCCTTTCCTCTATCCTATCCTATCCTCTATGCTATCCTATCTTCTATCCTATCCTATTCTCTATCCTATCCTATCCTCTATCCTATCCTATCCTCTATCCTATCCTATCCTCAATCCAATCCTATCCTCTATCCTATCCTATCCTCAATCCAATCTTATCCTCTATCCTATCCTCTCCTCTATCCTATCTTATCCTCTATCGTATTCTATCCTCTATCCTATCCAATCCCCTATCCTATCCTCTGTCCTATCCTATCCTCTATAATATCGTATCTTCTATCGTATCCTATTCTCTATCCTATCCCATCCTCAATCCTATCCTATCCTCCATCCTATCCTATCCTCTATGCTATCCTATCCTCTATGCTATCCTATCCTCTATTCTATTCTATCCTCTATCCTATCCTATCCTCAATCCAATCCTATCCTCTATCCTATCCTATCCTCAATCCTATCCTATCCTGTATCATATCCTATCCTCTATCCTATCCTATCCTCTATCCTATCCTCTATCCTATCCTATCCTCTATCCTATCCTATCCTCTATCCTATCTTATCCTCTATCCTATCCTATCCTCTATCCTATCCAATCTCATATCCTATAGTATCCTCTATCATATCCTATCCTCTATCCTATCCTATCCTCTATCGTATGCTCTATCCTGTCCTATCCTCTATCCTATCCAATCTCCTATCCAATCCTATATCCTATTCGATCCTCTACCCTATTATACCATGTATCCTATCCTATACTCAATCCTACCCTATCCTCTATCCTGTCCTATCCTCTATGCTATCCTATCCTCTATCCTATTCTATCCTCTATCCTGTCTATCCTCAATCCAATCCTATCCTCTATCCTATCCTATCTTCTATCCTATCCTATCCTCTATCCTATCCTATCCTCTATCCAATCCTATCCTCTATCCTATCCTATCCTCTATCCTATCCAATCCCATATCGTATCCTATATCCTATCCTATCCTCTATCCTATCCTATCCTCTATCCTATCCTATCCTATCTTCTATCCTATCCTCTATCGTATCCTATCCTCTATCCTATCGAATCCTATATCGTATCCTCTATCCTATCCTATCCTCTATCCTATCCTATCCTCTATCCTATCCTATCCTCTATCCTATCCTATCCTCTATCCTATCCTATCCTCTATCCTATTCTATCCTCTATCCTATCCAATCCTATATCCTATTCTCTATCCTATCCTATCCTCTATCCTATCCTATCCTCTATCGTATCCTGTCCTCTATCCTATCCAATCCCATATCGTATCCTCTATCCTATCCTATCCTGTATCCTATCCTATCCTCTATCCTATCCTATCCTCTATTCTATCCTATCCTCTATCCTATCCTATCCTCTATCCTATCCAATCCTATATCCTATCCTATCCTCTATCCTATCCTATCCTCTATCCTATCGTATCCTCTATCCTATCCTATCCTCTATCCTACCTTATCCTCTATCCTATCCTGTCATCTATCCTATCCTATCCACTATCCTATCTTATCCTCTATCCTATCCTGTACTCTATTCTATCCTATCCTCTATCTTATCCTATCCACTATCCTATCTTATCCTCTATCCTATCCAATAATCTATGCTATCAACATTCCTATCCTTTCCTCTATCCTATCCTATCCTCTATGCTATCCTATCTTCTATCCTATCCTATTCTCTATCCTATCCTATCCTCTATCCTATCCTATCCTCTATCCTATCCTATCCTCAATCCAATCTTATCCTCTATCCTATCCTCTCCTCTATCCTATCTTATCCTCTATCGTATTCTATCCTCTATCCTATCCAATCCCCTATCCTATCCTCTGTCCTATCCTATCCTCTATAATATCGTATCTTCTATCGTATCCTATTCTCTATCCTATCCCATCCTCAATCCTATCCTATCCTCCATCCTATCCTATCCTCTATGCTATCCTATCCTCTATGCTATCCTATCCTCTATTCTATTCTATCCTCTATCCTATCCTATCCTCAATCCAATCCTATCCTCTATCCTATCCTATCCTCAATCCAATCTTATCCTCTATCGTATCCTATCCTCTATCCTATCCTGTCCTCTATTCTATCCTATCTTCTATTTTATCCTATCCTCTATCCTATCCTCTCCTCTATCCTATCCTATCTTCTATCCTAGCCTATCCTCTATCGTATGCTCTATCATATCCTATCCTCTATCCTATCCAATCCCCTATCCAATCCTCTATCCTATCCGATCAGCTACCCTATTATACCATGTATCCTATCCTATTCTCTATCCTATCCTATCCTCAATCCTATCCTATCCTGTATCATATCCTATCCTCTATCCTATCCTATCCTCTATCCTATCCTCTATCCTATCCTATCCTCTATCCTATCCTATCCTCTATCCTATCTTATCCTCTATCCTATCCTATCCTCTATCCTATCCAATCTCATATCCTATAGTATCCTCTATCATATCCTATCCTCTATCCTATCCTATCCTCTATCGTATGCTCTATCCTGTCCTATCCTCTATCCTATCCAATCTCCTATCCAATCCTATATCCTATTCGATCCTCTACCCTATTATACCATGTATCCTATCCTATACTCAATCCTACCCTATCCTCTATCCTGTCCTATCCTCTATGCTATCCTATCCTCTATCCTATTCTATCCTCTATCCTGTCTATCCTCAATCCAATCCTATCCTCTATCCTATCCTATCTTCTATCCTATCCTATCCTCTATCCTATCCTATCCTCTATCCAATCCTATCCTCTATCCTATCCTATCCTCTATCCTATCCAATCCCATATCGTATCCTATATCCTATCCTATCCTCTATCCTATCCTATCCTCTATCCTATCCTATCCTATCTTCTATCCTATCCTCTATCGTATCCTATCCTCTATCCTATCGAATCCTATATCGTATCCTCTATCCTATCCTATCCTCTATCCTATCCTATCCTCTATCCTATCCTATCCTCTATCCTATCCTATCCTCTATCCTATCCTATCCTCTATCCTATTCTATCCTCTATCCTATCCAATCCTATATCCTATTCTCTATCCTATCCTATCCTCTATCCTATCCTATCCTCTATCGTATCCTATCCTCTATCCTATCCAATCCCATATCGTATCCTCTATCCTATCCTATCCTGTATCCTATCCTATCCTCTATCCTATCCTATCCTCTATTCTATCCTATCCTCTATCCTATCCTATCCTCTATCCTATCCAATCCTATATCGTATCCTCTAACCTATCCTATCCTCTATCCTATCCTATCCTCTATCCTATCCTATCCTCTATCCTATCCTATCCTCTATCCTATCCAGTCCCCTATTCTATCCTCTATCATATCCTATCCTCTTTACTATAATATCATCTATCCTATCCTATCCTATCCTCTATCCTATCCTATCCTATCCTCTATCCTATCCTATCCTCTATCCTATCCTATCCTCTATCCTATCCTATCCTCTATCCTATCCTATCCTCTATCCTATCCTATCCTCTATCCTATCCTATCCTCTATCCTATCCTATCCTCTATCCTATCCTATCCTCTATCCTATCCTATCCTCTATCCTATCCTATCCTCTATCCTATCCTATCCTCTATCCTATCCTATCCTCTATCCTATCCTATCCTCTATCCTATCCTATCCTCTATCCTATCCTATCCTCTATCCTATCCTATCCTCTATCCTATCCTATCATATCCTCTATCCTATCCTATCCAATATCCTATCCTATCTTCTATACTATTGTATCCTCTATCCTACCCTATTCTCTATCCTATCCTATCCAATCCCCTATCCTATCCTCTATCCTATCCTATCCTCAATCCTATCGAATCCTCTATCCTATCCTATCCTCTACCCTATCCTATCCTCTATCCTATCCTATCCTCTATCCTATCCTATCCTCTATCCTATCATATCCTCTATCCTATCCTATCCTGTACCCTATCCTATCCTCTATTCTATCCAATCCCCTATCCTATCCTGTATCCTATCCTATCCTCTATCCTATCCTATCCTCTATCATATCCTATCCTCTATCCTATCCTATCCTCTATCCCATTCTATCCTCTATCCTATCCAATCCTATATCCTATTCTCTATCCTATCCTACCCTCTATCCTATCCTATCCTATATCCTATCCTATCCTCTATCCTATCCAATCCGCTATCCTCTCCTCTATCCTATCCTATACTCTATCATATCCTAATCTCTATCCTATCTTATCCTGTATCCTATTCTATACTCTATCCTATCCTATCCTCTATCCTATCCTATCCTCTATCGTATCCTATCCTCTATCCAATCCTATCCTCTATCGTATCCTATCCTCTATCCTATCCAATCCCATATCGTATCCTCTAACCTATCCTATCCTCTATCCTATCCTATCCTCTATCCTATCCTACCCTCTATCCTATCCTATCCTCTATCCTATCCTATCCTCTATCCTATCCTATCCTGTATCCTATCCTATCCTCTATCCAATCATATCCTCTATCCTATCATATCCTCTATCCTATCCTATCCTCTATCCTATCCTATCCTCTACCCTATCCTATCCTCTATCATATCCTATCCTCTATCCTATCCTATCCTCTATCTTATTCTATCCTCTATCCTATCCAATCCTATATCCTATTCTCTATCCTATCCTATCCTCTATCCTATCCTATCCTCTATCGTATCCTATCCTCTATCCTATCCAATCCCATATCGTATCCTCTATCCTATCATATCCTCTATCCTATCCTATCCTCTATCCTATCCTATCCTCTATTCTATCCTATCCTCTATCGTATCCTATCCTCTATCCTATCCAATCCTATATCGTATCCTCTATCCTATCCTATCCTCTATCCTATCCAGTCCCCTATCCTATCCTCTATCATATCCTATCCTCTTTACTATGATATCATCTATCCTATCCTATCCTATCCTCTATCCTATCCTATGCTCTATCCTATCCTATCCTCTATCCTATCCTATCCTCTATCCTATCCTATCCTGTACCCTATCCTATCCTCTATTCTATCCAATCCCCTATCCTATCCTGTATCCTATCCTATCCTCTACCCTATCCTATCCTCTATCATATCCTATCCTCTATCCTATCCTATCCTCTATCTTATTCTATCCTCTATCCTATCCAATCCTATATCCTATTCTCTATCCTATCCTATCCTCTATCCTATCCTATCCTCTATCGTATCCTATCCTCTATCCTATCCAATCCCATATCGTATCCTCTATCCTATCATATCTTCTATCCTATCCTATCCTCTATCCTATCCTACCCTCTATCCTATCCTATCCTATATCCTATCCTATCCTCTATCCTATCCAATCCCCTATCCTCTCCTCTATCCTATCCTATACTCTATCATATCCTAATCTCTATCCTATCTTATCCTGTATCCTATTCTATACTCTATCCTATCCTTTCCGCTATCCTATCCTATCCTCTATCCTATCCTATCCTCTATCGTATCCTATCCTCTATCCAATCCTATCCTCTATCGTATCCTATCCTCTATCCTATCCAATCCCATATCGTATCCTATATCCTATCCTATCCTCTATCCTATCCTATCCTCTATCCTATCCTATCCTATCCTCTATTCTATCCTATCCTCTATCGTATCCTATCCTCTATCCTATCCATTCCTATATCGTATCCTCTATCCTATCCTATCCTCTATCCTATCCTATCCTCTATCCTATCCTATCCACTATCGTATCCTATCCTCTATCCTATCCAATCCCATATCGTATCCTCTATCCTATCATATCCTCTATCCTATCCTATCCTCTATCCTATCCTATCCTCTATTCTATCCTATCCTCTATCGTATCCTATCCTCTAACCTATCCAATCCTATATCGTATCCTCTATCCTATCCTATCCTCTATCCTATCCTATCCTCTATCCTATCCTATCCTCTATCCTATCCTATCCTCTATCCTATCCTATCCTCTATCCTATCCTATCCTCTATCCTATCCTATCCTCTATCCTATCCTATCCTCTATCCTATCCTATCCTCTATCCTATCCTATCCTCTATCCTATCCTATCCTCTATCCTATCCTATCCTCTATCCTATCCTATCCTGTACCCTATCCTATCCTCTATTCTATCCAATCCCCTATCCTATCCTGTATCCTATCCTATCCTCTATCCTATCCTATCCTCTATCATATCCTATCCTCTATCCTATCCTATCCTCTATCCTATTCTATCCTCTATCGTATCCAATCCTATATCCTATTCTCTATCCTATCCTATCCTCTATCCTATCCTATCCTCTATCCTATCCTACCCTCTATCCTATCCTATCCTATATCCTATCCTATCCTCTATCCTATCCAATCCCCTATCCTCTCCTCTATCCTATCCTATCCTCTATCCTATCCTATCCTCTATCCTATCCTATCCTCTACCCTATCCTATCCTCTATCCTATCCTATCCTCTATCCTATCCTATCCTCTATCCTATCATATCCTCTATCCTATCCTATCCTGTACCCTATCCTATCCTCTATTCTATCCAATCCCCTATCCTATCCTGTATCCTATCCTATCCTCTATCCTATCCTATCCTCTATCATATCCTATCCTCTATCCTATCCTATCCTCTATCCCATTCTATCCTCTATCCTATCCAATCCTATATCCTATTCTCTATCCTATCCTACCCTCTATCCTATCCTATCCTATATCCTATCCTATCCTCTATCCTATCCAATCCGCTATCCTCTCCTCTATCCTATCCTATACTCTATCATATCCTAATCTCTATCCTATCTTATCCTGTATCCTATTCTATACTCTATCCTATCCTATCCTCTATCCTATCCTATCCTCTATCGTATCCTATCCTCTATCCAATCCTATCCTCTATCGTATCCTATCCTCTATCCTATCCAATCCCATATCGTATCCTCTAACCTATCCTATCCTCTATCCTATCCTATCCTCTATCCTATCCTACCCTCTATCCTATCCTATCCTCTATCCTATCCTATCCTCTATCCTATCCTATCCTGTATCCTATCCTATCCTCTATCCAATCATATCCTCTATCCTATCATATCCTCTATCCTATCCTATCCTCTATCCTATCCTATCCTCTACCCTATCCTATCCTCTATCATATCCTATCCTCTATCCTATCCTATCCTCTATCTTATTCTATCCTCTATCCTATCCAATCCTATATCCTATTCTCTATCCTATCCTATCCTCTATCCTATCCTATCCTCTATCGTATCCTATCCTCTATCCTATCCAATCCCATATCGTATCCTCTATCCTATCATATCCTCTATCCTATCCTATCCTCTATCCTATCCTATCCTCTATTCTATCCTATCCTCTATCGTATCCTATCCTCTATCCTATCCAATCCTATATCGTATCCTCTATCCTATCCTATCCTCTATCCTATCCAGTCCCCTATCCTATCCTCTATCATATCCTATCCTCTTTACTATGATATCATCTATCCTATCCTATCCTATCCTCTATCCTATCCTATGCTCTATCCTATCCTATCCTCTATCCTATCCTATCCTCTATCCTATCCTATCCTGTACCCTATCCTATCCTCTATTCTATCCAATCCCCTATCCTATCCTGTATCCTATCCTATCCTCTACCCTATCCTATCCTCTATCATATCCTATCCTCTATCCTATCCTATCCTCTATCTTATTCTATCCTCTATCCTATCCAATCCTATATCCTATTCTCTATCCTATCCTATCCTCTATCCTATCCTATCCTCTATCGTATCCTATCCTCTATCCTATCCAATCCCATATCGTATCCTCTATCCTATCATATCTTCTATCCTATCCTATCCTCTATCCTATCCTACCCTCTATCCTATCCTATCCTATATCCTATCCTATCCTCTATCCTATCCAATCCCCTATCCTCTCCTCTATCCTATCCTATACTCTATCATATCCTAATCTCTATCCTATCTTATCCTGTATCCTATTCTATACTCTATCCTATCCTTTCCGCTATCCTATCCTATCCTCTATCCTATCCTATCCTCTATCGTATCCTATCCTCTATCCAATCCTATCCTCTATCGTATCCTATCCTCTATCCTATCCAATCCCATATCGTATCCTATATCCTATCCTATCCTCTATCCTATCCTATCCTCTATCCTATCCTATCCTATCCTCTATTCTATCCTATCCTCTATCGTATCCTATCCTCTATCCTATCCATTCCTATATCGTATCCTCTATCCTATCCTATCCTCTATCCTATCCTATCCTCTATCCTATCCTATCCACTATCGTATCCTATCCTCTATCCTATCCAATCCCATATCGTATCCTCTATCCTATCATATCCTCTATCCTATCCTATCCTCTATCCTATCCTATCCTCTATTCTATCCTATCCTCTATCGTATCCTATCCTCTAACCTATCCAATCCTATATCGTATCCTCTATCCTATCCTATCCTCTATCCTATCCTATCCTCTATCCTATCCTATCCTCTATCCTATCCTATCCTCTATCCTATCCTATCCTCTATCCTATCCTATCCTCTATCCTATCCTATCCTCTATCCTATCCTATCCTCTATCCTATCCTATCCTCTATCCTATCCTATCCTCTATCCTATCCTATCCTCTATCCTATCCTATCCTCTATCCTATCCTATCCTCTATCCTATCCTATCCTGTACCCTATCCTATCCTCTATTCTATCCAATCCCCTATCCTATCCTGTATCCTATCCTATCCTCTATCCTATCCTATCCTCTATCATATCCTATCCTCTATCCTATCCTATCCTCTATCCTATTCTATCCTCTATCGTATCCAATCCTATATCCTATTCTCTATCCTATCCTATCCTCTATCCTATCCTATCCTCTATCCTATCCTACCCTCTATCCTATCCTATCCTATATCCTATCCTATCCTCTATCCTATCCAATCCCCTATCCTCTCCTCTATCCTATCCTATACTCTATCATATCCTAATCTCTATCCTATCTTATCCTGTATCCTATTCTATACTCTATCCTATCCTTTCCGCTATCCTATCCTATCCTCTATCCTATCCTATCCTCTATCGTATCCTATCCTCTATCCAATCCTATCCTCTATCGTATCCTATCCTCTATCCTATCCAATCCCATATCGTATCCTATATCCTATCCTATCCTCTATCCTATCCTATCCTCTATCCTATCCTATCCTCTATTCTATCCTATCCTCTATCGTATCCTATCCTCTATCCAATCCATTCCTATATCGTATCCTCTATCCTATCCTATCCTCTATCCTATCCTATCCTCTATTCTATCCTATCCTCTATCGTATCCTATCCTCTAACCTATCCAATCCTATATCGTATCCTCTATCCTATCCTATCCTCTATCCTATCCTATCCTCTATCCTATCCTATCCTCTATCCTATCCTATCCTATATCCTATCCTATCCTCTATCCTATCCAATCCCCTATCCTCTCCTTTATCCTATCCTATACTCTATCATATCCTAATCTCTATCCTATCTTATCCTGTATCCTATTCTATACTCTATCCTATCCTATCCTCTATCCTATCCTATCCTCTATCGTATCCTATCCTCTATCCAATCCTATCCTCTATCGTATCCTATCCTCTATCCTATCCAATCCCATATCGTATCCTATATCCTATCCTATCCTCTATTCTATCCTATCCTCTATCCTATCCTATCCTCTATTCTATCCTATCCTCTATCGTATCCTATCCTCTATCCTATCCATTCCTATATCGTATCCTCTATCCTATCCTATCCTCTATCCTATCCTATCCTCTATCCTATCCTATCCTCTATCCTATTTTTTTTTTTTTTTTTTTTTTTTTCCGAGGAGGTAATCTCGTTACGGATACCCGAACCCCCCCGGGGGGGGGGGGTGGTCCGGGTTATGTGGGACTCCTCGGCTGGTTGGTGCAACGCCGAGTATACCCACTAACTCCTCCCCGTCCGTCCCTAGACTCCTGGGGGCACCCGTGCTCTGCGCGCGCATGTCAATCCGGTGTGCCCCCGCCTTAGCATACCACCCAGGGGGGACGCGGCCCCCTCCCGTACCTACTCTATCCGAAGGCACCACGCAACGGACGACGTGGCGCCTTCCCCCCTGTTAGGCCGCCCGATGAGCATCCGAGCCCCCGCTCGAGATGCCCGGCGGCCTCCGGGGACGCCGTTGGTGACCGAGTGTAAGGGGATATCCGCTCGCGTCAGAGGCGTCGCAACGGGGGTACGCCCCCGGGGCGTACCCTGCGCCGCCTCCCCCCCCTTCGGCCGGGATCGTGATTACGCTCCCGATCCCGTTCCGCAGCCTCCTTCCGCAGCATAACCCGCTCGCAGAAGGAAGCGAACCCCCTCCACGCCTCCTCGCCACCGGCTGCCGCAGCGACGACAGCCGGGAGCGAGAGGTCGTGGCCCACCGCGCGCCGCAGGGCACGGCGCTCTCCCCCCCATGCCGGACACTCCTCCAGAGTGTGTTGCGCCGTGTCCCGCGGCTCGCCGCAGTGGTGACACGCCTCCTCGGTCTCCCTCCCGATGCGACACAGGTAGTCGCCGAAGCACCCGTGCCCGCTCATCACCTGCGTCACACGGTAGGAGACCCTATGCCCCATCCATCCCCTGTTCCATTGATCGAACACCGGGAGGATGGCCCGAACGGCCCGCCTCTCGCCCTCCCTCGTCCCGGGAAGGCTATCGCGCCACTCCCGGGCTGCGTGCCGCCGAGCATGTCGCCTGAGCTCATCCACCATGAGCCGCGCCTGATCCGGGGCCACCCCCCGGAGCCGGAGTTCCCTGGAGTGCGTATGCACATCCGCCAACACGCGGGCCTCCAGCTCGAGGGGGATCAGCCCCGACATCACCATCGCCGTCGCGTATGAAATGGTGCGGTACCCCCGCACGATGCCTATGGCCAGCCTGCGCTCGATGCGACGCAGCAGCGACCGTGTGCCGCCACTGCGCCCCCTAGCCAAGACATCGCGCGCCCACACAGGGGCTCCGTACAGGACCAAAACTCGCACCACCACCGCGAACAGACGACGCACCCGTCCACAGGGTCCCCCGAGATTCGGGAGAAGGCGACCGAGCGCAGCGGTCGCCCTCTCCGCCCGGGGCGCCAGCGACTCAAGGTGGCGGTCAAAACGCCACCGGCCGTCAAGCTCGAGTCCCAGGTACCGCATCTGGGACCCGACCTTGACCATCCCCTCCCCCACGCAGATCCAGCACTGGGGAGGCGCCGCCAACCGGGCCGAGCGGAGAAACCACATGGCCCTGGTTTTCTCGACGGACACCTCTAGGCCCAGCGACCGGATCGCGCGCACCGCGCGCCACGCGCCGCGCTCCGCCAGGCAGATGGCCTCCTTCGCATACCTCCCGGTGGCCAATACCAGCGTGTCGTCGGCGTAACACGTCAGGCTGACCCCGGGAGGCATCTCCTCCCGCAGGACGCGATCGTACGCAAGATTCCACAGCAACGGGCCCAACACCGAGCCCTGCGGAACCCCGCGCACGACGCCCCTGCGCACCATCCCGTACCGGCCGGGATACTCTATACCCCTGTCGGAGAGATAGCTCCCGATCACCCTTCTGAGATACAGAGGCACCCGGTGGAAGACCAGGGCCTCCATTATCCGATCCCAGGGGACGGTGTTGAACGCGTTAGCGATATCCAAGGATATCGCCAACGCAACTCCGCCCCCCCTCGTACAGGCCTCCGAGAGAGCCCTCACCCGCCGAATAGCGTCGACGGTGGAGAGACCCTCCCGGAAGCCGAATTGAACCCCGCTCAGATCGGGGACCCCTCCCGCCGACAGGTGCCTGACGAGGCGTCCAACGAGTACGCGCTCGAACAACTTCCCCGCCTCGTCCAGCAGACAAATTGGCCGGTACCCTGAGGGCGAGTCCCGGGACTTGCCCCCTTTCGGAAGGAGGACCAACCTGCCCGACTTCCACTCCGTGGGGAACACCCCCTCCCTCAGACAGCCGTTATACAGCTGCCGGA
Source organism: Halictus rubicundus (assembly GCF_050948215.1). Classification (NCBI taxonomy): domain Eukaryota; kingdom Metazoa; phylum Arthropoda; class Insecta; order Hymenoptera; family Halictidae; genus Halictus; species Halictus rubicundus. The sequence continues at coordinate 554,338 of NW_027488663.1, read as the reverse complement.
GTTCGGCGGCGAGTCCCCCCTCCAGGGCCAAGACCAACGCGCGGCCCGGCACCCCGTCCGGGCCCGGGGCCTTGCGGCCCACCCGCCGCGCCCTGGCCACCGCCTCACCCAGCTCGCCGGCCGACACCTCCCACTCTGCGGACCAGGAGAGAGGCTCCTGTTCCCAATGGGAGCGGCGCAGTTGTCCCCCCTCTCGCGGGAAGAGGGACGCCACCACTCCCTCGAGCAGGTGGGGGTCCATCGACTCCGTCACCGGAGGCGCCCACGCGCGCAGCTTGTTCATGACAAGCTTGTACGGGCGCCCCCATGGATCGGAGTCCACCGTGCCGACGAGCTCCGACCACGCGTCGGCCTTGGCCCGCGCGATAGCCCTGCGGAGAACCCCGAGCGCGGCTCGGTACTCCCCGCCGAGCCTCGCCGTCACCTCCTCGTCGTCGCGCCTCCTACGCGCTCGGCCGTACCGACGCCGCGCGGCATTGCAGGCACGCCGGAGCTCCGCAATGCCGGCGGACCACCAGTACGCCGCCCTCCTGGGGGCGAACCGGCTGCGGGGCATGGCGGTGTCGCACACCGCCGTCATTACCTCCCGCAGCCGCCTCGCCCCTTGCGCAGGCGCCAGCTCGGACAGGGCCGGCCCCGTCCATGTCGCCGCGGCTACCGCGGCCCCGAACGCGTCCGCGTCCAGCCGCTTCAAGGCCCATCGCGGCCGTCGGTCCCCCCGGCCCGGCCGGGAATCCCGCGCGTGGAGGGTGGGCCACACGTCCATGACGATGGGCGTATGGTCTGACGCAATCTCTATCTCCTCGGCCACCCTCCATCCCGACACCCGGCGCACGGCCGAGGGAGTCCCCCATGTCAGGTCGACAATCGAGACCCCCTGCGGACGCCCGCACGTCGGCGTGGATCCCCGGTTAATCAACCGGAGATCCAGGCCGGCCGCCCAGGTTAACACCTCGCTACCCCTAGTGGTCGTCCTGGGACTCCCCCACGATACCGCGTGGGCATTGAAGTCTCCCAAAACGAGAACCGGGCGGGCGCTGCACCGCGCGATGCAGCTGTTCAGCCCGCCCAGGAACCCCCGAAATTGATCGAGGCCACAGCTCGGCGAGATGTAGATCCCGACAACCGCGATGTCCCCCCATTGCACCGCCACGAATCCCTCGCCCCGCTCCAGAAGGGAGACCGACGGGGACCCGGGGCGGCTTCCCGCCACTATTACTACGGAGCCGATCTCGTCCCCCACCCAGAAGGGGTGTTCGGGGATTGCGTACGGCTCCGCCGCAACTGCCAGCCCAGCCCCCCACTCGCGCACGGCTTGGACAAACAGGTCCTGTGCCGCGCGCGAGTGGTTGAGGTTCGCCTGCAGAACCGGAGTAGGATTAAAAGTACCTACTCTAACATGGGCTCTGCAGAGTCCCCTCCCTGGGAGGTCCGGGCCCCCGGCGCCGTCTGCGGCCGCTGCGCGGATGCAGCCCCAGACGCGCCCTTCTCTTTCGTCGCCGCGCGGCCCCTCTTGGGAGCCGGGGCACACGCTTTGGCCCCGAATCTATGGCCCGATGGTCTCCCCAGGTCCGCGCAGAGCGGACACCTGGGGGCGGCCCTACAGGCCGAAGCCCGGTGCTCCGCCGCCCCGCAGCGGTAGCACATCGCGCCTCTGTCGACCGCGCTCTCGCATGTCGCCCGCGTGTGCCCCGTCTCCAAACAACGGAAGCATTGGAGGGGCCGCTCCCTCAGCGCCTCGACGCGGGCCGAGGACCAGCCGACCAGCAGCCGGCCTCCCGCCAACACTTTCTTGACGGCCGCGAGGGGGCCCTGGGCCCAACAGGAGCCCAGCGCCTGCTCCGAGGCGGGTCTGCGGATCTCGCCGACCCGGAACTCCGCCGCGGAACACTCCCCCGCCGCCGCCAGCGCCGCCGCTACGTCCCCGGGCGACACCGAGTCGTCCAGGCCCGCCACGCGCACCTCGCCGCGCTTGACCGCCTGGGAGACCTTAACCCCGGTCCCCCCAAGCGCCTCGGCGATCCTCCCGGAGAGGGCCCGTGCCTTCTCCTGGCACCCCGTGCCCCTGACCTCCAGGAGGATCCCGCCGGTTTTCGACCGCCTGGGAAGCACCCCCGACTCGATCCCGATAGCCTTGAGGTCCACCCTCTCTTTTGCCCTGGCCATCACCTCCGAATAAGTGAGCTTGCAGCTCTCGGGGATGGTGATGGCCACTGCTGCCGTTCTGGGGGTGCGTCCCAGGCCACCGTCCCTCCCGGCGGCGGGCTTCGCCGCGCTCGCGCCGCCCTGCACTCGTGCGCCGCCCGCCGCCCTCGGCTCCCTCGCAGCCTGCAGCCGTGAAGCGGCGGCAGCTGCCTCGGCCGCGGCTGCTCTCGCCGCAGCCTCCTCCGCGGCCATCTTCTTCTTGGCCCTCTTCGCCGCCTTGCTCGTCACCTCCATCCACGAGGCCGGGACGACCGGTGGCGGAATGATAACGGGGGGCACCACCCTCACGTTGGACATGACCACCGGTCCAGTCCCCTTGGTGACAGACGTCGCCGGCAGAGAAGCCACCGGCGTCGCCTCGCGCGCCGATTTACCCTCCGCCCGGAGGGCCGGGGCCAACCCGGCCAGAATCGTCCGGAACCGCTCCTCCATCCGGGCCTCTAGCTCCCGGTTCCTGGCCGTTATCAGCGCGCCGACCCGGAGAAGCAGGGCTTCGGAGTCCAAAACTCCCGCTCCCTCCCCCGACGGTCCCATCGCCTCCATCCCCCGCGTACGGACCCCCGCTGTCGAGGAGGCGGGGGGCGCTTCCCCTATTGGCGCATGTCCCGCCCGGCGACCGCTGTCGGTGTTCGCCCGCCGCCCGGCCTCCATTGACCGGAGCCTCGCCCGGAGGTCACCCGCCTCCTTCGCGAGGGCCGCGTTCTGCTCGCGGAGGCGGGCCACCTCCTGGCTACCCTGCCACGCCATCCCGGTAAAGCACCGCTGCATCAAGGTGGTGCAGTGGGCCCTGGCGACTGCAGAACAATCCCGCAAGTCTTTAGCCAGGTCCCCCTTGAGGCCCTTTGAGACGGTGGAGACTCTCTCCACCCTCAACATCGCCTCCTCCACCTCCCCTACTAGCTGCGCTGTCGGCATCCTCCCACCCAGCTCGATGAGGTCATCCACCCTCCTCGTCTGACTCCTCTCGGCGCGGCCGCCGAGGGCCAGATCCATGGTGGGCGTCCCCGACGAGCCCTCCCCGGGGTCCGTCCGCGACACCGACCCGCCGCGGGTGTGCTGCCCCCCCTCTAACCGGGCACGCTTGGGGTCAGAGACCCCAGATGTCGCGCCCCGCTTCTCCGCGCCCCCGCGCGTCACGATCGAGCCGACGGAGCTCGAGATGGAGATGATTGTTTCATCCCCATCCGAGTCCTCGTCCGCGATGACCACGACCGCGTCCTCCCCGGCAGTAATCGTTGCCATCCCCTCCCCGTCAGTGACCGCTGCCGTCTCTTCCCCCGCCGCAGCTGCTGCCGTATCGGCAGCCTCCCCCACAACATCAAGGTTTTTATTATACGATTCCATATCTGGTCCCACGAGATTGGCAGGAAAAAACACGTCCGCCCGGGCAGAGCCTCCTTGCCCGGGTAAGGCTAATTTCAACTGGAGTTCGCCAGGTATCCAGAGATGGTGCGCTAGTGGCTGATGTACCCCACCAGCCGCGCCCTGTAGCCAGGGCGTACCCTCTCACCGCGCACCTAAGCTTAGGGCATTAGGGATTTTTATAGAGGTTATCATCCTCGCGGCCCGGCCGATTAAGGCAAGACCACCGTTCCTGTAAAACATGACCACCGGTTTACGGCAAGGGCCCTGCGGCGACCTCCCCGGTCGTTATCGCAGGACCCATTCCGCGGTTTTTTATCCCTCCGTGTGAGCCTTACCGGCAAGGGAGGCCCTGCCAGGATCCGAAGATCCCGCCGGCATCGCCTCATACATCATTGGGACTACTTTCCGCGGAATACCCCTCGCTCCGTTAGCAACACACAACTATGTGTGTTCCCAGGGACCACCACGAGGAGGTGGAGCGTAGAGGATTTTAGGGATATGACCGCCACCACTGTGGCATACCTAGTAGTGGATCCGAGTCACCACTACTAAGCCCATATCCCCTCGGTCCCCCCTATCCTCTATCCTATCCTATCCTCTATCCTATCCTATCCTCTATCGTATCCTATCCTCTATCCTATCCAATCCCATATCGTATCCTCTATCCTATCATATCCTCTATCCTATCCTATCCTCTATCCTATCCTATCCTCTATTCTATCCTATCCTCTATCCTATCCTATCCTCTATCCTATCCTATCCTCTATCCTATCCTATCCTCTATCCTATCCTATGCTCTATCCTATCCTATCCTCTATCCTATCCTATCCTCTATCCTATCCTATCCTGTACCCTATCCTATCCTCTATTCTAGCCAATCCCCTATCCTATCCTGTATCCTATCCTATCCTCTATCCTATCCTATCCTCTATCATATCCTATCCTCTATCCTATCCTATCCTCTATCCTATTCTATCCTCTATCGTATCCAATCCTATATCCTATTCTCTATCCTATCCTATCCTCTATCCTATCCTATCCTCTATCCTATCCTACCCTCTATCCTATCCTATCCTATATCCTATCCTATCCTCTATCCTATCCAATCCCCTATCCTCTCCTCTATCCTATCCTATACTCTATCATATCCTAATCTCTATCCTATCTTATCCTGTATCCTATTCTATACTCTATCCTATCCTTTCCGCTATCCTATCCTATCCTCTATCCTATTATATCCTCTATCGTATCCTATCCTCTATCCAATCCTATCCTCTATCGTATCCTATCCTCTATCCTATCCAATCCCATATCGTATCCTATATCCTATCCTATCCTCTATCCTATCCTATCCTCTATCCTATCCTATCCTCTATTCTATCCTATCCTCTATCGTATCCTATCCTCTATCCAATCCATTCCTATATCGTATCCTCTATCCTATCCTATCCTCTATCCTATCCTATCCTCTATCCTATCCTATCCTCTATCCTATCCTATCCTCTATCCTATCCTATCCTCTATCCTATCCTATCCTCTATCCTATCCTATCCTCTATCCTATCCTATCCTCTATCCTATCCTATCCTCTATCGTATCCTATCCTCTATCCTATCCAATCCCATATCGTATCCTCTATCCTATCATATCCTCTATCCTATCCTATCCTCTATCCTATCCTATCCTCTATTCTATCCTATCCTCTATCGTATCCTATCCTCTAACCTATCCAATCCTATATCGTATCCTCTATCCTATCCTATCCTCTATCCTATCCTATCCTCTATCCTATCCTATCCTCTATCCTATCCTATCCTATATCCTATCCTATCCTCTATCCTATCCAATCCCCTATCCTCTCCTTTATCCTATCCTATACTCTATCATATCCTAATCTCTATCCTATCTTATCCTGTATCCTATTCTATACTCTATCCTATCCTATCCTCTATCCTATCCTATCCTCTATCGTATCCTATCCTCTATCCAATCCTATCCTCTATCGTATCCTATCCTCTATCCTATCCAATCCCATATCGTATCCTATATCCTATCCTATCCTCTATTCTATCCTATCCTCTATCCTATCCTATCCTCTATTCTATCCTATCCTCTATCGTATCCTATCCTCTATCCTATCCATTCCTATATCGTATCCTCTATCCTATCCTATCCTCTATCCTATCCTATCCTCTATCCTATCCTATCCTCTATCCTATCCTATCCTCTATCGTATCCTATCCTCTATCCTATCCAATCCCATATCGTATCCTCTATCCTATCATATCCTCTATCCTATCCTATCCTCTATCCTATCCTATCCTCTATTCTATCCTATCCTCTATCGTATCCTATCCTCTAACCTATCCAATCCTATATCGTATCCTCTATCCTATCCTATCCTCTATCCTATCCTATCCTCTATCCTATCCTATCCTCTATCCTATCCTATGCTCTATCCTATCCTATCCTCTATCCTATAATATCCTCTATCCTATCCTATCCTGTACCCTATCCTATCCTCTATTCTAGCCAACCCCCAATCCCATCCTGTATCCTATCCTATCCTCTATCCTATCCTATCCTCTATCATATCCTATCCTCTATCCTATCCTATCCTCTATCCTATTCTATCCTCTATCGTATCCAATCCTATATCCTATTCTCTATCCTATCCTATCCTCTATCCTATCCTATCCTCTATCCTATCCTACCCTCTATCCTATCCTATCCTATATCCTATCCTATCCTCTATCCTATCCAATCCCCTATCCTCTCCTCTATCCTATCCTATATTCTATCATATCCTAATCTCTATCCTATCTTATCCTGTATCCTATTCTATACTCTATCCTATCCTTTCCGCTATCCTATCCTATCCTCTATCCTATCCTATCCTCTATCGTATCCTATCCTCTATCCAATCCTATCCTCTATCGTATCCTATCCTCTATCCTATCCAATCCCATATCGTATCCTATATCCTATCCTATCCTCTATCCTATCCTATCCTCTATCCTATCCTATCCTCTATTCTATCCTATCCTCTATCGTATCCTATCCTCTATCCTATCCATTCCTATATCGTATCCTCTATCCTATCCTATCCTCTATCCTATCCTATCCTCTATCCTATCCTATCCTCTATCCTATCCTATCCTCTATCCTATCCTATCCACTATCGTATCCTATCCTCTATCCTATCCAATCCCATATCGTATCCTCTATCCTATCATATCCTCTATCCTATCCTATCCTCTATCCTATCCTATCCTCTATCCTATCCTATCCTCTATCCTATCCTATCCTCTATCCTATCCTATCATCTATCCTATCCTATCCTCTATCCTATCCTATCCTCTATCCTATCCTATCCTGTACCCTATCCTATCCTCTATTCTATCCAATCCCCTATCCTATCCTGTATCCTATCCTATCCTCTATCCTATCCTATCCTCTATCATATCCTATCCTCTATCCTATCCTATCCTCTATCCTATTCTATCCTCTATCGTATCCAATCCTATATCCTATTCTCTATCCTATCCTATCCTCTATCCTATCCTATCCTCTATCCTATCCTACCCTCTATCCTATCCTATCCTATATCCTATCCTATCCTCTATCCTATCCAATCCCCTATCCTCTCCTCTATCCTATCCTATACTCTATCATATCCTAATCTCTATCCTATCTTATCCTGTATCCTATTCTATACTCTATCCTATCCTTTCCGCTATCCTATCCTATCCTCTATCCTATCCTATCCTCTATCGTATCCTATCCTCTATCCAATCCTATCCTCTATCGTATCCTATCCTCTATCCTATCCAATCCCATATCGTATCCTATATCCTATCCTATCCTCTATCCTATCCTATCCTCTATCCTATCCTATCCTCTATTCTATCCTATCCTCTATCGTATCCTATCCTCTATCCAATCCATTCCTATATCGTATCCTCTATCCTATCCTATCCTCTATCCTATCCTATCCTCTATCCTATCCTATCCTCTATCCTATCCTATCCTCTATCGTATCCTATCCTCTATCCTATCCAATCCCATATCGTATCCTCTATCCTATCCTATCCTCTATCCTATCCTATCCTCTATTCTATCCTATCCTCTATCGTATCCTATCCTCTAACCTATCCAATCCTATATCGTATCCTCTATCCTATCGTATCCTCTATCCTATCCTATCCTCTATCCTATCCTATCCTCTATCCTATCCTATCCTCTATCCTATCCTATCCTATATCCTATCCTATCCTCTATCCTATCCAATCCCCTATCCTCTCCTCTATCCTATCCTATACTCTATCATATCCTAATCTCTATCCTATCTTATCCTGTATCCTATTCTATACTCTATCCTATCCTATCCTCTATCCTATCCTATCCTCTATCGTATCCTATCCTCTATCCAATCCTATCCTCTATCGTATCCTATCCTCTATCCTATCCAATCCCATATCGTATCCTATATCCTATCCTATCCTCTATTCTATCCTATCCTCTATCCTATCCAATCCCATATCGTATCCTATATCCTATCCTATCCTCTATTCTATCCTATCCTCTATCCTATCCTATCCTCTATTCTATCCTATCCTCTATCGTATCCTATCCTCTATCCTATCCATTCCTATATCGTATCCTCTATCCTATCCTATCCTCTATCCTATCCTATCCTCTATCCTATCCTATCCTCTATCCTATCCTATCCTCTATCCTATCCTATCCTCTATCGTATCCTATCCTCTATCCTATCCAATCCCATATCGTATCCTCTATCCTATCATATCCTCTATCCTATCCTATCCTCTATCCTATCCTATCCTCTATTCTATCCTATCCTCTATCGTATCCTATCCTCTAACCTATCCAATCCTATATCGTATCCTCTATCCTATCCTATCCTCTATCGTATCCTATCCTCTAACCTATCCAATCCTATATCGTATCCTCTATCCTATCCTATCCTCTATCCTATCCTATCCTCTATCCTATCCTATCCTCTATCCTATCCTATGCTCTATCCTATCCTATCCTCTATCCTATCCTATCCTCTATCCTATCCTATCCTGTACCCTATCCTATCCTCTATTCTAGCCAATCCCCTATCCTATCCTGTATCCTATCCTATCCTCTACCCTATCCTATCCTCTATCATATCCTATCCTCTATCCTATCCTATCCTCTATCCTATTCTATCCTCTATCGTATCCAATCCTATATCCTATTCTCTATCCTATCCTATCCTCTATCCTATCCTATCCTCTATCCTATCCTACCCTCTATCCTATCCTATCCTATATCCTATCCTATCCTCTATCCTATCCAATCCCCTATCCTCTCCTCTATCCTATCCTATACTCTATCATATCCTAATCTCTATCCTATCTTATCCTGTATCCTATTCTATACTCTATCCTATCCTTTCCGCTATCCTATCCTATCCTCTATCCTATCATATCCTCTATCGTATCCTATCCTCTATCCAATCCTATCCTCTATCGTATCCTATCCTCTATCCTATCCAATCCCATATCGTATCCTATATCCTATCCTATCCTCTATCCTATCCTATCCTCTATCCTATCCTATCCTCTATTCTATCCTATCCTCTATCGTATCCTATCCTCTATCCAATCCATTCCTATATCGTATCCTCTATCCTATCCTATCCTCTATCCTATCCTATCCTCTATCCTATCCTATCCTCTATCCTATCCTATCCTCTATCCTATCCTATCCTCTATCCTATCCTATCCTCTATCCTATCCTATCCTCTATCCTATCCTATCCTCTATCCTATCCTATCCTCTATCCTATCCTATCCTCTATCGTATCCTATCCTCTATCCTATCCAATCCCATATCGTATCCTCTATCCTATCATATCCTCTATCCTATCCTATCCTCTATCCTATCCTATCCTCTATTCTATCCTATCCTCTATCGTATCCTATCCTCTAACCTATCCAATCCTATATCGTATCCTCTATCCTATCCTATCCTCTATCCTATCCTATCCTCTATCCTATCCTATCCTCTATCCTATCCTATCCTCTATCCTATCCTATCCTCTATCCTATCCTATCCTATATCCTATCCTATCCTCTATCCTATCCAATCCCCTATCCTCTCCTTTATCCTATCCTATACTCTATCATATCCTAATCTCTATCCTATCTTATCCTGTATCCTATTCTATACTCTATCCTATCCTATCCTCTATCCTATCCTATCCTCTATCGTATCCTATCCTCTATCCAATCCTATCCTCTATCGTATCCTATCCTCTATCCTATCCAATCCCATATCGTATCCTATATCCTATCCTATCCTCTATTCTATCCTATCCTCTATCCTATCCTATCCTCTATTCTATCCTATCCTCTATCGTATCCTATCCTCTATCCTATCGATTCCTATATCGTATCCTCTATCCTATCCTATCCTCTATCCTATCCTATCCTCTATCCTATCCTATCCTCTATCCTATCCTATCCTCTATCGTATCCTATCCTCTATCCTATCCAATCCCATATCGTATCCTCTATCCTATCATATCCTCTATCCTATCCTATCCTCTATTCTATCCTATCCTCTATCGTATCCTATCCTCTAACCTATCCAATCCTATATCGTATCCTCTATCCTATCCTATCCTCTATCCTATCCTATCCTCTATCCTATCCTATCCTCTATCCTATCCTATGCTCTATCCTATCCTATCCTCTATCCTATAATATCCTCTATCCTATCCTATCCTGTACCCTATCCTATCCTCTATTCTAGCCAACCCCCAATCCTATCCTGTATCCTATCCTATCCTCTATCCTATCCTATCCTCTATCATATCCTATCCTCTATCCTATCCTATCCTCTATCCTATTCTATCCTCTATCGTATCCAATCCTATATCCTATTCTCTATCCTATCCTATCCTCTATCCTATCCTATCCTCTATCCTATCCTACCCTCTATCCTATCCTATCCTATATCCTATCCTATCCTCTATCCTATCCAATCCCCTATCCTCTCCTCTATCCTATCCTATATTCTATCATATCCTAATCTCTATCCTATCTTATCCTGTATCCTATTCTATACTCTATCCTATCCTTTCCGCTATCCTATCCTATCCTCTATCCTATCCTATCCTCTATCCTATCCTATCCTCTATCCTATCCTATCCACTATCGTATCCTATCCTCTATCCTATCCAATCCCATATCGTATCCTCTATCCTATCATATCCTCTATCCTATCCTATCCTCTATCCTATCCTATCCTCTATCCTATCCTATCCTCTATCCTATCCTATCCTCTATCCTATCCTATCATCTATCCTATCCTATCCTCTATCCTATCCTATCCTCTATCCTATCCTATCCTGTACCCTATCCTATCCTCTATTCTATCCAATCCCCTATCCTATCCTGTATCCTATCCTATCCTCTATCCTATCCTATCCTCTATCATATCCTATCCTCTATCCTATCCTATCCTCTATCCTATTCTATCCTCTATCGTATCCAATCCTATATCCTATTCTCTATCCTATCCTATCCTCTATCCTATCCTATCCTCTATCCTATCCTACCCTCTATCCTATCCTATCCTATATCCTATCCTATCCTCTATCCTATCCAATCCCCTATCCTCTCCTCTATCCTATCCTATACTCTATCATATCCTAATCTCTATCCTATCTTATCCTGTATCCTATTCTATACTCTATCCTATCCTTTCCGCTATCCTATCCTATCCTCTATCCTATCCTATCCTCTATCGTATCCTATCCTCTATCCAATCCTATCCTCTATCGTATCCTACCCTCTATCCTATCCAATCCCATATCGTATCCTATATATTATCCTATCCTCTATCCTATCCTATCCTCTATCCTATCCTATCCTCTATTCTATCCTATCCTCTATCGTATCCTATCCTCTATCCAATCCATTCCTATATCGTATCCTCTATCCTATCCTATCCTCTATCCTATCCTATCCTCTATCCTATCCTATCCTCTATCCTATCCTATCCTCTATCCTATCCTATCCTCTATCCTATCCTATCCTCTATCCTATCCTATCCTCTATCCTATCCTATCCTCTATCCTATCCTATCCTCTATCCTATCCTATCCTATCCTCTATCGTATCCTATCCTCTATCCTATCCAATCCTCTATCGTATCCTCTATCCTATCATATCCTCTATCCTATCCTATCCTCTATCCTATCCTATCCTCTATCCTATCCTATCCACTATCGTATCCTATCCTCTATCCTATCCAATCCCATATCGTATCCTCTATCCTATCATATCCTCTATCCTATCCTATCCTCTATCCTATCCTATCCTCTATCCTATCCTATCCTCTATCCTATCCTATCCTCTATCCTATCCTATCATCTATCCTATCCTATCCTCTATCCTATCCTATCCTCTATCCTATCCTATCCTGTACCCTATCCTATCCTCTATTCTATCCAATCCCCTATCCTATCCTGTATCCTATCCTATCCTCTATCCTATCCTATCCTCTATCATATCCTATCCTCTATCCTATCCTATCCTCTATCCTATTCTATCCTCTATCGTATCCAATCCTATATCCTATTCTCTATCCTATCCTATCCTCTATCCTATCCTATCCTCTATCCTATCCTACCCTCTATCCTATCCTATCCTATATCCTATCCTATCCTCTATCCTATCCAATCCCCTATCCTCTCCTCTATCCTATCCTATACTCTATCATATCCTAATCTCTATCCTATCTTATCCTGTATCCTATTCTATACTCTATCCTATCCTTTCCGCTATCCTATCCTATCCTCTATCCTATTATATCCTCTATCGTATCCTATCCTCTATCCAATCCTATCCTCTATCGTATCCTATCCTCTATCCTATCCAATCCCATATCGTATCCTATATCCTATCCTATCCTCTATCCTATCCTATCCTCTATCCTATCCTATCCTCTATTCTATCCTATCCTCTATCGTATCCTATCCTCTATCCAATCCATTCCTATATCGTATCCTCTATCCTATCCTATCCTCTATCCTATCCTATCCTCTATCCTATCCTATCCTCTATCCTATCCTATCCTCTATCCTATCCTATCCTCTATCCTATCCTATCCTCTATCCTATCCTATCCTCTATCCTATCCTATCCTCTATCCTATCCTATCCTCTATCCTATCCTATCCTCTATCGTATCCTATCCTCTATCCTATCCAATCCCATATCGTATCCTCTATCCTATCATATCCTCTATCCTATCCTATCCTCTATCCTATCCTATCCTCTATTCTATCCTATCCTCTATCGTATCCTATCCTCTAACCTATCCAATCCTATATCGTATCCTCTATCCTATCCTATCCTCTATCCTATCCTATCCTCTATCCTATCCTATCCTCTATCCTATCCTATCCTATATCCTATCCTATCCTCTATCCTATCCAATCCCCTATCCTCTCCTTTATCCTATCCTATACTCTATCATATCCTAATCTCTATCCTATCTTATCCTGTATCCTATTCTATACTCTATCCTATCCTATCCTCTATCCTATCCTATCCTCTATCGTATCCTATCCTCTATCCAATCCTATCCTCTATCGTATCCTATCCTCTATCCTATCCAATCCCATATCGTATCCTATATCCTATCCTATCCTCTTATATCCTATCCTATCCTCTATCCTATCCTATCCTCTATTCTATCCTATCCCTTCTATCGTATCCTATCCTCTATCCTATCCATTCCTATATCGTATCCTCTATCCTATCCTTATCCTCTATCCTATCCTATCCTCTATCCTATCCTATCCTCTATCCTATCCTATCCTCTATCGTATCCTATCCTCTATCCTATCCAATCCCATATCGTATCCTCTATCCTATCCTATCCTCATCCTATCCAATCCTCTATCCTATCCTATCCTCTACTCTATCCTATCCTCTATCGTATCTATCCTCTAACCTATCTCAATCTATATCGTATCATCTATCCTATCCTATCCTCTAAACCTATCCAATCCTCAATCCTATCCTATCCTCTATCCTATCCTATGCTCTATCCTATCCTATCCTCTATCCTATAATATCCTCTATCCTATCCTATCCTAGTACCCTATCCTATCCTCTAATCTAGCCAACCCCCAATCCAATCCTGTAATCCTATCCTATCCTCTATCCTATCCTATCCTCTATCAAATCCTAATCCTCTATCCTATCCTATCCTCTATCCTATTCTATCCTCTATCGTATCCAATCCTATATCCTATTCTCTATCGCTATCCTATCCTCTATCCTATCCTATCCTCTATCCTATCCTACCCTCTACTCCTATCCTATCCTATATCCTATCCTATCCTCTATCCTATCCAATCCCCTATCCTCTCCTCTATCCTATCCTATATTCTATCATATCCAAATCTCTATCCTATCTATCCTGTATCCTATTCTATACTCTATCCTAACCTTCCGCTATCCTATCCTATCCTCTATCCTATCCTATCCTCAATCCTATCCTATCCTCTATCCTATCCTATCCACTATCGTATCCTATCCTCTATCCTATCCAATCCCATATCCGTATCCTTCTATCCCTATCATATCCTCTATCCTATCCTATCCTCTATCCTATCCTAATCCTCTATCCTATCCTATCCTCCTATCCTATCCTATCCTCTATCCTATCCTATCATCTATCCTATCCTATTCCTCTATCCCTATCCTATCCTCTATCCTATCCTATTCCTGTACCCTATCCTATCCATCTAGTTCTACTCCAATCCCCTATCCTATCCTGTATCCTATCCTATCCTCTATCAACCTATCCTATCCTCTACTCATATCCTATCCTCTATCCTATCCTATCCTCTATCCTATTCTATCCTCTATCGTATCCAATCTCTATATCCTATTCCTCTATCCTATCCTATCCTTCCTAATATCCTATATCTATCCTCTATCCCTTATCCTACTCCTCTATCCTATCCTATCCTATATCCTATCCTATCCTCTATCCTACCAATCCCCTATCCTCTCCTCTATCCTATCCTATACTCTATCATATCCCTAATCTCTATCCCTAATCTTATCCTGTATCCCTATTCTATACTCCTATCCTATCCTTTCCGCTATCCTATCCTATCCTCTACTCCTTCCTAATCCTCTATCGTATCCTAGTCCTCTATCCAATCCTATCCTCTATCGTATCCTACCCTCTATCCTATCCAATCCCATATCGTATCCTATATATTATCCTATCCTCTATCCTATCCTATCCTCTATCCTATCCTATCCTCTATTCTATCCTATCCTCTATCGTATCCTATCCTCTATCCAATCCATTCCTATAATCAGTATCCTCTATCCTATCCTATCCTCTATCCTATCCTATCCTCTATCCTATCCTATCCTCTATCCTATCCTATCCTCTATCCCTATCCTATCCTCTATCCTATCCTATCCTCTATCCTATCCTAATCCTCTATCCTATCCTATCCTCTATCCTATCCTAATTCCTCTATCCTATCCTATCCTATCCTACTATCGTATCCTATCCTCTATCCTATCCAATCCTCTATCGTATCTCTATTCCTATCATATCCTCTATCCTATCCTATCCACTATCCTATCCTTAATCCTCTATCCTATCCTATCCACTATCGTTATACCTATTCCTCATCCTATCCAATCCCATCTCGTATCTCTATCCTATCATTATCCTCTAATCCTATCTCTAATCCTCTATCCTAGATCCTATCCTATCTCTTATCCTATCCTATCCTCTATCCCTATCCAATCCTCTATCCTAACCTACTCATCTATCCTATCCTAATCCTCCTATCCTATCCTATTCCTCCTATCCTATCCTATCCTGTACCCTATTCCTATACCTCTATTCTATCCAATCCCTATCCTATCCTGTATTCCTATCTAATCCTCTATCCTATCCTATCCTCTATCATATCCTATCCTCTATCCCTATCCTATCCTCTATCCATTCTATCCTCTATCGTATCCAATCCTCATATCCTAATTCTCTATCCTATCCTATCCTCTATATCCTATCCTATCCTCTATCCTATCCTACCTCTTCCTATCCTATCCCTATCCTATCCTATCCTCTATCCTATCCAAGTCCCCTATCTCTCCTCTATCCTATCCTATACTCTATCATATCCTAATCTCTATCCTATCTTATCCTGTTATCTCTATTCTATACACTATCCTATCCTTTCCGCTATCCTATCCTATCCTCTAACCATATTATACCTCTATCGTAATCCTATCCTCTATCCAATCCTAATCCTCTATCGTATCCTATCCTCTATCCTATCCAATCCATATCGTATCCATAACCTATCCTATCCTCTATCCTATCCTATCCTCTATCCTATCCTATTCCTCTATTCTATCCTATCCTCTATCGTATCCTATCCTCTATCCAATCATTCCTATATCGTATCCTCTATCCTAGCCTATCCTCTATCCTAATCCTAGTCCTCTATCCTATCCTATCCTCTATCCTATCCTATCCTCTACTCCTATCCTATCCTCTATCCTATCCTATCCTCTGATCCTAGTCCTATCCTCTATCCTATCCTATCCTCTATCCTATCCGATCCTCTATCCTATCCTAGTCCTCTATCCTAGTCCTATCCTCTATCGTATCCTATCCTCTATCCTATCCAATCCCATATCGTATCCTCTATCCTATCATATCCTCTATCCTAACCTATCCTCTAACCAATCCAATCCTCTATCTACTCCTATCCTCAATCGTATCCTATCCTCTAACCTATCCAATCCTATATCGTATCCTCTATCCTATCCTATCCTCTATCCTATCCTATCCTCTATCCTATCCTATCCTCTATCCTATCCTATCCTATATCCTATCCTATCCTCTATCCAATCCAATCCCCTAACCTCATCCTTTATCCTATCCTAGTACTCTATCATATCCTAATCTCTATCCTATCTTATCCTGTATCCTATTCTATACTCTAATCCTATCCTATCCTCAATCCTATCCAATCCTCTATCGTATCCTATCCTCTATCCAATCCTATCCTCTATCGTATCCTATCCTCTATCCTATCCAATCCCCATATCGTATCCTATATCCTATCCTATCCTCTATTCTATCCTATCCTCTATCCTATCCTATCCTCTATTCTATCCTATCCTCTATCGTATCCTATCCTCTATCCTATCCATTCCTATATCGTATCCTCTATCCTATCCTATCCTCTATCCTATCCTATCCTCTATCCTATCCTATCCTCTATCCTATCCTATCCTCTATCGTATCCTAATCCTCTATCCTATCCAATCCATATCGTATCCTCTATCCTATCATATCCTCTATCCTATCCTATCCTCTATCCTATCCTATCCTCTACTCTATCCTATCCTCTATCGTATCCTATCCTCTAACCTATCCAATCCTATATCGTATCATCTATCCTATCCTATCCTCTATCCTATCCTATCCTCTATCCTATCCTATCCTCTATCCTATCCTATGCTCTAACCTATCCTATCCTCTATCCTATAATATCCTCTATCCTATCCTATCCTGTACCCTATCCTATCCTCTATTCTAGCCAACCCCCAATCCTATCCTGTATCCTATCCTATCCTCTATCCTATCCTATCCTCTATCATATCCTATCCTCTATCCTATCCTATCCTCTATCCTATTCTATCCTCTATCGTATCCAATCCTATATCCTATTCTCTATCCTATCCTATCCTCTATCCTATCCTATCCTCTATCCTATCCTACCCTCTATCCTATCCTATCCTATATCCTATCCTATCCTCTATCCTATCCAATCCCTATCCTCTCCTCTATCCTATCCTATATTCTATCATATCCTAATCTCTATCCTAACTTACCTGTATCCTATTCTATACTCTATCCTATCCTTTCCGCTATCCTATCCTATCCTCAATCCTATCCTATCCTCTATCGTATCCTATCCTCTATCCAATCCTATCCTCTATCGTATCCTATCCTCTATCCTATCCAATCCCATATCGTATCCTATATCCTATCCTATCCTCTATCCTATCCTATCCTCTATCCTATCCTATCCTCTATTCTATCCTATCCTCTATCGTATCCTATCCTCTATCCTACTCCATTCCTATATCGTATCCTCTATCCTATCCTATCCTCTATCCTATCCTATCCTCTATCCTATTCTATACTCTATCCTAACCTATCCTCTATCCATATCCTATCCTCTATCGTATCCTATCCTCTAACCAATCCTATCCTCTATCGTATCCTATCCTCTATCCTATCCAATCCCATATCGTATCCATATCCTATCCTATCCTCTATCCTATCCTATCCTCTATTCTATCCTATCCTCTATCCTATCCTATCATCTATCCTATCCTATCCTCTATCCTATCCTATCCTCTATCCTATCCTATCCTGTACCCTATCCTATCCTCTATTCTATCCAATCCCCTATCCTATCCTGTATCCTATCCTATCCTCTATCCTATCCTATCCTCTATCATATCCTATCCTCTATCCTATCCTATCCTCTATCCTATTCTATCCTCTATCGTATCCAATCCTATATCCTATTCTCTATCCTATCCTATCCTCTATCCTATCCTATCCTCTATCCTATCCTACCCTCTATCCTATCCTATCCTATATCCTATCCTATCCTCTATCCTATCCAATCCCCTATCCTCTCCTCTATCCTATCCTATACTCTATCATATCCTAATCTCTATCCTATCTTATCCTGTATCCTATTCTATACTCTATCCTATCCTTTCCGCTATCCTATCCTATCCTCTATCCTATCCTATCCTCTATCGTATCCTATCCTCTATCCAATCCTATCCTCTATCGTATCCTATCCTCTATCCTATCCAATCCCATATCGTATCCTATATCCTATCCTATCCTCTATCCTATCCTATCCTCTATCCTATCCTATCCTCTATTCTATCCTATCCTCTATCGTATCCTATCCTCTATCCAATCCATTCCTATATCGTATCCTCTATCCTATCCTATCCTCTATCCTATCCTATCCTCTATCCTATCCTATCCTCTATCCTATCCTATCCTCTATCGTATCCTATCCTCTATCCTATCCAATCCCATATCGTATCCTCTATCCTATCATATCCTCTATCCTATCCTATCCTCTATCCTATCCTATCCTCTATTCTATCCTATCCTCTATCGTATCCTATCCTCTAACCTATCCAATCCTATATCGTATCCTCTATCCTATCGTATCCTCTATCCTATCCTATCCTCTATCCTATCCTATCCTCTATCCTATCCTATCCTCTATCCTATCCTATCCTATATCCTATCCTATCCTCTATCCTATCCAATCCCCTATCCTCTCCTCTATCCTATCCTATATTCTATCATATCCTAATCTCTATCCTATCTTATCCTGTATCCTATTCTATACTCTATCCTATCCTTTCCGCTATCCTATCCTATCCTCTATCCTATCCTATCCTCTATCGTATCCTATCCTCTATCCAATCCTATCCTCTATCGTATCCTATCCTCTATCCTATCCAATCCCATATCGTATCCTATATCCTATCCTATCCTCTATCCTATCCTATCCTCTATCCTATCCTATCCTCTATTCTATCCTATCCTCTATCGTATCCTATCCTCTATCCTATCCATTCCTATATCGTATCCTCTATCCTATCCTATCCTCTATCCTATCCTATCCTCTATCCTATTCTATACTCTATCCTATCCTATCCTCTATCCTATCCTATCCTCTATCGTATCCTATCCTCTATCCAATCCTATCCTCTATCGTATCCTATCCTCTATCCTATCCAATCCCATATCGTATCCTATATCCTATCCTATCCTCTATCCTATCCTATCCTCTATTCTATCCTATCCTCTATCCTATCCTATCATCTATCCTATCCTATCCTCTATCCTATCCTATCCTCTATCCTATCCTATCCTGTACCCTATCCTATCCTCTATTCTATCCAATCCCCTATCCTATCCTGTATCCTATCCTATCCTCTATCCTATCCTATCCTCTATCATATCCTATCCTCTATCCTATCCTATCCTCTATCCTATTCTATCCTCTATCGTATCCAATCCTATATCCTATTCTCTATCCTATCCTATCCTCTATCCTATCCTATCCTCTATCCTATCCTACCCTCTATCCTATCCTATCCTATATCCTATCCTATCCTCTATCCTATCCAATCCCCTATCCTCTCCTCTATCCTATCCTATACTCTATCATATCCTAATCTCTATCCTATCTTATCCTGTATCCTATTCTATACTCTATCCTATCCTTTCCGCTATCCTATCCTATCCTCTATCCTATCCTATCCTCTATCGTATCCTATCCTCTATCCAATCCTATCCTCTATCGTATCCTATCCTCTATCCTATCCAATCCCATATCGTATCCTATATCCTATCCTATCCTCTATCCTATCCTATCCTCTATCCTATCCTATCCTCTATTCTATCCTATCCTCTATCGTATCCTATCCTCTATCCAATCCATTCCTATATCGTATCCTCTATCCTATCCTATCCTCTATCCTATCCTATCCTCTATCCTATCCTATCCTCTATCCTATCCTATCCTCTATCGTATCCTATCCTCTATCCTATCCAATCCCATATCGTATCCTCTATCCTATCATATCCTCTATCCTATCCTATCCTCTATCCTATCCTATCCTCTATTCTATCCTATCCTCTATCGTATCCTATCCTCTAACCTATCCAATCCTATATCGTATCCTCTATCCTATCGTATCCTCTATCCTATCCTATCCTCTATCCTATCCTATCCTCTATCCTATCCTATCCTCTATCCTATCCTATCCTATATCCTATCCTATCCTCTATCCTATCCAATCCCCTATCCTCTCCTCTATCCTATCCTATACTCTATCATATCCTAATCTCTATCCTATCTTATCCTGTATCCTATTCTATACTCTATCCTATCCTATCCTCTATCCTATCCTATCCTCTATCGTATCCTATCCTCTATCCAATCCTATCCTCTATCGTATCCTATCCTCTATCCTATCCAATCCCATATCGTATCCTATATCCTATCCTATCCTCTATTCTATCCTATCCTCTATCCTATCCAATCCCATATCGTATCCTATATCCTATCCTATTCTCTATTCTATCCTATCCTCTATCCTATCCTATCCTCTATTCTATCCTATCCTCTATCGTATCCTATCCTCTATCCTATCCATTCCTATATCGTATCCTCTATCCTATCCTATCCTCTATCCTATCCTATCCTCTATCCTATCCTATCCTCTATCCTATCCTATCCCCTATCCTATCCTATCCTCTATCGTATCCTATCCTCTATCCTATCCAATCCCATATCGTATCCTCTATCCTATCATATCCTCTATCCTATCCTATCCTCTATCCTATCCTATCCTC
The DNA here is from genome assembly GCF_050948215.1 of Halictus rubicundus. Taxonomy (NCBI): domain Eukaryota; kingdom Metazoa; phylum Arthropoda; class Insecta; order Hymenoptera; family Halictidae; genus Halictus; species Halictus rubicundus. Next base: position 533,235 of record NW_027488663.1, on the reverse strand, counting down.
TATTCTATCCTATCCTCTATCGTATCCTATCCTCTAACCTATCCAATCCTATATCGTATCCTCTATCCTATCCTATCCTCTATCGTATCCTATCCTCTAACCTATCCAATCCTATATCGTATCCTCTATCCTATCCTATCCTCTATCCTATCCTATCCTCTATCCTATCCTATCCTCTATCCTATCCTATGCTCTATCCTATCCTATCCTCTATCCTATCCTATCCTCTATCCTATCCTATCCTGTACCCTATCCTATCCTCTATTCTAGCCAATCCCCTATCCTATCCTGTATCCTATCCTATCCTCTACCCTATCCTATCCTCTATCATATCCTATCCTCTATCCTATCCTATCCTCTATCCTATTCTATCCTCTATCGTATCCAATCCTATATCCTATTCTCTATCCTATCCTATCCTCTATCCTATCCTATCCTCTATCCTATCCTACCCTCTATCCTATCCTATCCTATATCCTATCCTATCCTCTATCCTATCCAATCCCCTATCCTCTCCTCTATCCTATCCTATACTCTATCATATCCTAATCTCTATCCTATCTTATCCTGTATCCTATTCTATACTCTATCCTATCCTTTCCGCTATCCTATCCTATCCTCTATCCTATCATATCCTCTATCGTATCCTATCCTCTATCCAATCCTATCCTCTATCGTATCCTATCCTCTATCCTATCCAATCCCATATCGTATCCTATATCCTATCCTATCCTCTATCCTATCCTATCCTCTATCCTATCCTATCCTCTATTCTATCCTATCCTCTATCGTATCCTATCCTCTATCCAATCCATTCCTATATCGTATCCTCTATCCTATCCTATCCTCTATCCTATCCTATCCTCTATCCTATCCTATCCTCTATCCTATCCTATCCTCTATCCTATCCTATCCTCTATCCTATCCTATCCTCTATCCTATCCTATCCTCTATCCTATCCTATCCTCTATCCTATCCTATCCTCTATCCTATCCTATCCTCTATCGTATCCTATCCTCTATCCTATCCAATCCCATATCGTATCCTCTATCCTATCATATCCTCTATCCTATCCTATCCTCTATCCTATCCTATCCTCTATTCTATCCTATCCTCTATCGTATCCTATCCTCTAACCTATCCAATCCTATATCGTATCCTCTATCCTATCCTATCCTCTATCCTATCCTATCCTCTATCCTATCCTATCCTCTATCCTATCCTATCCTCTATCCTATCCTATCCTCTATCCTATCCTATCCTATATCCTATCCTATCCTCTATCCTATCCAATCCCCTATCCTCTCCTTTATCCTATCCTATACTCTATCATATCCTAATCTCTATCCTATCTTATCCTGTATCCTATTCTATACTCTATCCTATCCTATCCTCTATCCTATCCTATCCTCTATCGTATCCTATCCTCTATCCAATCCTATCCTCTATCGTATCCTATCCTCTATCCTATCCAATCCCATATCGTATCCTATATCCTATCCTATCCTCTATTCTATCCTATCCTCTATCCTATCCTATCCTCTATTCTATCCTATCCTCTATCGTATCCTATCCTCTATCCTATCCATTCCTATATCGTATCCTCTATCCTATCCTATCCTCTATCCTATCCTATCCTCTATCCTATCCTATCCTCTATCCTATCCTATCCTCTATCGTATCCTATCCTCTATCCTATCCAATCCCATATCGTATCCTCTATCCTATCATATCCTCTATCCTATCCTATCCTCTATTCTATCCTATCCTCTATCGTATCCTATCCTCTAACCTATCCAATCCTATATCGTATCCTCTATCCTATCCTATCCTCTATCCTATCCTATCCTCTATCCTATCCTATCCTCTATCCTATCCTATGCTCTATCCTATCCTATCCTCTATCCTATAATATCCTCTATCCTATCCTATCCTGTACCCTATCCTATCCTCTATTCTAGCCAACCCCCAATCCTATCCTGTATCCTATCCTATCCTCTATCCTATCCTATCCTCTATCATATCCTATCCTCTATCCTATCCTATCCTCTATCCTATCCTATCCTCTATCCTATCCTATCCTCTATCCTATCCTATCCTCTATCCTATCCTATCCTATATCCTATCCTATCCTCTATCCTATCCAATCCCCTATCCTCTCCTTTATCCTATCCTATACTCTATCATATCCTAATCTCTATCCTATCTTATCCTGTATCCTATTCTATACTCTATCCTATCCTATCCTCTATCCTATCCTATCCTCTATCGTATCCTTTCCGCTATCCTATCCTATCCTCTATCCTATCCTATCCTCTATCCTATCCTATCCTCTATCCTATCCTATCCACTATCGTATCCTATCCTCTATCCTATCCAATCCCATATCGTATCCTCTATCCTATCATATCCTCTATCCTATCCTATCCTCTATCCTATCCTATCCTCTATCCTATCCTATCCTCTATCCTATCCTATCCTCTATCCTATCCTATCATCTATCCTATCCTATCCTCTATCCTATCCTATCCTCTATCCTATCCTATCCTGTACCCTATCCTATCCTCTATTCTATCCAATCCCCTATCCTATCCTGTATCCTATCCTATCCTCTATCCTATCCTATCCTCTATCATATCCTATCCTCTATCCTATCCTATCCTCTATCCTATTCTATCCTCTATCGTATCCAATCCTATATCCTATTCTCTATCCTATCCTATCCTCTATCCTATCCTATCCTCTATCCTATCCTACCCTCTATCCTATCCTATCCTATATCCTATCCTATCCTCTATCCTATCCAATCCCCTATCCTCTCCTCTATCCTATCCTATACTCTATCATATCCTAATCTCTATCCTATCTTATCCTGTATCCTATTCTATACTCTATCCTATCCTTTCCGCTATCCTATCCTATCCTCTATCCTATCCTATCCTCTATCGTATCCTATCCTCTATCCAATCCTATCCTCTATCGTATCCTACCCTCTATCCTATCCAATCCCATATCGTATCCTATATATTATCCTATCCTCTATCCTATCCTATCCTCTATCCTATCCTATCCTCTATTCTATCCTATCCTCTATCGTATCCTATCCTCTATCCAATCCATTCCTATATCGTATCCTCTATCCTATCCTATCCTCTATCCTATCCTATCCTCTATCCTATCCTATCCTCTATCCTATCCTATCCTATCCTCTATCGTATCCTATCCTCTATCCTATCCAATCCTCTATCGTATCCTCTATCCTATCATATCCTCTATCCTATCCTATCCTCTATCCTATCCTATCCTCTATCCTATCCTATCCACTATCGTATCCTATCCTCTATCCTATCCAATCCCATATCGTATCCTCTATCCTATCATATCCTCTATCCTATCCTATCCTCTATCCTATCCTATCCTCTATCCTATCCTATCCTCTATCCTATCCTATCCTCTATCCTATCCTATCATCTATCCTATCCTATCCTCTATCCTATCCTATCCTCTATCCTATCCTATCCTGTACCCTATCCTATCCTCTATTCTATCCAATCCCCTATCCTATCCTGTATCCTATCCTATCCTCTATCCTATCCTATCCTCTATCATATCCTATCCTCTATCCTATCCTATCCTCTATCCTATTCTATCCTCTATCGTATCCAATCCTATATCCTATTCTCTATCCTATCCTATCCTCTATCCTATCCTATCCTCTATCCTATCCTACCCTCTATCCTATCCTATCCTATATCCTATCCTATCCCGTATCCTATCCAATCCCCTATCCTCTCCTCTATCCTATCCTATACTCTATCATATCCTAATCTCTATCCTATCTTATCCTGTATCCTATTCTATACTCTATCCTATCCTTTCCGCTATCCTATCCTATCCTCTATCCTATCCTATCCTCTATCGTATCCTATCCTCTATCCAATCCTATCCTCTATCGTATCCTATCCTCTATCCTATCCAATCCCATATCGTATCCTATATCCTATCCTATCCTCTATCCTATCCTATCCTCTATCCTATCCTATCCTCTATTCTATCCTATCCTCTATCGTATCCTATCCTCTATCCAATCCATTCCTATATCGTATCCTCTATCCTATCCTATCCTATCCTCTATCCTATCCTATCCTCTATCCTATCCTATCCTCTATCCTATCCTATCCTCTATCCTATCCTATCCTCTATCGTATCCTATCCTCTATCCTATCCTATCCTATATCCTATCCTATCCTCTATCCTATCCAATCCCCTATCCTCTCCTTTATCCTATCCTATACTCTATCATATCCTAATCTCTATCCTATCTTATCCTGTATCCTATTCTATACTCTATCCTATCCTATCCTCTATCCTATCCTATCCTCTATCGTATCCTATCCTCTATCCAATCCTATCCTCTATCGTGTCCTATCCTCTATCCTATCCAATCCCATATCGTATCCTATATCCTATCCTATCCTCTATTCTATCCTATCCTCTATCCTATCCTATCCTCTATTCTATCCTATCCTCTATCGTATCCTATCCTCTATCCTATCCATTCCTATATCGTATCCTCTATCCTATCCTATCCTCTATCCTATCCTATCCTCTATCCTATCCTATCCTCTATCCTATCCTATCCTCTATCGTATCCTATCCTCTATCCTATCCAATCCCATATCGTATCCTCTATCCTATCATATCCTCTATCCTATCCTATCCTCTATCCTATCCTATCCTCTATTCTATCCTATCCTCTATCGTATCCTATCCTCTAACCTATCCAATCCTATATCGTATCCTCTATCCTATCCTATCCTCTATCCTATCCTATCCTCTATCCTATCCTATCCTCTATCCTATCCTATGCTCTATCCTATCCTATCCTCTATCCTATCCTATCCTCTATCCTATCCTATCCTGTACCCTATCCTATCCTCTATTCTAGCCAATCCCCTATCCTATCCTGTATCCAATCCCATCCTCTATCCTATCCTATCCTCTATCATATCCTATCCTCTTTACTATGATATCATCTATCCTATCCTATCCTATCCTCTATCCTATCCTATGCTCTATCCTATCCTATCCTCTATCCTATCCTATCCTCTATCCTATCCTATCCTGTACCCTATCCTATCCTCTATTCTATCCAATCCCCTATCCTATCCTGTATCCTATCCTATCCTCTATCCTATCCTATCCTCTATCATATCCTATCCTCTATCCTATCCTATCCTCTATCCTATTCTATCCTCTATCGTATCCAATCCTATATCCTATTCTCTATCCTATCCTATCCTCTATCCTATCCTATCCTCTATCCTATCCTATCCTCTATCCTATCCTATCCTCTATCGTATCCTATCCTCTATCCTATCCAATCCCATATCGTATCCTCTATCCTATCATATCCTCTATCCTATCCTATCCTCTATCCTATCCTATCCTCTATCGTATCCTATCCTCTAACCTATCCAATCCTATATCGTATCCTCTATCCTATCCTATCCTCTATCCTATCCTATCCTGTATCCTATCCTATCCTCTATCCAATCATATCCTCTATCCTATCATATCCTCTATCCTATCCTATCCTCTATCCTATCCTATCCTCTACCCTATCCTATCCTCTATCATATCCTATCCTCTATCCTATCCTATCCTCTATCTTATTCTATCCTCTATCCTATCCAATCCTATATCCTATTCTCTATCCTATCCTATCCTCTATCCTATCCTATCCTCTATCGTATCCTATCCTCTATCCTATCCAATCCCATATCGTATACTCTATCCTATCATATCCTCTATCCTATCCTATCCTCTATCATATCCTATCCTCTATTCTATCCTATCCTCTATCGTATCCTATCCTCTATCCTATCCAATCCTATATCGTATCCTCTATCCTATCCTATCCTCTATCCTATCCAGTCCCCTATCCTATCCTCTATCATATCCTATCCTCTTTACTATGATATCATCTATCCTATCCTATCCTATCCTCTATCCTATCCTATGCTCTATCCTATCCTATTATCTATCCTATCCTATCCTCTATCCTATCCTATCCTGTACCCTATCCTATCCTCTATTCTATCCAATCCCCTATCCTATCCTGTATCCTATCCTATCCTCTATCCTATCCTATCCTCTATCATATCCTATCCTCTATCCTATCCTATCCTCTATCCTATTCTATCCTCTATCGTATCCAATCCTATATCCTATTCTCTATCCTATCCTATCCTCTATCCTATCCTATCCTCTATCCTATCCTACCCTCTATCCTATCCTATCCTATATCCTATCCTATCCTCTATCCTATCCAATCCCCTATCCTCTCCTCTATCCTATCCTATACTCTATCATATCCTAATCTCTATCCTATCTTATCCTGTATCCTATTCTATACTCTATCCTATCCTTTCCGCTATCCTATCCTATCCTCTATCCTATCCTATCCTCTATCGTATCCTATCCTCTATCCAATCCTATCCTCTATCCTATCCAATCCCATATCGTATCCTATATCCTATCCTATCCTCTATCCTATCCTATCCTCTATCCTATCCTATCCTCTATTCTATCCTATCCTCTATCGTATCCTATCCTCTATCCTATCCATTCCTATATCGTATCCTCTATCGTATCCTATCCTCTATCCTATCCTATCCTCTATCCTATCCTATCCTCTATCCTATCCTATCCACTATCGTATCCTATCCTCTATCCTATCCAATCCCATATCGTATCCTCTATCCTATCATATCCTCTATCCTATCCTATCCTCTATCCTATCCTATACTCTATTCTATCCTATCCTCTATCGTATCCTATCCTCTAACCTATCCAATCCTATATCGTATCCTCTATCCTATCCTATCCTCTATCCTATCCTATCCTCTATCCTATCCTATACTCTATCCTATCCTATCCTCTATCCTATCCTATCCTCTATCGTATCCTATCCTCTATCCAATCCTATCCTCTATCGTATCCTATCCTCTATCCTATCCAATCCCATATCGTATCCTATATCCTATCCTATCCTCTATTCTATCCTATCCTCTATCCTATCCTATCCTCTATTCTATCCTATCCTCTATCGTATCCTATCCTCTATCCTATCCATTCCTATATCGTATCCTCTATCCTATCCTATCCTCTATCCTATCCTATCCTCTATCCTATCCTATCCTCTATCCTATCCTATCCTCTATCGTATCCTATCCTCTATCCTATCCAATCCCATATCGTATCCTCTATCCTATCATATCCTCTATCCTATCCTATCCTCTATTCTATCCTATCCTCTATCGTATCCTATCCTCTAACCTATCCAATCCTATATCGTATCCTCTATCCTATCCTATCCTCTATCCTATCCTATCCTCTATCCTATCCTATCCTCTATCCTATCCTATGCTCTATCCTATCCTATCCTCTATCCTATAATATCCTCTATCCTATCCTATCCTGTACCCTATCCTATCCTCTATTCTAGCCAACCCCCAATCCTATCCTGTATCCTATCCTATCCTCTATCCTATCCTATCCTCTATCATATCCTATCCTCTATCCTATCCTATCCTCTATCCTATTCTATCCTCTATCGTATCCAATCCTATATCCTATTCTCTATCCTATCCTATCCTCTATCCTATCCTATCCTCTATCCTATCCTACCCTCTATCCTATCCTATCCTATATCCTATCCTATCCTCTATCCTATCCAATCCCCTATCCTCTCCTCTATCCTATCCTATATTCTATCATATCCTAATCTCTATCCTATCTTATCCTGTATCCTATTCTATACTCTATCCTATCCTTTCCGCTATCCTATCCTATCCTCTATCCTATCCTATCCTCTATCCTATCCTATCCTCTATCCTATCCTATCCACTATCGTATCCTATCCTCTATCCTATCCAATCCCATATCGTATCCTCTATCCTATCATATCCTCTATCCTATCCTATCCTCTATCCTATCCTATCCTCTATCCTATCCTATCCTCTATCCTATCCTATCCTCTATCCTATCCTATCATCTATCCTATCCTATCCTCTATCCTATCCTATCCTCTATCCTATCCTATCCTGTACCCTATCCTATCCTCTATTCTATCCAATCCCCTATCCTATCCTGTATCCTATCCTATCCTCTATCCTATCCTATCCTCTATCATATCCTATCCTCTATCCTATCCTATCCTCTATCCTATTCTATCCTCTATCGTATCCAATCCTATATCCTATTCTCTATCCTATCCTATCCTCTATCCTATCCTATCCTCTATCCTATCCTACCCTCTATCCTATCCTATCCTATATCCTATCCTATCCTCTATCCTATCCAATCCCCTATCCTCTCCTCTATCCTATCCTATACTCTATCATATCCTAATCTCTATCCTATCTTATCCTGTATCCTATTCTATACTCTATCCTATCCTTTCCGCTATCCTATCCTATCCTCTATCCTATCCTATCCTCTATCGTATCCTATCCTCTATCCAATCCTATCCTCTATCGTATCCTACCCTCTATCCTATCCAATCCCATATCGTATCCTATATATTATCCTATCCTCTATCCTATCCTATCCTCTATCCTATCCTATCCTCTATTCTATCCTATCCTCTATCGTATCCTATCCTCTATCCAATCCATTCCTATATCGTATCCTCTATCCTATCCTATCCTCTATCCTATCCTATCCTCTATCCTATCCTATCCTCTATCCTATCCTATCCTCTATCCTATCCTATCCTCTATCCTATCCTATCCTCTATCCTATCCTATCCTCTATCCTATCCTATCCTCTATCCTATCCTATCCTCTATCCTATCCTATCCTCTATCCTATCCTATCCTATCCTCTATCGTATCCTATCCTCTATCCTATCCAATCCTCTATCGTATCCTCTATCCTATCATATCCTCTATCCTATCCTATCCTCTATCCTATCCTATCCTCTATCCTATCCTATCCACTATCGTATCCTATCCTCTATCCTATCCAATCCCATATCGTATCCTCTATCCTATCATATCCTCTATCCTATCCTATCCTCTATCCTATCCTATCCTCTATCCTATCCTATCCTCTATCCTATCCTATCCTCTATCCTATCCTATCATCTATCCTATCCTATCCTCTATCCTATCCTATCCTCTATCCTATCCTATCCTGTACCCTATCCTATCCTCTATTCTATCCAATCCCCTATCCTATCCTGTATCCTATCCTATCCTCTATCCTATCCTATCCTCTATCATATCCTATCCTCTATCCTATCCTATCCTCTATCCTATTCTATCCTCTATCGTATCCAATCCTATATCCTATTCTCTATCCTATCCTATCCTCTATCCTATCCTATCCTCTATCCTATCCTACCCTCTATCCTATCCTATCCTATATCCTATCCTATCCCGTATCCTATCCAATCCCCTATCCTCTCCTCTATCCTATCCTATACTCTATCATATCCTAATCTCTATCCTATCTTATCCTGTATCCTATTCTATACTCTATCCTATCCTTTCCGCTATCCTATCCTATCCTCTATCCTATCCTATCCTCTATCGTATCCTATCCTCTATCCAATCCTATCCTCTATCGTATCCTATCCTCTATCCTATCCAATCCCATATCGTATCCTATATCCTATCCTATCCTCTATCCTATCCTATCCTCTATCCTATCCTATCCTCTATTCTATCCTATCCTCTATCGTATCCTATCCTCTATCCAATCCATTCCTATATCGTATCCTCTATCCTATCCTATCCTATCCTCTATCCTATCCTATCCTCTATCCTATCCTATCCTCTATCCTATCCTATCCTCTATCCTATCCTATCCTCTATCGTATCCTATCCTCTATCCTATCCTATCCTATATCCTATCCTATCCTCTATCCTATCCAATCCCCTATCCTCTCCTTTATCCTATCCTATACTCTATCATATCCTAATCTCTATCCTATCTTATCCTGTATCCTATTCTATACTCTATCCTATCCTATCCTCTATCCTATCCTATCCTCTATCGTATCCTATCCTCTATCCAATCCTATCCTCTATCGTGTCCTATCCTCTATCCTATCCAATCCCATATCGTATCCTATATCCTATCCTATCCTCTATTCTATCCTATCCTCTATCCTATCCTATCCTCTATTCTATCCTATCCTCTATCGTATCCTATCCTCTATCCTATCCATTCCTATATCGTATCCTCTATCCTATCCTATCCTCTATCCTATCCTATCCTCTATCCTATCCTATCCTCTATCCTATCCTATCCTCTATCGTATCCTATCCTCTATCCTATCCAATCCCATATCGTATCCTCTATCCTATCATATCCTCTATCCTATCCTATGCTCTATCCTATCCTATCCTCTATCCTATCCTATCCTCTATCCTATCCTATCCTGTACCCTATCCTATCCTCTATTCTAGCCAATCCCCTATCCTATCCTGTATCCAATCCCATCCTCTATCCTATCCTATCCTCTATCATATCCTATCCTCTTTACTATGATATCATCTATCCTATCCTATCCTATCCTCTATCCTATCCTATGCTCTATCCTATCCTATCCTCTATCCTATCCTATCCTCTATCCTATCCTATCCTGTACCCTATCCTATCCTCTATTCTATCCAATCCCCTATCCTATCCTGTATCCTATCCTATCCTCTATCCTATCCTATCCTCTATCATATCCTATCCTCTATCCTATCCTATCCTCTATCCTATTCTATCCTCTATCGTATCCAATCCTATATCCTATTCTCTATCCTATCCTATCCTCTATCCTATCCTATCCTCTATCCTATCCTATCCTCTATCCTATCCTATCCTCTATCGTATCCTATCCTCTATCCTATCCAATCCCATATCGTATCCTCTATCCTATCATATCCTCTATCCTATCCTATCCTCTATCCTATCCTATCCTCTATCGTATCCTATCCTCTAACCTATCCAATCCTATATGGTATCCTCTATCCTATCCTATCCTCTATCCTATCCTATCCTGTATCCTATCCTATCCTCTATCCAATCATATCCTCTATCCTATCATATCCTCTATCCTATCCTATCCTCTATCCTATCCTATCCTCTACCCTATCCTATCCTCTATCATATCCTATCCTCTATCCTATCCTATCCTCTATCTTATTCTATCCTCTATCCTATCCAATCCTATATCCTATTCTCTATCCTATCCTATCCTCTATCCTATCCTATCCTCTATCGTATCCTATCCTCTATCCTATCCAATCCCATATCGTATACTCTATCCTATCATATCCTCTATCCTATCCTATCCTCTATCATATCCTATCCTCTATTCTATCCTATCCTCTATCGTATCCTATCCTCTATCCTATCCAATCCTATATCGTATCCTCTATCCTATCCTATCCTCTATCCTATCCAGTCCCCTATCCTATCCTCTATCATATCCTATCCTCTTTACTATGATATCATCTATCCTATCCTATCCTATCCTCTATCCTATCCTATGCTCTATCCTATCCTATTATCTATCCTATCCTATCCTCTATCCTATCCTATCCTGTACCCTATCCTATCCTCTATTCTATCCAATCCCCTATCCTATCCTGTATCCTATCCTATCCTCTATCCTATCCTATCCTCTATCATATCCTATCCTCTATCCTATCCTATCCTCTATCCTATTCTATCCTCTATCGTATCCAATCCTATATCCTATTCTCTATCCTATCCTATCCTCTATCCTATCCTATCCTCTATCCTATCCTACCCTCTATCCTATCCTATCCTATATCCTATCCTATCCTCTATCCTATCCAATCCCCTATCCTCTCCTCTATCCTATCCTATACTCTATCATATCCTAATCTCTATCCTATCTTATCCTGTATCCTATTCTATACTCTATCCTATCCTTTCCGCTATCCTATCCTATCCTCTATCCTATCCTATCCTCTATCGTATCCTATCCTCTATCCAATCCTATCCTCTATCCTATCCAATCCCATATCGTATCCTATATCCTATCCTATCCTCTATCCTATCCTATCCTCTATCCTATCCTATCCTCTATTCTATCCTATCCTCTATCGTATCCTATCCTCTATCCTATCCATTCCTATATCGTATCCTCTATCCTATCCTATCCTCTATCCTATCCTATCCTCTATCCTATCCTATCCTCTATCCTATCCTATCCACTATCGTATCCTATCCTCTATCCTATCCAATCCCATATCGTATCCTCTATCCTATCATATCCTCTATCCTATCCTATCCTCTATCCTATCCTATACTCTATTCTATCCTATCCTCTATCGTATCCTATCCTCTAACCTATCCAATCCTATATCGTATCCTCTATCCTATCCTATCCTCTATCCTATCCTATCCTCTATCCTATCCTATCCTCTATCCTATCCTATCCTCTATCCTATCCTATCCTCTATCCTATCCTATCCTCTATCCTATCCTATCCTCTATCCTATCCTATCCTCTATCCTATCCTATCCTCTATCCTATCCTATCCTCTATCCTATCCTATCCTCTATCCTATCCTATCCTCTATCCTATCCTATCCTGTACCCTATCCTATCCTCTATTCTATCCAATCCCCTATCCTATCCTGTATCCTATCCTATCCTCTATCCTATCCTATCCTCTATCATATCCTATCCTCTATCCTATCCTATCCTCTATCCTACTCTATCCTCTATCGTATCCAATCCTATATCCTATTCTCTATCCTATCCTATCCTCTATCCTATCCTATCCTCTATCCTATCCTACCCTCTATCCTATCCTATCCTATATCCTATCCTATCCTCTATCCTATCCAATCCCCTATCCTCTCCTCTATCCTATCCTATACTCTATCATATCCTAATCTCTATCCTATCTTATCCTGTATCCTATTCTATACTCTATCCTATCCTTTCCGCTATCCTATCCTATCCTCTATCCTATCCTATCCTCTATCGTATCCTATCCTCTATCCAATCCTATCCTCTATCGTATCCTATCCTCTATCCTATCCAATCCCATATCGTATCCTATATCCTATCCTATCCTCTATCCTATCCTATCCTCTATCCTATCCTATCCTCTATTCTATCCTATCCTCTATCGTATCCTATCCTCTATCCAATCCATTCCTATATCGTATCCTCTATCCTATCCTATCCTCTATCCTATCCTATCCCCTATCCTATCCTATCCTCTATCCTATCCTATCCTCTATCCTATCCTATCCTCTATCGTATCCTATCCTCTATCCTATCCAATCCCATATCGTATCCTCTATCCTATCATATCCTCTATCCTATCCTATCCTCTATCCTATCCTATCCTCCATTCTATCCTATCCTCTATCGTATCCTATCCTCTAACCTATCCAATCCTATATCGTATCCTCTATCCTATCCTATCCTCTATCCTATCCTATCCTCTATCCTATCCTATCCTCTATCCTATCCTATCCTCTATCCTATCCTATCCTCTATCGTATCCTATCCTCTATCCTATCCAATCCCATATCGTATCCTCTATCCTATCATATCCTCTATCCTATCCTATCCTCTATCCTATCCTATCCTCTATTCTATCCTATCCTCTATCGTATCCTATCCTCTAACCTATCCAATCCTATATCGTATCCTCTATCCTATCCTATCCTCTATCCTATCCTATCCTCTATCCTATCCTATCCTCTATCCTATCCTATGCTCTATCCTATCCTATCCTCTATCCTATCCTATCCTCTATCCTATCCTATCCTGTACCCTATCCTATCCTCTATTCTAGCCAATCCCCTATCCTATCCTGTATCCTATCCTATCCTCTATCCTATCCTATCCTCTATCATATCCTATCCTCTATCCTATCCTATCCTCTATCCTATTCTATCCTCTATCGTATCCAATCCTATATCCTATTCTCTATCCTATCCTATCCTCTATCCTATCCTATCCTCTATCCTATCCTACCCTCTATCCTATCCTATCCTATATCCTATCCTATCCTCTATCCTATCCAATCCCCTATCCTCTCCTCTATCCTATCCTATACTCTATCATATCCTAATCTCTATCCTATCGTATCCTGTATCCTATTCTATACTCTATCCTATCCTTTCCGCTATCCTATCCTATCCTCTATCCTATCCTATCCTCTATCGTATCCTATCCTCTATCCAATCCTATCCTCTATCGTATCCTATCCTCTATCCTATCCAATCCCATATCGTATCCTATATCCTATCCTATCCTCTAGCCTATCCTATCCTCTATCCTATCCTATCCTCTATTCTATCCTATCCTCTATCGTATCCTATCCTCTATCCTATCCATTCCTATATCGTATCCTCTATCCTATCCTATCCTCTATCCTATCCTATCCTCTATCCTATCCTATCCTCTATCCTATGCTATCCACTATCGTATCCTATCCTCTATCCTATCCAATCCCATATCGTATCCTCTATCCTATCATATCCTCTATCCTATCCTATCCTCTATCCTATCCTATCCTCTATTCTATCCTATCCTCTATCGTATCCTATCCTCTAACCTATCCAATCCTATATCGTATCCTCTATCCTATCCTATCCTCTATCCTATCCTATCCTCTATCCTATCCAATCCCCTATCCTCTCCTCTATCCTATCCTATACTCTATCATATCCTAATCTCTATCCTATCTTATCCTGTATCCTATTCTATACTCTATCCTATCCTTTCCGCTATCCTATCCTATCCTCTATCCTATCCTATCCTCTATCGTATCCTATCCTCTATCCAATCCTATCCTCTATCGTATCCTATCCTCTATCCTATCCAATCCCATATCGTATCCTATATCCTATCCTATCCTCTATCCTATCCTATCCTCTATCCTATCCTATCCTCTATTCTATCCTATCCTCTATCGTATCCTATCCTCTATCCAATCCATTCCTATATCGTATCCTCTATCCTATCCTATCCTCTATCCTATCCTATCCTCTATCCTATCCTATCCTCTATCCTATCCTATCCTCTATCGTATCCTATCCTCTATCCTATCCAATCCCATATCGTATCATCTATCCTATCATATCCTCTATCCTATCCTATCCTCTATCCTATCCTATCCTCTATTCTATCCTATCCTCTATCGTATCCTATCCTCTAACCTATCCAATCCTATATCGTATCCTCTATCCTATCGTATCCTCTATCCTATCCTATCCTCTATCCTATCCTATCCTCTATCCTATCCTATCCTCTATCCTATCCTGTCCTATATCCTATCCTATCCTCTATCCTATCCAATCCCCTATCCTCTCCTCTATCCTATCCTATCCTCTATCCTATCCTATCCTCTATCCTATCCTATCCTCTATCCTATCCAGTCCCGTATCCTATCCTCTATCATATACTATCCTCTTTACTATAATATCATCTATCCTATCCTATCCTATCCTCTATCATATCCTATCCTCTATCCTATCCTATTCTCTATCCTATCCTATCCTCTATCCTATCCTATCCTCTATCGTATCCTATCCTCTATCCTATCCAATCCCATATCGTATCCTCTATCCTATCATATCCTCTATCCTATCCTATCCTCTATCCTATCCTATCCTCTATTCTATCCTATCCTCTATCGTATCCTATCCTCTATCCTATCCAATCCTATATCGTATCCTCTATCCTATCCTATCCTCTATCCTATCCAGTCCCCTATCCTATCCTCTATCATATCCTATCCTCTTTACTATGATATCATCTATCCTATCCTATCCTATCCTCTATCCTATCCTATGCTCTATCCTATCCTATCCTCTATCCTATCCTATCCTCTATCCTATCCTATCCTGTACCCTATCCTATCCTCTATTCTATCCAATCCCCTATCCTATCCTGTATCCTATCCTATCCTCTATCCTATCCTATCCTCTATCATATCCTATCCTCTATCCTATCCTATCCTCTATCCTATTCTATCCTCTATCGTATCCAATCCTATATCCTATTCTCTATCCTATCCTATCCTCTATCCTATCCTATCCTCTATCCTATCCTACCCTCTATCCTATCCTATCCTATATCCTATCCTATCCTCTATCCTATCCAATCCCCTATCCTCTCCTCTATCCTATCCTATACTCTATCATATCCTAATCTCTATCCTATCTTATCCTGTATCCTATTCTATACTCTATCCTATCCTTTCCGCTATCCTATCCTATCCTCTATCCTATCCTATCCTCTATCGTATCCTATCCTCTATCCAATCCTATCCTCTATCGTATCCTATCCTCTATCCTATCCAATCCCATATCGTATCCTATATCCTATCCTATCCTCTATCCTATCCTATCCTCTATCCTATCCTATCCTCTATTCTATCCTATCCTCTATCGTATCCTATCCTCTATCCTATCCATTCCTATATCGTATCCTCTATCCTATCCTATCCTCTATCCTATCCTATCCTCTATCCTATCCTATCCTCTATCCTATCCTATCCTCTATCCTATCCTATCCTCTATCCTATCCTATCCTCTATCGTATCCTATCCTCTATCCTATCCAATCCCATATCGTATCCTCTATCCTATCATATCCTCTATCCTATCCTATCCTCTATCCTATCCTATCCTCTATTCTATCCTATCCTCTATCGTATCCTATCCTCTAACCTATCCAATCCTATATCGTATCCTCTATCCTATCCTATCCTCTATCCTATCCTATCCTGTATCCTATCCTATCCTCTATCCAATCATATCCTCTATCCTATCATATCCTCTATCCTATCCTATCCTCTATCCTATCCTATCCTCTACCCTATCCTATCCTCTATCATATCCTATCCTCTATCCTATCCTATCCTATCCTCTATCTTATTCTATCCTCTATCCTATCCAATCCTATATCCTATTCTCTATCCTATCCTATCCTCTATCCTATCCTATCCTCTATCGTATCCTATCCTCTATCCTATCCAATCCCATATCGTATCCTCTATCCTATCATATCCTCTATCCTATCCTATCCTCTATCCTATCCTATCCTCTATTCTATCCTATCCTCTATCGTATCCTATCCTCTATCCTATCCAATCCTATATCGTATCCTCTATCCTATCCTATCCTCTATCCTATCCAGTCCCCTATCCTATCCTCTATCATATCCTATCCTCTTTACTATGATATCATCTATCCTATCCTATCCTATCCTCTATCCTATCCTATGCTCTATCCTATCCTATCCTCTATCCTATCCTATCCTCTATCCTATCCTATGCTGTACCCTATCCTATCCTCTATTCTATCCAATCCCCTATCCTATCCTGTATCCTATCCTATCCTCTATCCTATCCTATCCTCTATCATATCCTATCCTCTATCCTATCCTATCCTCTATCCTATTCTATCCTCTATCGTATCCAATCCTATATCCTATTCTCTATCCTATCCTATCCTCTATCCTATCCTATCCTCTATCCTATCCTACCCTCTATCCTATCCTATCCTATATCCTATCCTATCCTCTATCCTATCCAATCCCCTATCCTCTCCTCTATCCTATCCTATACTCTATCATATCCTAATCTCTATCCTATCTTATCCTGTATCCTATTCTATACTCTATCCTATCCTTTCCGCTATCCTATCCTATCCTCTATCCTATCCTATCCTCTATCGTATCCTATCCTCTATCCAATCCTATCCTCTATCGTATCCTATCCTCTATCCTATCCAATCCCATATCGTATCCTATATCCTATCCTATCCTCTATCCTATCCTATCCTCTATCCTATCCTATCCTCTATTCTATCCTATCCTCTATCGTATCCTATCCTCTATCCTATCCATTCCTATATCGTATCCTCTATCCTATCCTATCCTCTATCCTATCCTATCCTCTATCCTATCCTATCCTCTATCCTATCCATTCCTATATCGTATCCTCTATCCTATCCTATCCTCTATCCTATCCTATCCTCTATTCTATCCTATCCTCTATCCTATCCTATCCTCTATTCTATCCTATCCTCTATCGTATCCTATCCTCTATCCTATCCAATCCCATATCGTATCCTATATCCTATCCTATCCTCTATCCTATCCTATCCTCTATCCTATCCTATCCTCTATTCTATCCTATCCTCTATCGTATCCTATCCTCTATCCTATCCATTCCTATATCGTATCCTCTATCCTATCCTATCCTCTATCCTATCCTATCCTCTATCCTATCCTATCCTCTATCCTATCCTATCCTCTATCGTATCCTATCCTCTATCCTATCCTATCCTCTATCCTATCCTATCCTCTATTCTATCCTATCCTCTATCCTATCCTATCCTCTATTCTATCCTATCCTCTATCGTATCCTATCCTCTAACCTATCCAATCCTATATCGTATCCTCTATCCTATCCTATCCTCTATCCTATCCAATCCCCTATCCTCTCCTCTATCCTATCCTATACTCTATCATATCCTAATCTCTATCCTATCTTATCCTGTATCCTATTCTATACTCTATCCTATCCTTTCCGCTATCCTATCCTATCCTCTATCCTATCCTATCCTCTATCGTATCCTATCCTCTATCCAATCCTATGCTCTATCGTATCCTATCCTCTATCCTATCCAATCCCATATCGTATCCTATATCCTATCCTATCCTCTATCCTATCCTATCCTCTATCCTATCCTATCCTCTATTCTATCCTATCCTCTATCGTATCCTATCCTCTATCCTATCCATTCCTATATCGTATCCTCTATCCTATCCTATCCTCTATCCTATCCTATCCTCTATCCTATCCTATCCTCTATCCTATCCTATCCTCTATCGTATCCTATCCTCTATCCTATCCTATCCTCTATCCTATCCTATCCTCTATTCTATCCTATCCTCTATCCTATCCTATCCTCTATTCTATCCTATCCTCTATCGTATCCTATCCTCTATCCTATCCAATCCCATATCGTATCCTATATCCTATCCTATCCTCTATCCTATCCTATCCTCTATCCTATCCTATCCTCTATTCTATCCTATCCTCTATCGTATCCTATCCTCTATCCTATCCATTCCTATATCGTATCCTCTATCCTATCCTATCCTCTATCCTATCCTATCCTCTATCCTATCCTATCCTCTATCCTATCCTATCCTCTATCGTATCCTATCCTCTATCCTATCCTATCCTCTATCCTATCCTATCCTCTATTCTATCCTATCCTCTATCCTATCCTATCCTCTATTCTATCCTATCCTCTATCGTATCCTATCCTCTAACCTATCCAATCCTATATCGTATCCTCTATCCTATCCTATCCTCTATCCTATCCTATCCTCTATCCTATCCTATCCTCTATCCTATCCTATCCTATATCCTATCCTATCCTCTATCCTATCCAATCCCCTATCCTCTCCTCTATCCTATCCTATACTCTATCATATCCTAATCTCTATCCTATCTTATCCTGTATCCTATTCTATACTCTATCCTATCCTATCCTCTATCCTATCCTATCCTCTATCGTATCCTATCCTCTATCCAATCCTATCCTCTATCGTATCCTATCCTCTATCTTATCCAATCCCATATCGTATCCTATATCCTATCCTATCCTCTATTCTATCCTATCCTCTATTCTATCCTATCCTCTATCGTATCCTATCCTCTATCCTATCCATTCCTATATCGTATCCTCTATCCTATCCTATCCTCTATCCTATCCTATCCTCTATCCTATCCTATCCTCTATGCTATCCTATGCTCTATCCTATCCTATCCTCTATCCTATCCTATCCTCTATCCTATCCAGTCCCGTATCCTATCCTCTATCATATACTATCCTCTTTACTATAATATCATCTATCCTATCCTATCCTATCCTCTATCATATCCTATCCTCTATCCTATCCTATCCTCTATCCTATCCTATCCTGTATCCTATCCTATCCTCTATCCAATCATATCCTCTATCCTATCATATCCTCTATCCTATCCTATCCTGTATCCTATCCTATCCTCTATCCTATCCTATCCTCTATCATATCCTATCCTCTATCCTATCCTATCCTCTATCCTATTCTATCCTCTATCCTATCCAATCCTATATCCTATTCTCTATCCTATCCTATCCTCTATCCTATCCTATCCTCTATCCTATCCTACCCTCTATCCTATCCTATCCTATATCCTATCCTATCCTCTATCCTATCCAATCCCCTATCCTCTCCTCTATCCTATCCTATACTCTATCATATCCTAATCTCTATCCTATCTTATCCTGTATCCTATTCTATACTCTATCCTATCCTTTCCGCTATCCTATCCTATCCTCTATCCTATCCTATCCTCTATCGTATCCTATCCTCTATCCTATCCAATCCCATATCGTATCCTATATCCTATCCTATCCTCTATCCTATCCTATCCTCTATCCTATCCTATCCTCTATTCTATCCTATCCTCTATCGTATCCTATCCTCTATCCTATCCATTCCTATATCGTATCCTCTATCCTATCCTATCCTCTATCCTATCCTATCCTCTATCCTATCCTATCCTCTATCCTATCCTATCCTCTATCCTATCCTATCCTCTATCCTATCCTATCCTCTATCGTATCCTATCCTCTATCCTATCCAATCCCATATCGTATCCTCTATCCTATCATATCCTCTATCCTATCCTATCCTCTATCCTATCCTATCCTCTATTCTATCCTATCCTCTATCGTATCCTATCCTCTAACCTATCCAATCCTATATCGTATCCTCTATCCTATCCTATCCTCTATCCTATCCTATCCTGTATCCTATCCTATCCTCTATCCAATCATATCCTCTATCCTATCATATCCTCTATCCTATCCTATCCTCTATCCTATCCTATCCTCTACCCTATCCTATCCTCTATCATATCCTATCCTCTATCCTATCCTATCCTATCCTCTATCTTATTCTATCCTCTATCCTATCCAATCCTATATCCTATTCTCTATCCTATCCTATCCTCTATCCTATCCTATCCTCTATCGTATCCTATCCTCTATCCTATCCAATCCCATATCGTATCCTCTATCCTATCATATCCTCTATCCTATCCTATCCTCTATCCTATCCTATCCTCTATTCTATCCTATCCTCTATCGTATCCTATCCTCTATCCTATCCAATCCTATATCGTATCCTCTATCCTATCCTATCCTCTATCCTATCCAGTCCCCTATCCTATCCTCTATCATATCCTATCCTCTTTACTATGATATCATCTATCCTATCCTATCCTATCCTCTATCCTATCCTATGCTCTATCCTATCCTATCCTCTATCCTATCCTATCCTCTATCCTATCCTATGCTGTACCCTATCCTATCCTCTATTCTATCCAATCCCCTATCCTATCCTGTATCCTATCCTATCCTCTATCCTATCCTATCCTCTATCATATCCTATCCTCTATCCTATCCTATCCTCTATCCTATTCTATCCTCTATCGTATCCAATCCTATATCCTATTCTCTATCCTATCCTATCCTCTATCCTATCCTATCCTCTATCCTATCCTACCCTCTATCCTATCCTATCCTATATCCTATCCTATCCTCTATCCTATCCAATCCCCTATCCTCTCCTCTATCCTATCCTATACTCTATCATATCCTAATCTCTATCCTATCTTATCCTGTATCCTATTCTATACTCTATCCTATCCTTTCCGCTATCCTATCCTATCCTCTATCCTATCCTATCCTCTATCGTATCCTATCCTCTATCCAATCCTATCCTCTATCGTATCCTATCCTCTATCCTATCCAATCCCATATCGTATCCTATATCCTATCCTATCCTCTATCCTATCCTATCCTCTATCCTATCCTATCCTCTATTCTATCCTATCCTCTATCGTATCCTATCCTCTATCCTATCCATTCCTATATCGTATCCTCTATCCTATCCTATCCTCTATCCTATCCTATCCTCTATCCTATCCTATCCTCTATCCTATCCTATCCTCTATCGTATCCTATCCTCTATCCTATCCTATCCTCTATCCTATCCTATCCTCTATTCTATCCTATCCTCTATCCTATCCTATCCTCTATTCTATCCTATCCTCTATCGTATCCTATCCTCTATCCTATCCAATCCCATATCGTATCCTATATCCTATCCTATCCTCTATCCTATCCTATCCTCTATCCTATCCTATCCTCTATTCTATCCTATCCTCTATCGTATCCTATCCTCTATCCTATCCATTCCTATATCGTATCCTCTATCCTATCCTATCCTCTATCCTATCCTATCCTCTATCCTATCCTATCCTCTATCCTATCCTATCCTCTATCGTATCCTATCCTCTATCCTATCCTATCCTCTATCCTATCCTATCCTCTATTCTATCCTATCCTCTATCCTATCCTATCCTCTATTCTATCCTATCCTCTATCGTATCCTATCCTCTAACCTATCCAATCCTATATCGTATCCTCTATCCTATCCTATCCTCTATCCTATCCAATCCCCTATCCTCTCCTCTATCCTATCCTATACTCTATCATATCCTAATCTCTATCCTATCTTATCCTGTATCCTATTCTATACTCTATCCTATCGTTTCCGCTATCCTATCCTATCCTCTATCCTATCCTATCCTCTATCCTATCCTATCCTCTATCCTATCCTATCCTCTATTCTATCCTATCCTCTATCCTATCCTATCCTCTATTCTATCCTATCCTCTATCGTATCCTATCCTCTAACCTATCCAATCCTATATCGTATCCTCTATCCTATCCTATCCTCTATCCTATCCAATCCCCTATCCTCTCCTCTATCCTATCCTATACTCTATCATATCCTAATCTCTATCCTATCTTATCCTGTATCCTATTCTATACTCTATCCTATCCTTTCCGCTATCCTATCCTATCCTCTATCCTATCCTATCCTCTATCGTATCCTATCCTCTATCCAATCCTATCCTCTATCGTATCCTATCCTCTATCCTATCCAATCCCATATCGTATCCTATATCCTATCCTATCCTCTATCCTATCCTATCCTCTATCCTATCCTATCCTCTATTCTATCCTATCCTCTATCGTATCCTATCCTCTATCCTATCCATTCCTATATCGTATCCTCTATCCTATCCTATCCTCTATCCTATCCTATCCTCTATCCTATCCTATCCTCTATCCTATCCTATCCTCTATCGTATCCTATCCTCTATCCTATCCTATCCTCTATCCTATCCTATCCTCTATTCTATCCTATCCTCTATCCAATCCTATCCTCTATTCTATCCTATCCTCTATCGTATCCTATCCTCTATCCTATCCAATCCCATATCGTATCCTATATCCTATCCTATCCTCTATCCTATCCTATCCTCTATCCTATCCTATCCTCTATTCTATCCTATCCTCTATCGTATCCTATCCTCTATCCTATCCATTCCTATATCGTATCCTCTATCCTATCCTATCCTCTATCCTATCCTATCCTCTATCCTATCCTATCCTCTATCCTATCCTATCCTCTATCGTATCCTATCCTCTATCCTATCCTATCCTCTATCCTATCCTATCCTCTATTCTATCCTATCCTCTATCCTATCCTATCCTCTATTCTATCCTATCCTCTATCGTATCCTATCCTCTAACCTATCCAATCCTATATCGTATCCTCTATCCTATCCTATCCTCTATCCTATCCTATCCTCTATCCTATCCTATCCTCTATCCTATCCTATCCTATATCCTATCCTATCCTCTATCCTATCCAATCCCCTATCCTCTCCTCTATCCTATCCTATCCTCTATCCTATCCAATCCCCTATCCTCTCCTCTATCCTATCCTATACTCTATCATATCCTAATCTCTATCCTATCTTATCCTGTATCCTATTCTATACTCTATCCTATCCTTTCCGCTATCCTATCCTATCCTCTATCCTATCCTATCCTCTATCGTATCCTATCCTCTATCCAATCCTATCCTCTATCGTATCCTATCCTCTATCCTATCCAATCCCATATCGTATCCTATATCCTATCCTATCCTCTATCCTATCCTATCCTCTATCCTATCCTATCCTCTATTCTATCCTATCCTCTATCGTATCCTATCCTCTATCCTATCCATTCCTATATCGTATCCTCTATCCTATCCTATCCTCTATCCTATCCTATCCTCTATCCTATCCTATCCTCTATCCTATCCTATCCTCTATCGTATCCTATCCTCTATCCTATCCTATCCTCTATCCTATCCTATCCTCTATTCTATCCTATCCTCTATCCTATCCTATCCTCTATTCTATCCTATCCTCTATCGTATCCTATCCTCTATCCTATCCAATCCCATATCGTATCCTATATCCTATCCTATCCTCTATCCTATCCTATCCTCTATCCTATCCTATCCTCTATTCTATCCTATCCTCTATCGTATCCTATCCTCTATCCTATCCATTCCTATATCGTATCCTCTATCCTATCCTATCCTCTATCCTATCCTATCCTCTATCCTATCCTATCCTCTATCCTATCCTATCCTCTATCGTATCCTATCCTCTATCCTATCCTATCCTCTATCCTATCCTATCCTCTATTCTATCCTATCCTCTATCCTATCCTATCCTCTATTCTATCCTATCCTCTATCGTATCCTATCCTCTAACCTATCCAATCCTATATCGTATCCTCTATCCTATCCTATCCTCTATCCTATCCTATCCTCTATCCTATCCTATCCTCTATCCTATCCTATCCTATATCCTATCCTATCCTCTATCCTATCCAATCCCCTATCCTCTCCTCTATCCTATCCTATACTCTATCATATCCTAATCTCTATCCTATCTTATCCTGTATCCTATTCTATACTCTATCCTATCCTATCCTCTATCCTATCCTATCCTCTATCGTATCCTATCCTCTATCCAATCCTATCCTCTATCGTATCCTATCCTCTATCTTATCCAATCCCATATCGTATCCTATATCCTATCCTATCCTCTATTCTATCCTATCCTCTATTCTATCCTATCCTCTATTCGATCCTATCCTCTATCGTATCCTATCCTCTATCCTATCCAATCCTATATCGTATCCTCTAACCTATCCTATCCTCTATCCTATCCTATCCTCTATCCTATCCTATCCTCTATCGTATCCAGTCCCCTATCCTATTCTCTATCATATCCTATCCTCTTTACTGTAATATCATCTATCCTATCCTATCCTATCCTCTATGCTATCCTATCCTCTATCCTATCCTTTTTTTTTTTTTTAAGGTCATTTGTCTCTATTTGTTTCAATTAAATGCCAAAAAGTTACATAAATTCATATTGTTAAAATCTATCTGTCTATTATGCTAATATCTTCTATTTGAAATCTCGTTCGCTTGTTCTATACTTTTCTAAATCTTAATCTTAATCTTAATTCTATTTATTCGCTTCGATTTTTATCTATTATTATCGCTTATTTTTATACTCTTGGAGTCTAAGTCTAATTCTAAATCTAAACCTATTCCTTATGTACATCTAAAGCTAAACTACTTATTTGTATTATCGTTTGTCTTTTAATTTAGTTTAATTTGATTATCTATACTTATATTTGTATTTATATTTATATTTCTACTTGTACTTAGATCTACTTTTAAATTCGCACGCATTTACTTTTAACTTCGCACGCAAACATTTATTATAATACGTCCGCTATTTATTTTTAATCTACTCCTGTCTAAAAGTAATTTTTTCTCTCTTTTTTGACTTTTTCTATCCTATCTAAGAATTTGTTATGCGCTACCTAACGTTATCTTATTATCTAGCCTATGCTAAGGTGTGACAAAATTCCACGTCTAAAAATTATTTCTCGCTATTATTATTAAGTTTTATCTCTCGCTTTTCTGCGACTCTACGCCGTGCTATATACCGGGTACAATACTTTAAGACCGAGGGCTCCCTAAAAAACTCGCAGAGAACACCTCCCACGTCCCTTTTGGCGTATCCGCCAAGAGGGAAGTACGTATTTTTCCCTAATCAACCTCTCTTTTTTATGTCTTCTTTGTATAGTCTACCGGGTTTCTGGTCGCCGGCCTATTCTGTGTTTTCGCGAGAAAAGTCTCCTTCTCCTCGTAAAAGCCGGTTTTTGGCGAAAAAATGCGAATTCGCGGATTTTTTTGCACCACGGGGTTTTCCCAACCCCACCCCACCCTACTTTTCCGAAATTTAGTTTAGAAGGGCTACACGTGCTTGCTTTTTCCAAAAATGTTCGAAAACTTTTCGCCACCCGGTATAGTCTAAAAATCTACTTTATCCGATTTGGCCGTTCTTGGGCTCGTTTTAAAGGTCTCGAGGCCCTCACCAACTTTCACTTATCGCTTTTTTTCCTATCTCTATACCCAGGCTTTTTGTCGACCGTATCTCGAAAAGGGAGGGGTGAATCGAAAAATTGTTCCCACCCGGGAGAAATATCTCCCAATTTCCCCTATTCTGCTGGTCCTTCCTTATAAAGCCCGGATATAAATTTTCATTCAGATCGGAGAAAATTCAGGAATCCGTTACGCGAATCACATGCCTAACCCTTTTTATATAGGGTAAACACTTTCCTACCTTCTCGTAGGTGTTTGGCCTGGTGTTCGTACCGACCCCTCGCGACGTATCCTTTGTTTTCTCAGAGTTCTCACACACTTTTCGCGGATTCAAAATTTTTGTAAAAAGTCCAAAAATCGGTCACTCAATTATTTAATCGAACAATTAATTAATTAATTAAGCAAAACTACACAGCCCGTTCAACTTTAATTTAGTCCAATTCAAAGTGTTAATTGATCTTTTTCACTTCTTTTTTTTTTCACTTTTATATGCAACTGTTCCTTTATTTCGGTTCTTTTTACTTTTGTTTTATCAAAAAGTGTCTAGTAAGTCTATTATACTCCTAATTTTCCCTTATTTCCTGTTAGATTTTAACGAACTCTTCCGAATCTCGTTTATCCTACGGATTGATCGCGTTTTTATCACTTTAAAGTTCCTCGTACTCCATAATCGCACGTTAAAACTTTCTTTTTCTCTCCCTATGCTAGTTTTAATCTCAAAAACTTCGCGCATTCAGACTGAATTTACTGAAACTTTTGACTCTTTGCACCTTACTCCTTGGTAGTTCACTTTGCTCTCATCCTCTATCCTATCCTATCCTCTATCCTATCCAGTCCCGTATCCTATCCTCTATCATATACTATCCTCTTTACTATAATATCATCTATCCTATCCTATCCTATCCTATCCTATCCTCTATCCTATCCTATCCTCTATCCTATCCTATCCTCTATCCTATCCTATCCTATCCTCTATCCTATCCTATCCTGTATCCTATCCTATCCTCTATCCAATCATATCCTCTATCCTAACATATCCTCTATCCTATCCTATCCTCTATCCTATCCTATCCTCTACCCTATCCTATCCTCTATCATATCCTATCCTCTATCCTATCCTATCCTCTATCTTATTCTATCCTCTATCCTATCCAATCCTATATCCTATTCTCTATCCTATCCTATCCTCTATCCTATCCTATCCTCTATCGTATCCTATCCTCTATCCTATCCAATCCCATATCGTATCCTCTATCCTATCATATCCTCTATCCTATCCTATCCTCTATCCTATCCTATCCTCTATTCTATCCTATCCTCTATCGTATCCTATCCTCTATCCTATCCAATCCTATATCGTATCCTCTATCCTATCCTATCCTCTATCCTATCCAGTCCCCTATCCTATCCTCTATCATATCCTATCCTCTTTACTATGATATCATCTATCCTATCCTATCCTATCCTCTATCCTATCCTATGCTCTATCCTATCCTATCCTCTATCCTATCCTATCCTCTATCCTATCCTATCCTGTACCCTATCCTATCCTCTATTCTATCCAATCCCCTATCCTATCCTGTATCCTATCCTATCCTCTATCCTATCCTATCCTCTATCATATCCTATCCTCTATCCTATCCTATCCTCTATCCTATTCTATCCTCTATCGTATCCAATCCTATATCCTATTCTCTATCCTATCCTATCCTCTATCCTATCCTATCCTCTATCCTATCCTACCCTCTATCCTATCCTATCCTATATCCTATCCTATACTCTATCCTATCCAATCCCCTATCCTCTCCTCTATCCTATCCTATACTCTATCATATCCTAATCTCTATCCTATCTTATCCTGTATCCTATTCTATACTCTATCCTATCCTTTCCGCTATCCTATCCTATCCTCTATCCTATCCTATCCTCTATCGTATCCTATCCTCTATCCTATCCAGTCCCCTATCCTATCCTCTATCATATCCTATCCTCTTTACTATGATATCATCTATCCTATCCTATCCTATCCTCTATCCTATCCTATGCTCTATCCTATCCTATCCTCTATCCTATCCTATCCTCTATCCTATCCTATCCTGTACCCTATCCTATCCTCTATTCTATCCAATCCCCTATCCTATCCTGTATCCTATCCTATCCTCTATCCTATCCTATCCTCTATCATATCCTATCCTCTATCCTATCCTATCCTCTATCGTATCCTATCCTCTATCCTATCCTATCCTCTATCCTATCCTATCCTCTATTCTATCCTATCCTCTATCCTATCCTATCCTCTATCCTATCCTACCCTCTATCCTATCCTATATCCTATCCTATCCTCTATCCTATCCAATCCCCTATCCTCTCCTCTATCCTATCCTATACTCTATCATATCCTAATCTCTATCCTATCTTATCCTGTATCCTATTCTATACTCTATCCTATCCTTTCCGCTATCCTATCCTATCCTCTATCCTATCCTATCCTCTATCGTATCCTATCCTCTATCCAATCCTATCCTCTATCGTATCCTATCCTCTATCCTATCCAATCCCATATCGTATCCTATATCCTATCCTATCCTCTATCCTATCCTATCCTCTATGCTATCCTATCCTCTATTCTATCCTATCCTCTATCGTATCCTATCCTCTATCCTATCCATTCCTATATCGTATCCTCTATCCTATCCTATCCTCTATCCTATCCTATCCTCTATCCTATCCTATCCTCTATCCTATCCTATCCTCTATCCTATCCTATCCTCTATCGTATCCTATCCTCTATCCTATCCAATCCCATATCGTATCCTCTATCCTATCCTATCCTCTATCCTATCCTATCCTCTATTCTATCCTATCCTCTATCGTATCCTATCCTCTAACCTATCCAATCCTATATCGTATCCTCTATCCTATCCTATCCTCTATCCTATCCTATCCTGTATCCTATCCTATCCTCTATCCAATCATATCCTCTATCCTATCATATCCTCTATCCTATCCTATCCTCTATCCTATCCTATCCTCTACCCTATCCTATCCTCTATCATATCCTATCCTCTATCCTATTCTATCCTCTATCCTATCCAATCCTATATCCTATTCTCTATCCTATCCTATCCTCTATCCTATCCTATCCTCTATCCTATCCTATCCTCTATCCAATCCTATCCTCTATCCTATCCTATCCTTAATCCTATCGAATCCTCTATCCTATCCTATCCTCTATGCTAACCTGTCCTCTACCCTATCCTATCCTCTATTCTATCCTATCCTCTATCCTATCATATCCTCTATCCTATCCTATCCTCTATCCTATCCTATCATATCCTCTATCCTATCCTATCCTCTATCCTATCCTATGCTCTATCCTATCCTATCCTCTATCCTATCCTATTCTCTATCCTATCCTATCCTCTATCCTATCCCATCCTCTATCCTATCCTATCCTCTATCCAATCCTATCCTCTATCCTATCCTATCATATCCTCTATCCTATCCTATCCTCTATCCTATCCTATGCTCTATCCTATCCTATCCTCTATCCTATCCTATCCTCTATCCTATAATATCCTCTATCCTATCCTATCCTATATCCTATCCTATCCTCTATCCTATCCAATCCCCTATCCTCTCCTCTATCCTATCCTATACTCTATCATATCCTAACCTCTATCCTATCTTATCCTCTATCCTATTCTATACTCTATTCTATCCTTTCCGCTATCCTATCCTATCCTCTATCCTATCCTATCCTCTATCGTATCCTATCCTCTATCCTATGAACTCCTATATCGTATCCTCTAGCCTATCCTATCCTCTATCCTATCCTATCCTCTATCCTATCCTATCCTCTATCCTATCCTATCCTCTATCCTATCCTATCCTCTATCCTATCCTATCCTCTATCCTCTATCCTATCCTATCCTCTATCCTATCCTATCCTCTATCCTATCCTATCCTCTATCCTATCCTATCCTCTATCCTATCCTATCCTCTATCCAATCCTATCCTCTATCCTATCCTATCCTTAATCCTATCGAATCCTCTATCCTATCCTATCCTCTATGCTAACCTGTCCTCTACCCTATCCTATCCTCTATTCTATCCTATCCTCTATCCTATTATATCCTCTATCCTATTATATCCTCTATCCTATCCTATCCTCTATCCTATCCTGTCCTCTATCCTATCATATCCTCTATCCTATCCTATCCTGTATCCTATCCTATCCTCTATTCTATCCAATCCCCTATCGTATCCTCTATCCTATCCTATCCTCTATCCTATCCTATCCTCTATCATATCCTATCCTCTATCCTATCCTATCCTCTATCCTATTCTATCCTCTATCCTATCCAATCCTATATCCTATTCTCTATCCTATCCTATCCTCTATCCTATCCTATCCTCTATCGTATCCTATCCTCTATCCTATCCAATCCCATATCGTATCCTCTATCCTATCCTATCCTGTATCCTATCCTATCCTCTATCCTATGCTATCCTCTATTCTATCGTATCCTCTATCCTATCCAATCCTATATCGTATCCTCTAACCTATCCTATCCTCTATCCTATCCTATCCTCTATCCTATCCTATTCTCTATCCTATCCTATCCTCTATCGTATCCTATCCTCTATCCTATCCAATCCTATATCCTATTCTCTATCCTATCCTATCCTCTATCCTATACTATCCTCTATCCTATCCAATCCCATATCGTATCCTCTATCCTATCATATGCTCTATCCTATCCTATCCTCTATGCTATCCTATCCTCTATTCTATCCTATCCTCTATCGTATCCTATCCTCTATCCTATCCAATCCTATATCGCATCCTCTATCCTATCCTATCCTCTATCCTATCCTATCCTCTATCCTATCCAGTCCTCTATCCTATCCTCTATCCTATCCTAACCTCTATCCAATCCTATCCTCTATCCTTTCCTATCATACCCTCTATCCTATCCTATCCTCTATCCTATCCTATGCTCTATCCTATCCTATCCTCTATCCTATCCTATCCTCTATCCTATCCTATCCTCTATCCTATCCTACCATATCCTCTATCCTATCCTATCCTATATCCTATCCTATCCTCTATACTATTGTATCCTCTATCCTACCCTATTCTCTATCCTATCCTATCCAATCCCCTATCCTATCCTCTATCCTATCCTATCCTCAATCCTATCCTATCCTCTATTCTATTCTATCCTCTATCCTATCCAATCCTATATCCTATTCTCTATCCTATCCTATCCTCTATCCTATCCTATCCTCTATCCTATCCTACCCTCTATCCTATCCTATCCTATATCCTATCCTATCCTCTATCCTATCCAATCCCCTATCCTCTCCTCTATCCTATCCTATCCTCTATCCTATCCTATCCTCTATCATATCCTATCCTCTATCCTATCCTATCCTCTATCCTATTCTATCCTCTATCCTATCCAATCCTATATCCTATCCTCTATCCTAGCCTATCCTCTATCCTATTCTATCCTCTATCCTATCCAATCCTATATCCTATTCTCTATCCTATCCTATCCTCTATCCTATCCTATCCTCTATCGTATCCTATCCTCTATCCTATCCTATCCTCTATCCTATTCTATCCTCTATCCTATCCAATCCTATATCCTATTCCCTATCCTATCCTATCCTCTATCCTATCCTATCCTCTATCCTATCCTACCCTCTATCCTATCCTATCCTATATCCTATCCTATCCTCTATCCTATCCAATCCCCTATCCTCTCCTCTATCCTATCCTATCCTCTATCCTATCCTATCCTCTATCATATCCTATCCTCTATCCTATCCTATCCTCTATCCTATTCTATCCTCTATCCTATCCAATCCTATATCCTATCCTCTATCCTATCCTATCCTCTATCCTATTCTATCCTCTATCCTATCCAATCCTATATCCTATTCTCTATCCTATCCTATCCTCTATCCTATCCTATCCTCTATCGTATCCTATCCTCTATCCTATCCAATCCCATATCGTATCCTCTATCCTAACATATCCTCTATCCTATCCTATCCTCTATCCTATCCTATCCTCTATTCTATCCTATCCTCTATCGTATCCTATCCTCTAACCTATCCAATCCTATATCGTATCCTCTATCCTATCCTATCCTCTATCCTATTCTATCCTCTATCCTATCCAATCCTATATCCTATCCTCTATCCTATCCTATCCTCTATCCTATTCTATCCTCTATCCTATCCAATCCTATATCCTATTCTCTATCCTATCCTATCCTCTATCCTATCCTCTCCTCTATCGTATCCTATCCTCTATCCTATCCAATCCCATATCGTATCCTCTATCCTATCCTATCCTGTATCCTATCCTATCCTCTATCCTATCCTATCCTCTATCCTATCCTACCCTCTATCCTATCCTATCCTATATCCTATCCTATCCTCTATCCTATCCAATCCCCTATCCTCTCCCCTATCCTATCCTATACTCTATCATATCCTAATCTCTATCCTATCTTATCCTGTATCCTATTCTATACTCTATCCTATCCTATCCTC
The DNA here is from genome assembly GCF_050948215.1 of Halictus rubicundus. Taxonomy (NCBI): domain Eukaryota; kingdom Metazoa; phylum Arthropoda; class Insecta; order Hymenoptera; family Halictidae; genus Halictus; species Halictus rubicundus. The sequence goes on along the minus strand of NW_027488663.1, from coordinate 500,211 downwards.
TATCCTATCCTATCCTCTATTATATGCTATCCTCTATCGTATCCTATCCTCTATCCTATCCAATCCTATATCGTATCCTCTATCCTATCCTATCCTCTATCCTATCCTATCCTCTTTACTATAATATCATCTACCCTATCCTATCCTATCCTCTATCCTATCCTATCCTCTATCCTCTCCTATCCTCTATCCTATCCTATCCTCTATCCTATCCTATCCTCTATCCAATCCTATCCTCTATCCTATCCTATCATATCCTCTATCCTATCCTATCCTCTATCCTATCCTATGCTCTATCCTATCCTATCCTCTATCCTATCCTATCCTGTACCCTATCCTATCCTCTATTCTATCCAATCCCCTATCCTATCCTGTATCCTATCCTATCCTCTATCCTATCCTATCCTCTACCATATCCTATCCTCTATCCTATCCTATCCTCTATCCTATTCTATCCTCTATCGTATCCAATCCTATATCCTATTCTTTATCCTATCCTATCCTCTATCCTATCCTATCCTCTATCCTATCCTACCCTCTATCCTATCCTATCCTATATCCTATCCTATCCTCTATCCTATCCAATCCCCTATCCTCTCCTCTATCCTATCCTATACTCTATCATATCCTAATCTCTATCCTATCTTATCCTGTATCCTATTCTATACTCTATCCTATCCTTTCCGCTATCCTATCCTATCCTCTATCCTATCCTATCCTCTATCGTATCCTATCCTCTATCCAATCCTATCCTCTATCGTATCCTATCCACTATCCTATCCAATCCCATATCGTATCCTATATCCTATCCTATCCTCTATCCTATCCTATCCTCTATCCTATCCTATCCTCTATCCTATCCTATCCTCTATTCTATCCTATCCTCTATCGTATCCTATCCTCTATCCTATCCAATCCCATATCGTATCCTATATCCTATCCTATCCTCTATCCTATCCTATCCTCTATCCTATCCTATCCTCTATTCTATCCTATCCTCTATCGTATCCTATCCTCTATCCTATCCATTCCTATATGGTATCCTCTATCCTATCCTATCCTCTATCCTATCCTATCCTCTATCCTATCCTATCCTCTATCCTATCCTATCCTCTATCGTATCCTATCCTCTATCCTATCCTATCCTCTATCCTATCCTATCCTCTATTCTATCCTATCCTCTATCCTATCCTATCCTCTATTCTATCCTATCCTCTATCGTATCCTATCCTCTAACCTATCCAATCCTATATCGTATCCTCTATCCTATCCTATCCTCTATCCTATCCTATCCTCTATCCTATCCTATCCTCTATCCTATCCTATCCTATATCCTATCCTATCCTCTATCCTATCCAATCCCCTATCCTCTCCTCTATCCTATCCTATACTCTATCATATCCTAATCTCTATCCTATCTTATCCTGTATCCTATTCTATACTCTATCCTATCCTATCCTCTATCCTATCCTATCCTCTATCGTATCCTATCCTCTATCTTATCCAATCCCATATCGTATCCTATATCCTATCCTATCCTCTATTCTATCCTATCCTCTATTCTATCCTATCCTCTATTCGATCCTATCCTCTATCGTATCCTATCCTCTATCCTATCCAATCCTATATCGTATCCTCTAACCTATCCTATCCTCTATCCTATCCTATCCTCTATCCTATCCTATCCTCTATCGTATCCAGTCCCCTATCCTATTCTCTATCATATCCTATCCTCTTTACTGTAATATCATCTATCCTATCCTATCCTATCCTCTATGCTATCCTATCCTCTATCCTATCCTTTTTTTTTTTTTTTTAAGGTCATTTGTCTCTATTTGTTTCAATTAAATGCCAAAAAGTTACATAAATTCATATTGTTAAAATCTATCTGTCTATTATGCTAATATCTTCTATTTGAAATCTCGTTCGCTTGTTCTATACTTTTCTAAATCTTAATCTTAATCTTAATTCTATTTATTCGCTTCGATTTTTATCTATTATTATCGCTTATTTTTATACTCTTGGAGTCTAAGTCTAATTCTAAATCTAAACCTATTCCTTATGTACATCTAAAGCTAAACTACTTATTTGTATTATCGTTTGTCTTTTAATTTAGTTTAATTTGATTATCTATACTTATATTTGTATTTATATTTATATTTCTACTTGTACTTAGATCTACTTTTAAATTCGCACGCATTTACTTTTAACTTCGCACGCAAACATTTATTATAATACGCCCGCTATTTATTTTTAATCTACTCCTGTCTAAAAGTAATTTTTTCTCTCTTTTTTGACTTTTTCTATCCTATCTAAGAATTTGTTATGCGCTACCTAACGTTATCTTATTATCTAGCCTATGCTAAGGTGTGACAAAATTCCACGTCTAAAAATTATTTCTCGCTATTATTATTAAGTTTTATCTCTCGCTTTTCTGCGACTCTACGCCGTGCTATATACCGGGTACAATACTTTAAGACCGAGGGCTCCCTAAAAAACTCGCAGAGAACACCTCCCACGTCCCTTTTGGCGTATCCGCCAAGAGGGAAGTACGTATTTTTCCCTAATCAACCTCTCTTTTTTATGTCTTCTTTGTATAGTCTACCGGGTTTCTGGTCGCCGGCCTATTCTGTGTTTTCGCGAGAAAAGTCTCCTTCTCCTCGTAAAAGCCGGTTTTTGGCGAAAAAATGCGAATTCGCGGATTTTTTTGCACCACGGGGTTTTCCCAACCCCACCCCACCCTACTTTTCCGAAATTTAGTTTAGAAGGGCTACACGTGCTTGCTTTTTCCAAAAATGTTCGAAAACTTTTCGCCACCCGGTATAGTCTAAAAATCTACTTTATCCGATTTGGCCGTTCTTGGGCTCGTTTTAAAGGTCTCGAGGCCCTCACCAACTTTCACTTATCGCTTTTTTTCCTATCTCTATACCCAGGCTTTTTGTCGACCGTATCTCGAAAAGGGAGGGGTGAATCGAAAAATTGTTCCCACCCGGGAGAAATATCTCCCAATTTCCCCTATTCTGCTGGTCCTTCCTTATAAAGCCCGGATATAAATTTTCATTCAGATCGGAGAAAATTCAGGAATCCGTTACGCGAATCACATGCCTAACCCTTTTTATATAGGGTAAACACTTTCCTACCTTCTCGTAGGTGTTTGGCCTGGTGTTCGTACCGACCCCTCGCGACGTATCCTTTGTTTTCTCAGAGTTCTCACACACTTTTCGCGGATTCAAAATTTTTGTAAAAAGTCCAAAAATCGGTCACTCAATTATTTAATCGAACAATTAATTAATTAATTAAGCAAAACTACACAGCCCGTTCAACTTTAATTTAGTCCAATTCAAAGTGTTAATTGATCTTTTTCACTTCTTTTTTTTTTCACTTTTATATGCAACTGTTCCTTTATTTCGGTTCTTTTTACTTTTGCTTTATCAAAAAGTGTCTAGTAAGTCTATTATACTCCTAATTTTCCCTTATTTCCTGTTAGATTTTAACGAACTCTTCCGAATCTCGTTTATCCTACGGATTGATCGCGTTTTTATCACTTTAAAGTTCCTCGTACTCCATAATCGCACGTTAAAACTTTCTTTTTCTCTCCCTATGCTAGTTTTAATCTCAAAAACTTCGCGCATTCAGACTGAATTTACTGAAACTTTTGACTCTTAGCACCTTACTCCTTGGTAGTTCACTTTGCTCTCATCCTCTATCCTATCCTATCCTCTATCCTATCCAGTCCCGTATCCTATCCTCTATCATATACTATCCTCTTTACTATAATATCATCTATCCTATCCTATCCTATCCTATCCTATCCTCTATCCTATCCTATCCTCTATCCTATCCTATCCTCTATCCTATCCTATCCTCTATCCTATCCTATCCTATCCTCTATCCTATCCTATCCTGTATCCTATCCTATCCTCTATCCAATCATATCCTCTATCCTATCATATCCTCTATCCTATCCTATCCTCTATCCTATCCTATCCTCTACCCTATCCTATCCTCTATCATATCCTATCCTCTATCCTATCCTATCCTCTATCTTATTCTATCCTCTATCCTATCCAATCCTATATCCTATTCTCTATCCTATCCTATCCTCTATCCTATCCTATCCTCTATCGTATCCTATCCTCTATCCTATCCAATCCCATATCGTATCCTCTATCCTATCATATCCTCTATCCTATCCTATCCTCTATCCTATCCTATCCTCTATTCTATCCTATCCTCTATCGTATCCTATCCTCTATCCTATCCAATCCTATATCGTATCCTCTATCCTATCCTATCCTCTATCCTATCCAGTCCCCTATCCTATCCTCTATCATATCCTATCCTCTTTACTATGATATCATCTATCCTATCCTATCCTATCCTCTATCCTATCCTATGCTCTATCCTATCCTATCCTCTATCCTATCCTATCCTCTATCCTATCCTATCCTGTACCCTATCCTATCCTCTATTCTATCCAATCCCCTATCCTATCCTGTATCCTATCCTATCCTCTATCCTATCCTATCCTCTATCATATCCTATCCTCTATCCTATCCTATCCTCTATCCTATTCTATCCTCTATCGTATCCAATCCTATATCCTATTCTCTATCCTATCCTATCCTCTATCCTATCCTATCCTCTATCCTATCCTACCCTCTATCCTATCCTATCCTATATCCTATCCTATACTCTATCCTATCCAATCCCCTATCCTCTCCTCTATCCTATCCTATACTCTATCATATCCTAATCTCTATCCTATCTTATCCTGTATCCTATTCTATACTCTATCCTATCCTTTCCGCTATCCTATCCTATCCTCTATCCTATCCTATCCTCTATCGTATCCTATCCTCTATCCTATCCAGTCCCCTATCCTATCCTCTATCATATCCTATCCTCTTTACTATGATATCATCTATCCTATCCTATCCTATTCTCTATCCTATCCTATGCTCTATCCTATCCTATCCTCTATCCTATCCTATCCTCTATCCTATCCTATCCTGTACCCTATCCTATCCTCTATTCTATCCAATCCCCTATCCTATCCTGTATCCTATCCTATCCTCTATCCTATCCTATCCTCTATCATATCCTATCCTCTATCCTATCCTATCCTCTATCCTATTCTATCCTCTATCGTATCCAATCCTATATCCTATTCTCTATCCTATCCTATCCTCTATCCTATCCTATCCTCTATCCTATCCTACCCTCTATCCTATCCTATATCCTATCCTATCCTCTATCCTATCCAATCCCCTATCCTCTCCTCTATCCTATCCTATACTCTATCATATCCTAATCTCTATCCTATCTTATCCTGTATCCTATTCTATACTCTATCCTATCCTTTCCGCTATCCTATCCTATCCTCTATCCTATCCTATCCTCTATCGTATCCTATCCTCTATCCAATCCTATCCTCTATCGTATCCTATCCTCTATCCTATCCAATCCCATATCGTATCCTATATCCTATCCTATCCTCTATCCTATCCTATCCTCTATCCTATCCTATCCTCTATTCTATCCTATCCTCTATCGTATCCTATCCTCTATCCTATCCATTCCTATATCGTATCCTCTATCCTATCCTATCCTCTATCCTATCCTATCCTCTATCCTATCCTATCCTCTATCCTATCCTATCCTCTATCCTATCCTATCCTCTATCGTATCCTATCCTCTATCCTATCCAATCCCATATCGTATCCTCTATCCTATCCTATCCTCTATCCTATCCTATCCTCTATTCTATCCTATCCTCTATCGTATCCTATCCTCTAACCTATCCAATCCTATATCGTATCCTCTATCCTATCCTATCCTCTATCCTATCCTATCCTGTATCCTATCCTATCCTCTATCCAATCATATCCTCTATCCTATCATATCCTCTATCCTATCCTATCCTCTATCCTATCCTATCCTCTACCCTATCCTATCCTCTATCATATCCTATCCTCTATCCTATCCTATCCTCTATCTTATTCTATCCTCTATCCTATCCAATCCTATATCCTATTCTCTATCCTATCCTATCCTCTATCCTATCCTATCCTCTATCGTATCCTATCCTCTATCCTATCCAATCCCATATCGTATCCTCTATCCTATCATATCCTCTATCCTATCCTATCCTCTATCATATCCTATCCACTATTCTATCCTATCCTCTATCGTATCCTATCCTCTATCCTATCCAATCCTATATCGTATCCTCTATCCTATCCTATCCTCTATCCTATCCAGTCCCCTATCCTATCCTCTATCATATCCTATCCTCTTTACTATGATATCATCTATCCTATCCTATCCTATCCTCTATCCTATCCTATGCTCTATCCTATCCTATCCTCTATCCTATCCTATCCTCTATCCTATCCTATCCTGTACCCTATCCTATCCTCTATTCTATCCAATCCCCTATCCTATCCTGTATCCTATCCTATCCTCTATCCTATCCTATCCTCTATCATATCCTATCCTCTATCCTATCCTATCCTCTATCCTATTCTATCCTCTATCGTATCCAATCCTATATCCTATTCTCTATCCTATCCTATCCTCTATCCTATCCTATCCTCTATCCTATCCTACCCTCTATCCTATCCTATCCTATATCCTATCCTATCCTCTATCCTATCCAATCCCCTATCCTCTCCTCTATCCTATCCTATACTCTATCATATCCTAATCTCTATCCTATCTTATCCTGTATCCTATTCTATACTCTATCCTATCCTTTCCGCTATCCTATCCTATCCTCTATCCTATCCTATCCTCTATCGTATCCTATCCTCTATCCAATCCTATCCTCTATCGTATCCTATCCTCTATCCTATCCAATCCCATATCGTATCCCATATCCTATCCTATCCTCTATCCTATCCTATCCTCTATCCTATCCTATCCTCTATTCTATCCTATCCTCTATCGTATCCTATCCTCTATCCTATCCATTCCTATATCGTATCCTCTATCCTATCCTATCCTCTATCCTATCCTATCCTCTATCCTATCCTATCCTCTATCCTATCCTATCCTCTATCGTATCCTATCCTCTATCCTATCCAATCCCATATCGTATCCTCTATCCTATCATATCCTCTATCCTATCCTATCCTCTATCCTATCCTATCCTCTATTCTATCCTATCCTCTATCGTATCCTATCCTCTAACCTATCCAATCCTATATCGTATCCTCTATCCTATCCTATCCTCTATCCTATCCTATCCTCTATCCTATCCTATCCTCTATCCTATCCTATCCTCTATCCTATCCTATCCTACATCCTATCCTATCCTCTATCCTATCCAATCCCCTATCCTCTCCTCTATCCTATCCTATACTCTATCATATCCTAATCTCTATCCTATCTTATCCTGTATCCTATTCTATACTCTATCCTATCCTATCCTCTATCCTATCCTATCCTCTATCGTATCCTATCCTCTATCCAATCCTATCCTCTATCGTATCCTATCCTCTATTCTATCCTATCCTCTATCGTATCCTATCCTCTAACCTATCCAATCCTATATCGTATCCTCTATCCTATCCTATCCTCTATCCTATCCTATCCTCTATCCTATCATATCCTCTATCCTATCCTATCCTCTATCCTATCCTATCCTCTACCCTATCCTATCCTCTATCATATCCTATCCTCTATCCTATCCTATCCTCTATCTTATTCTATCCTCTATCCTATCCAATCCTATATCCTATTCTCTATCCTATCCTATCCTCTATCCTATCCTATCCTCTATCGTATCCTATCCTCTATCCTATCCAATCCCATATCGTATCCTCTATCCTATCATATCCTCTATCCTATCCTATCCTCTATCCTATCCTATCCTCTATTCTATCCTATCCTCTATCGTATCCTATCCTCTATCCTATCCAATCCTATATCGTATCCTCTATCCTATCCTATCCTCTATCCTATCCAGTCCCCTATCCTATCCTCTATCATATCCTATCCTCTTTACTATGATATCATCTATCCTATCCTATCCTATCCTCTATCCTATCCTATGCTCTATCCTATCCTATCCTCTATCCTATCCTATCCTCTATCCTATCCTATCCTGTACCCTATCCTATCCTCTATTCTATCCAATCCCCTATCCTATCCTGTATCCTATCCTATCCTCTATCCTATCCTATCCTCTATCATATCCTATCCTCTATCCTATCCTATCCTCTATCCTATTCTATCCTCTATCGTATCCAATCCTATATCCTATTCTCTATCCTATCCTATCCTCTATCCTATCCTATCCTCTATCCTATCCTACCCTCTATCCTATCCTATCCTATATCCTATCCTATCCTCTATCCTATCCAATCCCCTATCCTCTCCTCTATCCTATCCTATACTCTATCATATCCTAATCTCTATCCTATCTTATCCTGTATCCTATTCTATACTCTATCCTATCCTTTCCGCTATCCTATCCTATCCTCTATCCTATCCTATCCTCTATCGTATCCTATCCTCTATCCAATCCTATCATCTATCGTATCCTATCCTCTATCCTATCCAATCCCATATCGTATCCTATATCCTATCCTATCCTCTATCCTATCCTATCCTCTATCCTATCCTATCCTCTATTCTATCCTATCCTCTATCGTATCCTATCCTCTATCCTATCCATTCCTATATCGTATCCTCTATCCTATCCTATCCTCTATCCTATCCTATCCTCTATCCTATCCTATCCTCTATCCTATCCTATCCTCTATCCTATCCTATCCTCTATCGTATCCTATCCTCTATCCTATCCAATCCCATATCGTATCCTCTATCCTATCATATCCTCTATCCTATCCTATCCTCTATCCTATCCTATCCTCTATTCTATCCTATCCTCTATCGTATCCTATCCTCTAACCTATCCAATCCCATATCGTATCCTATATCCTATCCTATCCTCTATCCTATCCTATCCTCTATCCTATCCTATCCTCTATTCTATCCTATCCTCTATCGTATCCTATCCTCTATCCTATCCATTCCTATATCGTATCCTCTATTCTATCCTATCCTCTATCGTATCCTATCCTCTATCCTATCCATTCCTATATCGTATCCTCTATCCTATCCTATCCTCTATCCTATCCTATCCTCTATCCTATCCTATCCTCTATCCTATCCTATCCTCTATTCTATCCTATCCTCTATCGTATCCTATCCTCTATCCTATCCATTCCTATATCGTATCCTATATCCTATCCTATCCTCTATCCTATCCTATCCTCTATCCTATCCTATCCTCTATTCTATCCTATCCTCTATCGTATCCTATCCTCTATCCTATCCATTCCTATATCGTATCCTCTATCCTATCCTATCCTCTATCCTATCCTATCCTCTATCCTATCCTATCCTCTATCCTATCCTATCCTCTATCCTATCCTATCCTCTATCCTATCCTATCCTCTATCCTATCCTATCCTCTATCCTATCCTATCCTCTATCCTATCCTATCCTCTATCCTATCCTATCCTCTATCCTATCCTATCCTGTACCCTATCCTATCCTCTATTCTATCCAATCCCCTATCCTATCCTGTATCCTATCCTATCCTCTATCCTATCCTATCCTCTATCATATCCTATCCTCTATCCTATCCTATCCTCTATCCTATTCTATCCTCTATCGTATCCAATCCTATATCCTATTCTCTATCCTATCCTATCCTCTATCCTATCCTATCCTCTATCATATCCTATCCTCTATCCTATCCTATCCTCTATCCTATTCTATCCTCTATCGTATCCAATCCTATATCCTATTCTCTATCCTATCCTATCCTCTATCCTATCCTATCCTCTATCCTATCCTACCCTCTATCCTATCCTATCCTATATCCTATCCTGTCCTCTATCCTATCCAATCCCCTATCCTCTCCTCTATCCTATCCTATACTCTATCATATCCTAATCTCTATCCTATCTTATCCTGTATCCTATTCTATACTCTATCCTATCCTTTCCGCTATCCTATCCTATCCTCTATCCTATCCTATCCTCTATCGTATCCTATCCTCTATCCAATCCTATCCTCTATCGTATCCTATCCTCTATCCTATCCAATCCCATATCGTATCCTATATCCTATCCTATCCTCTATCCTATCCTATCCTCTATCCTATCCTATCCTCTATTCTATCCTATCCTCTATCGTATCCTATCCTCTATCCTATCCATTCCTATATCGTATCCTCTATCCTATCCTATCCTCTATCCTATCCTATCCTCTATCCTATCCTATCCTCTATCCTATCCTATCCTCTATCCTATCCTATCCTCTATCGTATCCTATCCTCTATCCTATCCAATCCCATATCGTATCCTCTATCCTATCATATCCTCTATCCTATCCTATCCTCTATCCTATCCTATCCTCTATTCTATCCTATCCTCTATCGTATCCTATCCTCTAACCTATCCAATCCTATATCGTATCCTCTATCCTATCCTATCCTCTATCCTATCCTATCCTCTATCCTATCCTATCCTCTATCCTATCCTATCCTCTATCCTATCCTATCCTCTATCCTATCCTATCCTCTATCCTATCCTATCCTCTATCCTATCCTATCCTCTATCCTATCCTATCCTCTATCCTATCCTATCCTCTATCCTATCCTATCCTCTATCCTATCCTATCCTCTATCCTATCCTATCCTGTACCCTATCCTATCCTCTATTCTATCCAATCCCCTATCCTATCCTGTATCCTATCCTATCCTCTATCCTATCCTATCCTCTATCATATCCTATCCTCTATCCTATCCTATCCTCTATCCTATTCTATCCTCTATCGTATCCAATCCTATATCCTATTCTCTATCCTATCCTATCCTCTATCCTATCCTATCCTCTATCCTATCCTACCCTCTATCCTATCCTATCCTATATCCTATCCTATCCTCTATCCTATCCAATCCCCTATCCTCTCCTCTATCCTATCCTATACTCTATCATATCCTAATCTCTATCCTATCTTATCCTGTATCCTATTCTATACTCTATCCTATCCTTTCCGCTATCCTATCCTATCCTCTATCCTATCCTATCCTCTATCGTATCCTATCCTCTATCCAATCCTATCCTCTATCGTATCCTATCCTCTATCCTATCCAATCCCATATCGTATCCTCTACCCAATCCTATCCTCTATCCTATCCTATGATATCCTCTATCCTATCCTATCCTCTATCCTATCCTATCCTCTATACTATTGTATCTTCTACCCTACCCTATTCTCTATCCTATCCTATCCAATCCCCTATCCTATCCTCTATCCTATCCTATCCTCAATCCTATCGAATCCTCTATCCTATCCTATCCTCTATGCTAACCTGTCCTCTACCCTATCCTATCCTCTATTCTATCCTATCCTCTATCCTATCATAATCTCTATCCTATCCTATCCTCTATCCTATCCTGTCCTCTATCCTATCATATCCTCTATCCTATCCTATCCTGTATCCTATCCTATCCTCTATTCTATCCAATCCCCTATCGTATCCTCTATCCTATCCTATCCTCTATCCTATCCTATCCTCTATCATATCCTATCCTCTATCCTATCCTATCCTCTATCCTATTCTATCCTCTATCCTATCCAATCCTATATCCTATTCTCTATCCTATCCTATCCTCTATCCTATCCTATCCTCTATCCTATCCTATCCTCTATCCAATCCTATCCTCTATCCTATCCTATCCTTAATCCTATCGAATCCTCTATCCTATCCTATCCTCTATGCTAACCTGTCCTCTACCCTATCCTATCCTCTATTCTATCCTATCCTCTATCCTATCATATCCTCTATCCTATCCTATCCTCTATCCTATCCTATCATATCCTCTATCCTATCCTATCCTCTATCCTATCCTATGCTCTATCCTATCCTATCCTCTATCCTATCCTATTCTCTATCCTATCCTATCCTCTATCCTATCCCATCCTCTATCCTATCCTATCCTCTATCCAATCCTATCCTCTATCCTATCCTATCATATCCTCTATCCTATCCTATCCTCTATCCTATCCTATGCTCTATCCTATCCTATCCTCTATCCTATCCTATCCTCTATCCTATAATATCCTCTATCATATCCTATCCTATATCCTATCCTATCCTCTATCCTATCCAATCCCCTATCCTCTCCTCTATCCTATCCTATACTCTATCATATCCTAACCTCTATCCTATCTTATCCTCTATCCTATTCTATACTCTATTCTATCCTTTCCGCTATCCTATCCTATCCTCTATCCTATCCTATCCTCTATCGTATCCTATCCTCTATCCTATGAACTCCTATATCGTATCCTCTAGCCTATCCTATCCTCTATCCTATCCTATCCTCTATCCTATCCTATCCTCTATCCTATCCTATCCTCTATCCTATCCTATCCTCTATCCTATCCTATCCCCTATCGTATCCTCTATCCTATCCTATCCTCTATCCTATCCTATCCTCTATCATATCCTATCCTCTATCCTATCCTATCCTCTATCCTATTCTATCCTCTATCCTATCCAATCCTATATCCTATTCTCTATCCTATCCTATCCTCTATCCTATCCTATCCTCTATCGTATCCTATCCTCTATCCTATCCAATCCCATATCGTATCCTCTATCCTATCCTATCCTGTATCCTATCCTATCCTCTATCCTATGCTATCCTCTATTCTATCGTATCCTCTATCCTATCCAATCCTATATCGTATCCTCTAACCTATCCTATCCTCTATCCTATCCTATCCTCTATCCTATCCTATTCTCTATCCTATCCTATCCTCTATCGTATCCTATCCTCTATCCTATCCAATCCTATATCCTATTCTCTATCCTATCCTATCCTCTATCCTATACTATCCTCTATCCTATCCAATCCCATATCGTATCCTCTATCCTATCATATGCTCTATCCTATCCTATCCTCTATGCTATCCTATCCTCTATTCTATCCTATCCTCTATCGTATCCTATCCTCTATCCTATCCAATCCTATATCGCATCCTCTATCCTATCCTATCCTCTATCCTATCCTATCCTCTATCCTATCCAGTCCTCTATCCTATCCTCTATCCTATCCTAACCTCTATCCAATCCTATCCTCTATCCTTTCCTATCATACCCTCTATCCTATCCTATCCTCTATCCTATCCTATGCTCTATCCTATCCTATCCTCTATCCTATCCTACCATATCCTCTATCCTATCCTATCCTATATCCTATCCTATCCTCTATACTATTGTATCCTCTATCCTACCCTATTCTCTATCCTATCCTATCCAATCCCCTATCCTATCCTCTATCCTATCCTATCCTCAATCCTATCCTATCCTCTATTCTATTCTATCCTCTATCCTATCCAATCCTATATCCTATTCTCTATCCTATCCTATCCTCTATCCTATCCTATCCTCTATCCTATCCTACCCTCTATCCTATCCTATCCTATATCCTATCCTATCCTCTATCCTATCCAATCCCCTATCCTCTCCTCTATCCTATCCTATCCTCTATCCTATCCTATCCTCTATCATATCCTATCCTCTATCCTATCCTATCCTCTATCCTATTCTATCCTCTATCCTATCCAATCCTATATCCTATCCTCTATCCTAGCCTATCCTCTATCCTATTCTATCCTCTATCCTATCCAATCCTATATCCTATTCTCTATCCTATCCTATCCTCTATCCTATCCTATCCTCTATCGTATCCTATCCTCTATCCTATCCTATCCTCTATCCTATCCTATCCTCTATCCTATCCTATCCTCTATCCTATCCTACCCTCTATCCTATCCTATCCTATATCCTATCCTATCCTCTATCCTATCCAATCCCCTATCCTCTCCTCTATCCTATCCTATCCTCTATCCTATCCTATCCTCTATCATATCCTATCCTCTATCCTATCCTATCCTCTATCCTATTCTATCCTCTATCCTATCCAATCCTATATCCTATCCTCTATCCTATCCTATCCTCTATCCTATTCTATCCTCTATCCTATCCAATCCTATATCCTATTCTCTATCCTATCCTATCCTCTATCCTATCCTATCCTCTATCGTATCCTATCCTCTATCCTATCCAATCCCATATCGTATCCTCTATCCTAACATATCCTCTATCCTATCCTATCCTCTATCCTATCCTATCCTCTATTCTATCCTATCCTCTATCGTATCCTATCCTCTAACCTATCCAATCCTATATCGTATCCTCTATCCTATCCTATCCTCTATCCTATTCTATCCTCTATCCTATCCAATCCTATATCCTATCCTCTATCCTATCCTATCCTCTATCCTATTCTATCCTCTATCCTATCCAATCCTATATCCTATTCTCTATCCTATCCTATCCTCTATCCTATCCTCTCCTCTATCGTATCCTATCCTCTATCCTATCCAATCCCATATCGTATCCTCTATCCTATCCTATCCTGTATCCTATCCTATCCTCTATCCTATCCTATCCTCTATCCTATCCTACCCTCTATCCTATCCTATCCTATATCCTATCCTATCCTCTATCCTATCCAATCCCCTATCCTCTCCCCTATCCTATCCTATACTCTATCATATCCTAATCTCTATCCTATCTTATCCTGTATCCTATTCTATACTCTATCCTATCCTATCCTCTATCCTATCCTATCCTCTATTATATGCTATCCTCTATCGTATCCTATCCTCTATCCTATCCAATCCTATATCGTATCCTCTATCCTATCCTATCCTCTATCCTATCCTATCCTCTTTACTATAATATCATCTACCCTATCCTATCCTATCCTCTATCCTATCCTATCCTCTATCGTATCCTATCCTCTATCCAATCCTATCCTCTATCGTATCCTATCCACTATCCTATCCAATCCCATATCGTATCCTATATCCTATCCTATCCTCTATCCTATCCTATCCTCTATCCTATCCTATCCTCTATCCTATCCTATCCTCTATTCTATCCTATCCTCTATCGTATCCTATCCTCTATCCTATCCATTCCTATATCGTATCCTCTATCCTATCCTATCCTCTATCCTATCCTCTATCCTATCCTATCCTCTATCCTATCCTATCCTCTATCCTATCCTATCCTCTATCCTATCCTATCCTCTATCCTATCCTATCCTCTATCCTATCCTATCCTCTATCCTATCCAGACCCGTATCCTATCCTCTATCATATACTATCCTCTTTACTATAATATCATCTATCCTATCCTATCCTATCCTCTATCCTATCCTATCCTCTATCCTATCCTATCCTCTATCCTATCCTATCCTGTATCCTATCCTATCCTCTATCCTATCATATCCTCTATCCTATCATATCCTCTATCCTATCCTATCCTCTATCCTATCCTATCCTCTACCCTATCCTATCCTCTATCATATCCTATCCTCTATCCTATCCTATCCTCTATCTTATTCTATCCTCTATCCTATCCAATCCTATATCCTATTCTCTATCCTATCCTATCCTCTATCCTATCCTATCCTCTATCGTATCCTATCCTCTATCCAATCCTATCCTCTATCGTATCCTATCCACTATCCTATCCAATCCCATATCGTATCCTATATCCTATCCTATCCTCTATCCTATCCTATCTTCTATCCTATCCTATCCTCTATCCTATCCTATCCTCTATTCTATCCTATCCTCTATCGTATCCTATCCTCTATCCTATCCATTCCTATATCGTATCCTCTATCCTATCCTATCCTCTATCCTATCCTATCCTCTATCCTATCCTATCCTCTATCCTATCCTATCCTCTATCGTATCCTATCCTCTATCCTATCCAATCCCATATTGTATCCTCTATCCTATCATATCCTCTATCCTATCCTATCCTCTATCCTATCCTATCCTCTATTCTATCCTATCCTCTATCGTATCCTATCCTCTAACCTATCCAATCCTATATCGTATCCTCTATCCTATCCTATCCTCTATCCTATCCTATCTCTCTATCCTATCCTATCCTCTATCCTATCCTATCCTCTATCCTATCCTATCCTCTATCCTATCCTATCCTCTATCCTATCCTATCCTCTATCTTATCCAGTCCCGTATCCTATCCTCTATCATATACTATCCTCTTTACTATAATATCATCTATCCTATCCTATCCTATCCTCTATCCTATCCTATCCTCTATCCTATCCTATCCTCTATCCTATCCTATCCTGTATCCTATCCTATCCTCTATCCTATCATATCCTCTATCCTATCCTATCCTATCCTCTATCCTATCCAGTCCTCTATCCTATCCTCCATCCTATCCTAACCTCTATTCAATCCTATCCTCTATCCTTTCCTATCATACCCTCTATCCTATCCTATCCTCCATCCTATCCTATGCTCTATCCTATCCTATCCCCTATCCTATCCTATCCTCTATCCTATCCTATCCTCTATCCTATCCTATCCTCTATCCTATCCTATCCTCTATCCTATCCTACCATATCCTCTATCCTATCCTATCCTATATCCTATCCTATCCTCTATACTATTGTATCCTCTATCCTACCCTATTCTCTATCCTATCCTATCCAATCCCCTATCCTATCCTCTATCCTATCCTATCCTCAATCCTATCCTATCCTCTATCCTATTCTATCCTCTATCCTATCCAATCCTATATCCTATTCTCTATCCTATCCTATCCTCTATCCTATCCTATCCTCTATCCTATCCTACCCTCTATCCTATCCTATCCTATATCCTATCCTATCCTCTATCCTATCCAATCCCCTATCCTCTCCTCTATCCTATCCTATCCTCTATCATATCCTATCCTCTATCCTATCCTATCCTCTATCCTATTCTATCCTCTATCCTATCCAATCCTATATCCTATCCTCTATCCTATCCTATCCTCTATCCTATTCTATCCTCTATCCTATCCAATCCTATATCCTATTCTCTATCCTATCCTATCCTCTATCCTATCCTATCCTCTATCGTATCCTATCCTCTATCCTATCCTATCCTCTATCCTATTCTATCCTCTATCCTATCCAATCCTATATCCTATTCTCTATCCTATCCTATCCTCTATCCTATCCTATCCTCTATCCTATCCTACCCTCTATCCTATCCTATCCTATATCCTATCCTATCCTCTATCCTATCCAATCCCCTATCCTCTCCTCTATCCTATCCTATCCTCTATCCTATCCTATCCTCTATCATATCCTATCCTCTATCCTATCCTATCCTCTATCCTATTCTATCCTCTATCCTATCCAATCCTATATCCTATCCTCTATCCTATCCTATCCTCTATCCTATTCTATCCTCTATCCTATCCAATCCTATATCCTATTCTCTATCCTATCCTATCCTCTATCCTATCCTATCCTCTATCGTATCCTATCCTCTATCCTATCCAATCCCATATCGTATCCTCTATCCTAACATATCCTCTATCCTATCCTATCCTCTATCCTATCCTATCCTCTATTCTATCCTATCCTCTATCGTATCCTATCCTCTAACCTATCCAATCCTATATCGTATCCTCTATCCTATCCTATCCTCTATCCTATTCTATCCTCTATCCTATCCAATCCTATATCCTATCCTCTATCCTATCCTATCCTCTATCCTATTCTATCCTCTATCCTATCCAATCCTATATCCTATTCTCTATCCTATCCTATCCTCTATCCTATCCTCTCCTCTATCGTATCCTATCCTCTATCCTATCCAATCCCATATCGTATCCTCTATCCTATCCTATCCTGTATCCTATCCTATCCTCTATCCTATCCTATCCTCTATCCTATCCTATCCTCTATCCTATCCTATCCTCTATCGTATCCTATCCTCTATCCTATCCAATCCCATATCGTATCCTCTTTCCTAACATATCCTCTATCCTATCCTATCCTCTATCCTATCCTATCCTCTAATCTATCCTATCCTCTATCGTATCCTATCCTCTAACCTATCCAATCCTATATCGTATCCTCTATCCTATCCTATCCTCTATCCTATTCTATCCTCTATCCTATCCAATCCTATATCCTATCCTCTATCCTATCCTATCCTCTATCCTATCCTATCCTCTATCCTATTCTATCCTCTATCCTATCCAATCCTATATCCTATTCTCTATCCTATCCTATCCTCTATCCTATCCTCTCCTCTATCGTATCCTATCCTCTATCCTATCCAATCCCATATCGTATCCTCTATCCTATCCTATCCTGTATCCTATCCTATCCTCTATCCTATCCTATCCTCTATTCTATCCTATCCTCTATCGTATCCTATCCTCTATCCTATCCTATCCTCTATCCTATCCTATCCTCTATCCTATCCTACCCTCTATCCTATCCTATCCTATATCCTATCCTATCCTCTATCCTATCCAATCCCCTATCCTCTCCCCTATCCTATCCTATACTCTATCATATCCTAATCTCTATCCTATCTTATCCTGTATCCTATTCTATACTCTATCCTATCCTATCCTCTATCCTATCCTATCCTCTATTATATGCTATCCTCTATCGTATCCTATCCTCTATCCTATCCAATCCTATATCGTATCCTCTATCCTATCCTATCCTCTATCCTATCCTATCCTCTTTACTATAATATCATCTACCCTATCCTCTCCTATCCTCTATCCTATCCTATCCTCTATCCTCTCCTATCCTCTATCCTATCCTATCCTCTATCCTATCCTATCCTCTATCCAATCCTATCCTCTATCCTATCCTATCATATCCTCTATCCTATCCTATCCTCTATCCTATCCTATGCTCTATCCTATCCTATCCTCTATCCTATCCTATCCTGTACCCTATCCTATCCTCTATTCTATCCAATCCCCTATCCTATCCTGTATCCTATCCTATCCTCTATCCTATCCTATCCTCTATCCTATCCTACCCTCTATCCTATCCTATCCTATATCCTATCCTATCCTCTATCCTATCCAATCCCCTATCCTCTCCTCTATCCTATCCTATACTCTATCATATCCTAATCTCTATCCTATCTTATCCTGTATCCTATTCTATACTCTATCCTATCCTTTCCGCTATCCTATCCTATCCTCTATCCTATCCTATCCTCTATCGTATCCTATCCTCTATCGAATCCTATCCTCTATCGTATCCTATCCACTATCCTATCCAATCCCATATCGTATCCTATATCCTATCCTATCCTCTATCCTATCCTATCCTCTATCCTATCCTATCCTCTATCCTATCCTATCCTCTATTCTATCCTATCCTCTATCGTATCCTATCCTCTATCCTATCCATTCCTATATCGTATCCTCTATCCTATCCTATCCTCTATCCTATCCTATCCTCTATCCTATCCTATCCTCTATCCTATCCTATCCTCTATCGTATCCTATCCTCTATCCTATCCAATCCCATATCGTATCCTCTATCCTATCATATCCTCTATCCTATCCTATCCTCTATCCTATCCTATCCTCTATTCTATCCTATCCTCTATCCTACCCTATCCTCTATCCTATCCTATCCTCTATCCTATCCTATCCTCTATCCTAACCTATCCTCTATCCTATCCAGTCCCGTATCCTATCCTCTATCATATACTATCCTCTTTACTATAATATCATCTATCCTATCCTATCCTATCCTCTATCCTATCCTATCCTCTATCCTATCCTATCCTCTATCCTATCCTATCCTCTATCCTATCCAGTCCCGTATCCTATCCTCTATCATATACTGTCCTCTTTACTATAATATCATCTATCCTATCCTATCCTATCCTCTATCCTATCCTATCCTCTATCCTATCCTATCCTCTATCCTATCCTATCCTGTATCCTATCCTATCCTCTATCCTATCATATCCTCTATCCTATCATATCCTCTATCCTATCCTATCCTCTATCCTATCCTATCCTCTACCCTATCCTATCCTCTATCATATCCTATCCTCTATCCTATCCTATCCTCTATCTTATTCTATCCTCTATCCTATCCAATCCTATATCCTATTCTCTATCCTATCCTATCCTCTATCCTATCCTATCCTCTATCGTATCCTATCATCTATCCAATCCTATCCTCTATCGTATCCTATGCACTATCCTATCCAATCCCATATCGTATCCTATATCCTATCCTATCCTCTATCCTATCCTATCCTCTATCCTATCCTATCCTCTATCCTATCCTATCCTCTATTCTATCCTATCCTCTATCGTATCCTATCCTCTATCCTATCCATTCCTATATCGTATCCTCTATCCTATCCTATCCTCTATCCTATCCTATCCTCTATCCTATCCTATCCTCTATCCTATCCTATCCTCTATCGTATCCTATCCTCTATCCTATCCAATCCCATATCGTATCCTCTATCCTATCATATCCTCTATCCTATCCTATCCTCTATCCTATCCTATCCTCTATTCTATCCTATCCTCTATCGTATCCTATCCTCTAACCTATCCAATCCTATATCGTATCCTCTATCCTATCCTATCCTCTATCCTATCCTATCTCTCTATCCTATCCTATCCTCTATCCTATCCTATCCTCTATCCTATCCTATCCTCTATCCTATCCTATCCTCTATCCTATCCTATCCTCTATCCTATCCTATCCTCTATCCTATCCTATCCTCTATCTTATCCAGTCCCGTATCCTATCCTCTATCATATACTATCCTCTTTACTATAATATCATCTATCCTATCCTATCCTATCCTCTATCCTATCCTATCCTCTATCCTATCCTATCCTGTATCCTATCCTATCCTCTATCCTATCATATCCTCTATCCTATCATATCCTCTATCCTATCCTATCCTCTATCCTATCCTATCCTCTACCCTATCCTATCCTATCCTCTATCCTATCCAGTCCTCTATCCTATCCTCCATCCTATCCTAACCTCTATCCAATCCTATCCTCTATCCTTTCCTATCATACCCTCTATCCTATCCTATCCTCCATCCTATCCTATGCTCTATCCTATCCTATCCTCTATCCTATCCTATCCTCTATCCTATCCTATCCTCTATCCTATCCTATCCTCTATCCTATCCTACCATATCCTCTATCCTATCCTATCCTATATCCTATCCTATCCTCTATACTATTGTATCCTCTATCCTACCCTATTCTCTATCCTATCCTATCCAATCCCCTATCCTATCCTCTATCCTATCCTATCCTCAATCCTATCCTATCCTCTATCCTATTCTATCCTCTATCCTATCCAATCCTATATCCTATTCTCTATCCTATCCTATCCTCTATCCTATCCTATCCTCTATCCTATCCTACCCTCTATCCTATCCTATCCTATATCCTATCCTATCCTCTATCCTATCCAATCCCCTATCCTCTCCTCGATCCTATCCTATCCTCTATCCTATCCTATCCTCTATCATATCCTATCCTCTATCCTATCCTATCCTCTATCCTATTCTATCCTCTATCCTATCCAATCCTATATCCTATCCTCTATCCTATCCTATCCTATATCCTATCCTATCCTCTATCCTATCCAATCCCCTATCCTCTCCTCTATCCTATCCTATCCTCTATCCTATCCTATCCTCTATCCTATCCTATCCTCTATTCTATCCTATCCTCTATCGTATCCTATCCTCTAACCTATCCAATCCTATATCGTATCCTCTATCCTATCCTATCCTCTATCCTATTCTATCCTCCATCCTATCCAATCCAATATCCTATCCTCTATCCTATCCTATCCTCTATCCTATTCTATCCTCTATCCTATCCAATCCTATATCCTATTCTCTATCCTATCCTATCCTCTATCCTATCCTCTCCTCTATCGTATCCTATCCTCTATCCTATCCTATCCTGTATCCTATCCTATCCTCTATCCTATCCTATCCTCTATTCTTTCCTATCCTCTATCGTATCCTATCCTCTATCCTATCCTATCCTCTATCCTATCCTATCCTCTATCCTATCCTACCCTCTATCCTATCCTATCCTATATCCTATCCTATCCTCTATCCTATCCAATCCCCTATCCTCTCCTCTATCCTATCCTATACTCTATCATATCCTAATCTCTATCCTATCTTATCCAGTATCCTATTCTATACTCTATCCTATCCTATCCTCTATCCTATCCTATCCTCTATTATATGCTATCCTCTATCGTATCCTATCCTCTATCCTATCCAATCCTATATCGTATCCTCTATCCTATCCTATCCTCTATCCTATCCTATACTCTTTACTATAATATCATCTACCCTATCCTATCCTATCCTCTATCCTATCCTATCCTCTATCCTATCCTATCCTCTATCCTATCCTATCCTCTATCCTATCCTATCCTCTATCCAATCCTATCCTCTATCCTATCCTATCATATCCTCTATCCTATCCTATCCTCTATCCTATCCTATGCTCTATCCTATCCTATCCTCTATCCTATCCTATCCTGTACCCTATCCTATCCTCTATTCTATCCAATCCCCTATCCTATCCTGTATCCTATCCTATCCTCTATCCTATCCTATCCTCTATCATATCCTATCCTCTATCCTATCCTATCCTCTATCCTATTCTATCCTCTATCGTATCCAATCCTATATCCTATTCTTTATCCTATCCTATCCTCTAACCTATCCTATCCTCTATCCTATCCTACCCTCTATCCTATCCTATCCTATATCCTATCCTATCCTCTATCCTATCCAATCCCCTATCCTCTCCTCTATCCTATCCTATACTCTATCATATCCTAATCTCTATCCTATCTTATCCTGTATCCTATTCTATACTCTATCCTATCCTTTCCGCTATCCTATCCTATCCTCTATCCTATCCTATCCTCTATCGTATCCTATCCTCTATCCAATCCTATCCTCTATCGTATCCTATCCACTATCCTATCCAATCCCATATCGTATCCTATATCCTATCCTATCCTCTATCCTATCCTATCCTCTATCCTATCCTATCCTCTATCCTATCCTATCCTCTATTCTATCCTATCCTCTATCGTATCCTATCCTCTATCCTATCCAATCCCATATCGTATCCTCTATCCTATCATATCCTCTATCCTATCCTATCCTCTATCCTATCCTATCCTCTATTCTATCCTATCCTCTATCGTATCCTATCCTCTAACCTATCCAATCCTATATCGTATCCTCTATCCTACCCTATCCTCTATCCTATCCTATCTCTCTATCCTATCCTATCCTCTATCCTATCCTATCCTCTATCCTATCCTATCCTCTATCCTATCCTATCCTCTATCCTATCCTATCCTCTATCCTATCCTATCCTCTATCCTATCCTATCCTCTATCCTATCCTATCCTCTATCCTATCCAGTCCCGTATCCCATCCTCTATCATATACTATCCTCTTTACTATAATATCATCTATCCTATCCTATCCTATCCTCTATCCTATCCTATCCTCTATCCTATCCTATCCTCTATCCTATCCTATCCTGTATCCTATCCTATCCTCTATCCTATCATATCCTCTATCCTATCATATCCTCTATCCTATCCTATCCTCTACCCTATCCTATCCTCTATCATATCCTATCCTCTATCCTATCCTATCCTCTATCTTATTCTATCCTCTATCCTATCCAATCCTATATCCTATTCTCTATCCTATCCTATCCTCTATCCTATCCTATCCTCTATCGTATCCTATCCTCTATCCAATCCTATCCTCTATCGTATCCTATCCACTATCCT
The DNA here is from genome assembly GCF_050948215.1 of Halictus rubicundus. NCBI lineage: Eukaryota > Metazoa > Arthropoda > Insecta > Hymenoptera > Halictidae > Halictus > Halictus rubicundus. The sequence continues at coordinate 476,401 of NW_027488663.1, read as the reverse complement.
ATCCAATCCCATATCGTATCCTATATCCTATCCTATCCTCTATCCTATCCTATCCTCTATCCTATCCTATCCTCTATCCTATCCTATCCTCTATTCTATCCTATCCTCTATCGTATCCTATCCTCTATCCTATCCATTCCTATATCGTATCCTGTATCGTATCCTATCCTCTATCCTATCCTATCCTCTATCCTATCCTATCCTCTATCCTATCCTATCCTCTATCATATCCTATCCTCTATCGTATCCTATCCTCTATCCTATCCAATCCCATATCGTATCCTCTATCCTATCATATCCTCTATCCTATCCTATCCTCTATCCTATCCTATCCTCTATTCTATCCTATCCCCTATCGTATCCTATCCTCTAACCTATCCAATCCTATATCGTATCCTCTATCCTATCCTATCCTCTATCCTATCCTATCTCTCTATCCTATCCTATCCTCTATCCTATCCTATCCTCTATCCTATCCTATCCTCTATCCTATCTTATCCTCTATCCTATCCTATCCTCTATCTTATCCAGTCCCGTATCCTATCCTCTATCATATACTATCCTCTGTACTATAATATCATCTATCCTATCCTATCCTATCCTCTATCCTATCCTATCCTCTATCCTATCCTATCCTCTATCCTATCCTATCCTGTATCCTATCCTATCCTCTATCCTATCATATCCTCTATCCTATCATATCCTCTATCCTATCCTATCCTCTATCCTATCCTATCCTCTACCCTATCCTATCCTCTATCATATCCTATCCTCTATCCTATCCTATCCTCTATCTTATTCTATCCTCTATCCTATCCAATCCTATATCCTATTCTCTATCCTATCCTATCCTCTATCCTATCCTATCCTCTATCGTATCCTATCCTCTATCCTATCCAATCCCATATCGTATCCTCTATCCTATCATATCCTCTATCCTATCCTATCCTCTATCCTATCCTATCCTCTATTCTATCCTATCCTCTATCGTATCCTATCCTATATCCTATCCAATCCTATATCGTATCCTCTATCCTATCCTATCCTCTATCCTATCCAGTCCCCTATCCTATCCTCTATCATATCCTATCCTCTTTACTATGATATCATCTATCCTATCCTATCCTATCCTCTATCCTATCCTATCCTCTATCCTATCCTACCCTCTATCCTATCCTATCCTATATCCTATATCCTATCCTATCCTCTATCCTATCCAATCCCCTATCCTCTCCTCTATCCTATCCTATACTCTATCATATCCTAACCTCTATCCTATCTTATCCTCTATCCTATTCTATACTCTATCCTATCCTTTCCGCTATCCTATCCTATCCTCTATCCTATCCTATCCTCTATCGTATCCTATCCTCTATCCTATCCACTCCTATATCGTATCCTCTATCCTATCATATCCTCTATCCTATCCTATCCTCTATCCTATCCTATCCTCTATTCTATCCTATCCTCTATCGTATCCTATCCTCTATCCTATCCACTCCTATATTGTATCCTCTATCCTATCCTATCCTCTATCCTATCCTATCCTCTTTACTATAATATCATCTATCCTATCCTATCCTATCCTCTATCCTATCTTATCCTCTATCCTATTCTATACTCTATCCTATCCTTTCCGCTATCCTATTCTATTCTCTATCCTATCCAATCCTATATCCTATTCTCTATACTATCCTATCCTCTATCCTATCCTATCCTCTATCGTATCCTATCCTCTATCCTATCCAATCCCATATCGTATCCTCTATCCTATCATATTCTCTATCCTATCCTATCCTCTATCCTATCCTATCCTCTATTCTATCCTATCCTCTATCGTATCCTATCCTCTATCCTATCCACTCCTATATCGTATCCTCTATCCTATCCTATCCTGTATCCTATCCTATCCTCTATCCTATGCTATCCTCTATTCTATCGTATCCTCTATCCTATCCAATCCTATATCGTATCCTCTATCCTATCCTATCCTCTATCCTATCATATCCTCTATCCTATCCTATCCTGTATCCTATCCTATCTTCTATTCTATCCAATCCCCTATCCGATCCTCTATCCTATCCTATCCTCTATCCTATCCTATCCTCTATCCTATCCTATCCTCTATCCTATCCTATCCTCTATCCTATCCTATCCTCTATCCTATCCTATCCTCTATCCTATCCTATCCTCTATCCTATCCTATCCTCTATCCTATCCTATCCTCTATCCTATCCTATCCTCTATCCTATCCTATCCTCTATCCTATCCAGTCCCGTATCCTATCCTCTATCATATCCTATCCTCTTTACTATAATATCATCTATCCTCTATCCTATCCTATCCTCTATCCTATCCTATCCTCTATCCTATCCTATCCTCTATCCTATCCTATCCTCTATCATATCCTATCCTCTTTACTATAATATCATCTATCCTATCCTATCCTATCCTCTATCCTATCCTATCCTCTATCCTATCCTATCCTGTATCCTATCCTATCCTCTATTCTATCCAATCCCCTATCCTATCCTATCCTCTATCCTATCCTATCCTCTATCCTATCATATCCTCTATCCTATCCTATCCTCTATCCTATCCTATCCTCTACCCTATCCTATCCTCTATCCTATCCAATCCCATATCGTATCCTCTATCCTATCATATCCTCTATCCTATCCTATCCTCTATCCTATCCTATCCTCTATTCTATCCTATCCTCTATCGTATCCTATCCTCTATCCTATCCAATCCTATATCGTATCCTCTATCCTATCCTATCCTCTATCCTATCCTATCCTCTTTACTATAATATCATCTACCCTATCCTATCCTATCCTCTATCCTATCTTATCCTCTATCCTATTCTATACTCTATACTATCCTTTCCGCTATCCTATCCTATCCTCTATCCTATCCTCTATCGTATCCTATCCTCTATCCTATCCACTCCTATATCGTATCCTCTAGCCTATCCTATCCTCTATCCTATCCTATCCTTTATCCTATCCTATCCTCTATCCTATCCTATTCTCTATCCTATCCTATCCCCTATCCTATCCTATCCTCTATCCTATCCTATCCTCTATCCTATCCTATACTCTATCCTATCCTATCCTCTATCCTATCCTATCCTATCCTCTATCCCATCCTATCCTCTATCCTATCCTATCCTCTATCCTATCCTATCCTCTATCCTATCCTATCCTATCCTCTATCCTATCCTATCCTCTATCCTATCCTATCCTCTATCCTATCCTATCCTCTATCCTATCCTATCCTCTATCCTATCCTATCCTCTATCCTATCCTATCCTCTATCCTATCCTATCCTCTATCCTATCCTATCCTCTATCCTATCCTATCCTCTATCCTATCCTATCCTCTATCCTATCCTATCCTCTATCCTATCCTATCCTCTGTCCTATCCTATCCTCTATCCTATCCTATCCTCTACCCTATCCTATCCTCTATCCTATCCTATCCTCTATCCTATCCTATCCTCTATCCTATCCAATCCCCTATCCTCTCCTCTATCCTATCCTATACTCTATCATATCCTAATCTCTATCCTATCTTATCCTGTATCCTATTCTATACTCTATCCTATCCTTTCCGCTATCCTATCCTATCCTCTATCCTATCCTATCCTCTATCGTATCCTATCCTCTATCCAATCCTATCCTCTATCGTATCCTATCCACTATCCTATCCAATCCCATATCGTATCCTATATCCTATCCTATCCTCTATCCTATCCTATCCTCTATCCTATCCTATCCTCTATCCTATCCTATCCTCTATTCTATCCTATCCTCTATCGTATCCTATCCTCTATCCTATCCAATCCCATATCGTATCCTCTATCCTATCATATCCTCTATCCTATCCTATCCTCTATCCTATCCTATCCTCTATTCTATCCTATCCTCTATCGTATCCTATCCTCTAACCTATCCAATCCTATATCGTATCCTCTATCCTACCCTATCCTCTATCCTATCCTATCTCTCTATCCTATCCTATCCTCTATCCTATCCTATCCTCTATCCTATCCTATCCTCTATCCTATCCTATCCTCTATCCTATCCTATCCTCTATCCTATCCTATCCTCTATCCTATCCTATCCTCTATCCTATCCTATCCTCTATCCTATCCAGTCCCGTATCCCATCCTCTATCATATACTATCCTCTTTACTATAATATCATCTATCCTATCCTATCCTATCCTCTATCCTATCCTATCCTCTATCCTATCCTATCCTCTATCCTATCCTATCCTGTATCCTATCCTATCCTCTATCCTATCATATCCTCTATCCTATCATATCCTCTATCCTATCCTATCCTCTACCCTATCCTATCCTCTATCATATCCTATCCTCTATCCTATCCTATCCTCTATCTTATTCTATCCTCTATCCTATCCAATCCTATATCCTATTCTCTATCCTATCCTATCCTCTATCCTATCCTATCCTCTATCGTATCCTATCCTCTATCCAATCCTATCCTCTATCGTATCCTATCCACTATCCTATCCAATCCCATATCGTATCCTATATCCTATCCTATCCTCTATCCTATCCTATCCTCTATCCTATCCTATCCTCTATCCTATCCTATCCTCTATTCTATCCTATCCTCTATCGTATCCTATCCTCTATCCTATCCATTCCTATATCGTATCCTGTATCGTATCCTATCCTCTATCCTATCCTATCCTCTATCCTATCCTATCCTCTATCCTATCCTATCCTCTATCATATCCTATCCTCTATCGTATCCTATCCTCTATCCTATCCAATCCCATATCGTATCCTCTATCCTATCATATCCTCTATCCTATCCTATCCTCTATCCTATCCTATCCTCTATTCTATCCTATCCCCTATCGTATCCTATCCTCTAACCTATCCAATCCTATATCGTATCCTCTATCCTATCCTATCCTCTATCCTATCCTATCTCTCTATCCTATCCTATCCTCTATCCTATCCTATCCTCTATCCTATCCTATCCTCTATCCTATCTTATCCTCTATCCTATCCTATCCTCTATCTTATCCAGTCCCGTATCCTATCCTCTATCATATACTATCCTCTGTACTATAATATCATCTATCCTATCCTATCCTATCCTCTATCCTATCCTATCCTCTATCCTATCCTATCCTCTATCCTATCCTATCCTGTATCCTATCCTATCCTCTATCCTATCATATCCTCTATCCTATCATATCCTCTATCCTATCCTATCCTCTATCCTATCCTATCCTCTACCCTATCCTATCCTCTATCATATCCTATCCTCTATCCTATCCTATCCTCTATCTTATTCTATCCTCTATCCTATCCAATCCTATATCCTATTCTCTATCCTATCCTATCCTCTATCCTATCCTATCCTCTATCGTATCCTATCCTCTATCCTATCCAATCCCATATCGTATCCTCTATCCTATCATATCCTCTATCCTATCCTATCCTCTATCCTATCCTATCCTCTATTCTATCCTATCCTCTATCGTATCCTATCCTATATCCTATCCAATCCTATATCGTATCCTCTATCCTATCCTATCCTCTATCCTATCCAGTCCCCTATCCTATCCTCTATCATATCCTATCCTCTTTACTATGATATCATCTATCCTATCCTATCCTATCCTCTATCCTATCCTATCCTCTATCCTATCCTACCCTCTATCCTATCCTATCCTATATCCTATATCCTATCCTATCCTCTATCCTATCCAATCCCCTATCCTCTCCTCTATCCTATCCTATACTCTATCATATCCTAACCTCTATCCTATCTTATCCTCTATCCTATTCTATACTCTATCCTATCCTTTCCGCTATCCTATCCTATCCTCTATCCTATCCTATCCTCTATCGTATCCTATCCTCTATCCTATCCACTCCTATATCGTATCCTCTATCCTATCATATCCTCTATCCTATCCTATCCTCTATCCTATCCTATCCTCTATTCTATCCTATCCTCTATCGTATCCTATCCTCTATCCTATCCACTCCTATATTGTATCCTCTATCCTATCCTATCCTCTATCCTATCCTATCCTCTTTACTATAATATCATCTATCCTATCCTATCCTATCCTCTATCCTATCTTATCCTCTATCCTATTCTATACTCTATCCTATCCTTTCCGCTATCCTATTCTATTCTCTATCCTATCCAATCCTATATCCTATTCTCTATACTATCCTATCCTCTATCCTATCCTATCCTCTATCGTATCCTATCCTCTATCCTATCCAATCCCATATCGTATCCTCTATCCTATCATATTCTCTATCCTATCCTATCCTCTATCCTATCCTATCCTCTATTCTATCCTATCCTCTATCGTATCCTATCCTCTATCCTATCCACTCCTATATCGTATCCTCTATCCTATCCTATCCTGTATCCTATCCTATCCTCTATCCTATGCTATCCTCTATTCTATCGTATCCTCTATCCTATCCAATCCTATATCGTATCCTCTATCCTATCCTATCCTCTATCCTATCATATCCTCTATCCTATCCTATCCTGTATCCTATCCTATCTTCTATTCTATCCAATCCCCTATCCGATCCTCTATCCTATCCTATCCTCTATCCTATCCTATCCTCTATCCTATCCTATCCTCTATCCTATCCTATCCTCTATCCTATCCTATCCTCTATCCTATCCTATCCTCTATCCTATCCTATCCTCTATCCTATCCTATCCTCTATCCTATCCTATCCTCTATCCTATCCTATCCTCTATCCTATCCTATCCTCTATCCTATCCAGTCCCGTATCCTATCCTCTATCATATCCTATCCTCTTTACTATAATATCATCTATCCTCTATCCTATCCTATCCTCTATCCTATCCTATCCTCTATCCTATCCTATCCTCTATCCTATCCTATCCTCTATCATATCCTATCCTCTTTACTATAATATCATCTATCCTATCCTATCCTATCCTCTATCCTATCCTATCCTCTATCCTATCCTATCCTGTATCCTATCCTATCCTCTATTCTATCCAATCCCCTATCCTATCCTATCCTCTATCCTATCCTATCCTCTATCCTATCATATCCTCTATCCTATCCTATCCTCTATCCTATCCTATCCTCTACCCTATCCTATCCTCTATCCTATCCAATCCCATATCGTATCCTCTATCCTATCATATCCTCTATCCTATCCTATCCTCTATCCTATCCTATCCTCTATTCTATCCTATCCTCTATCGTATCCTATCCTCTATCCTATCCAATCCTATATCGTATCCTCTATCCTATCCTATCCTCTATCCTATCCTATCCTCTTTACTATAATATCATCTACCCTATCCTATCCTATCCTCTATCCTATCTTATCCTCTATCCTATTCTATACTCTATACTATCCTTTCCGCTATCCTATCCTATCCTCTATCCTATCCTCTATCGTATCCTATCCTCTATCCTATCCACTCCTATATCGTATCCTCTAGCCTATCCTATCCTCTATCCTATCCTATCCTTTATCCTATCCTATCCTCTATCCTATCCTATTCTCTATCCTATCCTATCCCCTATCCTATCCTATCCTCTATCCTATCCTATCCTCTATCCTATCCTATACTCTATCCTATCCTATCCTCTATCCTATCCTATCCTATCCTCTATCCCATCCTATCCTCTATCCTATCCTATCCTCTATCCTATCCTATCCTCTATCCTATCCTATCCTATCCTCTATCCTATCCTATCCTCTATCCTATCCTATCCTCTATCCTATCCTATCCTCTATCCTATCCTATCCTCTATCCTATCCTATCCTCTATCCTATCCTATCCTCTATCCTATCCTATCCTCTATCCTATCCTATCCTCTATCCTATCCTATCCTCTATCCTATCCTATCCTCTATCCTATCCTATCCTCTATCCTATCCTATCCTCTGTCCTATCCTATCCTCTATCCTATCCTATCCTCTACCCTATCCTATCCTCTATCCTATCCTATCCTCTATCCTATCCTATCCTCTATCCTATCCTATCCTCTATCCTATCCTATCCTTAATCCTATCGAATCCTCTATCCTATCCTATCCTCTATGCTAACCTGTCCTCTACCCTATCCTATCCTCTATTCTATCCTATCCTCTATCCTATCATATCCTCTATCCTATCCTATCCTATCCTCTATCCTATCCTGTCCTCTATCCTATCATATCCTCTATCCTATCCTATCCTGTATCCTATCCTGTCCTCTATTCTATCCAATCCCCTATCGTATCCTCTATCCTATCCTATCCTCTATCCTATCCTATCCTCTATCATATCCTATCCTCTATCCTATCCTATCCTCTATCCTATTCTATCCTCTATCCTATCCAATCCTATATCCTATTCTCTATCCTATCCTATCCTCTATCCTATCCTATCCTCTATCGTATCCTATCCTCTATCCTATCCAATCCCATATCGTATCCTCTATCCTATCCTATCCTGTATCCTATCCTATCCTCTATCCTATGCTATCCTCTATTCTATCGTATCCTCTATCCTATCCAATCCTATATCGTATCCTCTAACCTATCCTATCCTCTATCCTATCCTATCCTCTATCCTATCCTATCCTCTATCCTATCATATCCTCTATCCTATCCTATCCTGTATCCTATCCTATCCTCTATTCTATCCAATCCCCTATCCTATCCTCTATCCTATCCTATCCTCTATCCTATCCTATCCTCTATCCTATCCTATCCTCTATCCTATCCTATCCTCTATCCTATCCTATCCTCTATCCTATCCTATCCTCTATCCTATCCTATCATCTATCCTATCCTATCCTCTATCCTATCCTATCCTCTATCCTATAATATCCTCTATCCTATCCTATCCTCTATCCTATCCTATCCTCTATCCTATCCAGTCCCGTATCCTATCCTATCCTCTATCCTATCATATCCTGTATCCTATCCTATTATCTATCCTATCCTATCCTCTACCCTATCCTATCCTCTATCATATCCTATTCTCGATCCTATCCTATCCTCTATCCTATTCTATTCTCTATCCTATCCAATCCTATATCCTATTCTCTATACTATCCTATCCTCTATCCTATCCTATCCTCTATCGTATCCTATCCTCTATCCTATCCAATCCCATATCGTATCCTCTATCCTATCATATCCTCTATCCTATCCTATCCTCTATCCTATCCTATCCTCTATTCTATCCTATCCTCTATCGTATCCTATCCTCTATCCTATCCACTCCTATATCGTATCCTCTATCCTATCCTATCCTCTATCCTATCCTATCCTCTTTACTATAATATCATCTACCCTATCCTATCCTATCCTCTATCCTATCTTATCCTCTATCCTATTCTATACTTTATCCTATCCTTTCCGCTATCCTATCCTATCCTCTATCCTATCCTATCCTCTATCGTATCCTATCCTCTATCCTATCCAATCCCATATCGTATCCTCTATCCTATCCTATCCTGTATCCTATCCTATCCTCTATCCTATGCTATCCTCTATTCTATCGTATCCTCTATCCTATCCAATCCTATATCGTATCCTCTATCCTATCCTATCCTCTATCCTATCATATCCTCTATCCTATCCTATCCTCTATCCTATCCTATCCTCTATCCTATCCTATCCTCTATCCTATCCTATCCTATCCTCTATCCTATCCTATCCTCTATCCTATCCTATCCTCTATCCTATCCTATCCTCTATCCTATCCTATCCTCTATCCTATCCTATCCTCTGTCCTATCCTATCCTCTATCCTATCCTATCCTCTATCCTATCCTATCCTCTATCCTATCCTATCCTCTATCCTATCCTATCCTCTATCCTATCCTATCCTCTATCCTATCCTATCCTCTATCCTATCCTATCCTCTATCCTATCCTATCCTCTATCCTATCCTATCCTCTATCCTATCCTATCCTTAATCCTATCGAATCCTCTATCCTATCCTATCCTCTATGCTAACCTGTCCTCTACCCTATCCTATCCTCTATTCTATCCTATCCTCTATCCTATCATATCCTCTATCCTATCCTATCCTCTATCCTATCCTGTCCTCTATCCTATCATATCCTCTATCCTATCCTATCCTGTATCCTATCCTATCCTCTATTCTATCCAATCCCCTATCGTATCCTCTATCCTATCCTATCCTCTATCCTATCCTATCCTCTATCATATCCTATCCTCTATCCTATCCTATCCTCTATCCTATTCTATCTATCCTATCCAATCCTATATCCTATTCTGTATCCTATCCTATCCTCTATCCTATCCTATCCTCTATCGTATCCTATCCTCTATCCTATCCAATCCCATATCGTATCCTCTATCCTATCCTATCCTGTATCCTATCCTATCCTCTATCCTATGCTATCCTCTATTCTATCGTATCCTCTATCCTATCCAATCCTATATCGTATCCTCTAACCTATCCTATCCTCTATCCTATCCTATCCTCTATCCTATCCTATCCTCTATCCTATCATATCCTCTATCCTATCCTATCCTGTATCCTATCCTATCCTCTATTCTATCCAATCCCCTATCCTATCCTCTATCCTATCCTATCCTCTATCCTATCCTATCCTCTATCCTATCCTATCCTCTATCCTATCCTATCCTCTATCCTATCCTATCCTCTATCCTATCCTATCCTCTATCCTATCCAATCCTATATCGTATCCTCTATCCTATCCTATCCTCTATCCTATCCTATCCTCTATCCTATCCTATCCTCTATCATATCCTATCCTCTTTACTATAATATCATCTATCCTATCCTATCCTATCCTCTATCCTATCCTATCCTCTATCCTATCCTATCCTGTATCCTATCCTATCCTCTATTCTATCCAATCCCCTATCCTATCCTATCCTCTATCCTATCCTATCCTCTATCCTATCATATCCTCTATCCTATCCTATCCTCTATCCTATCCTATCCTCTACCCTATCCTATCCTCTATTCTATCCTATCCTCTATCGTATCCTATCCTCTATCCTATCCAATCCTATATCGTATCCTCTATCCTATCCTATCCTCTATCCTATCCTATCCTCTTTACTATAATATCATCTACCCTATCCTATCCTATCCTCTATCCTATCTTATCCTCTATCCTATTCTATACTCTATCCTATCCTTTCCGCTATCCTATCCTATCCTCTATCCTATCCTCTATCGTATCCTATCCTCTATCCTATCCACTCCTATATCGTATCCTCTAGCCTATCCTATCCTCTATCCTATCCTATCCTTTATCCTATCCTATCCTCTGTCCTATCCTATCCTCTATCCTATCCTATCCTCTATCCTATCCTATCCTGTATCCTATCATATCCTCTATCCTATCCTATCCTCTATCCTATCCTATCCTCTGTCCTATCCTATCCTCTATCCTATCCTATCCTATCCTCTATCCAATCCTATCCTCTATCCTATCCTATCCTCTATCCTATCCTATCCTCTATCCTATCCTATCCTCTATCCTATCCTATCCTCTATCCTATCCTATCCTCTATCCTATCCTATCCTCTATCCTATCCTATCCTCTATCCTATCCTATCCTCTATCCTATCCTATCCTTTATCCTATCCTATCCTCTATCCTATCCTATCCTCTATCCTATCCTATCCTCTATCCTATCCTATCCTCTATCCTATCCTATCCTCTATCCTATCCTATCCTCTATCCTATCCTATCCTCTATCCTATCCTATCCTCTATCCTATCCTATCCTCTATCCTATCCTATCCTCTATCCTATCCTATCCTTAATCCTATCGAATCCTCTATCCTATCCTATCCTCTATGCTAACCTGTCCTCTACCCTATCCTATCCTCTATTCTATCCTATCCTCTATCCTATCATATCCTCTATCCTATCCTATCCTATCCTCTATCCTATCCTGTCCTCTATCCTATCATATCCTCTATCCTATCCTATCCTGTATCCTATCCTATCCTCTATTCTATCCAATCCCCTATCGTATCCTCTATCCTATCCTATCCTCTATCCTATCCTATCCTGTATCCTATCCTATCCTCTATTCTATCCAATCCCCTATCCTATCCTATCCTCTATCCTATCCTATCCTCTATCCTATCATATCCTCTATCCTATCCTATCCTCTATCCTATCCTATCCTCTACCCTATCCTATCCTCTATTCTATCCTATCCTCTATCGTATCCTATCCTCTATCCTATCCAATCCTATATCGTATCCTCTATCCTATCCTATCCTCTATCCTATCCTATCCTCTTTACTATAATATCATCTACCCTATCCTATCCTATCCTCTATCCTATCTTATCCTCTATCCTATTCTATACTCTATCCTATCCTTTCCGCTATCCTATCCTATCCTCTATCCTATCCTCTATCGTATACTATCCTCTATCCTATCCACTCCTATATCGTATCCTCTAGCCTATCCTATCCTCTATCCTATCCTATCCTTTATCCTATCCTATCCTCTGTCCTATCCTATCCTCTATCCTATCCTATCCTCTATCCTATCCTATCCTGTATCCTATCATATCCTCTATCCTATCCTATCCTCTATCCTATCCTATCCTCTGTCCTATCCTATCCTCTATCTTATCCTATCCTATCCTCTATCCAATCCTATCCTCTATCCTATCCTATCCTCTATCCTATCCTATCCTCTATCCTATCCTATCCTCTATCCTATCCTATCCTCTATCCTATCCTATCCTCTATCCTATCCTATCCTCTATCCTATCCTATCCTCTATCCTATCCTATCCTCTATCCTATCCTATCCTCTATCCTATCCTATCCTCTATCCTATCCTATCCTCTATCCTATCCTATCCTTAATCCTATCGAATCCTCTATCCTATCCTATCCTCTATGCTAACCTGTCCTCTACCCTATCCTATCCTCTATTCTATCCTATCCTCTATCCTATCATATCCTCTATCCTATCCTATCCTATCCTCTATCCTATCCTGTCCTCTATCCTATCATATCCTCTATCCTATCCTATCCTGTATCCTATCCTATCCTCTATTCTATCCAATCCCCTATCGTATCCTCTATCCTATCCTATCCTCTATCCTATCCTATCCTCTATCATATCCTATCCTCTATCCTATCCTATCCTGTATCCTATTCTATCCTCTATCCTATCCAATCCTATATCCTATTCTCTATCCTATCCTATCCTCTATCCTATCCTATCCTCTATCGTATCCTATCCTCTATCCTATCCAATCCCATATCGTATCCTCTATCCTATCCTATCCTGTATCCTATCCTATCCGCTATCCTATGCTATCCTCTATTCTATCGTATCCTCTATCCTATCCAATCCTATATCGTATCCTCTAACCTATCCTATCCTCTATCCTATCCTATCCTCTATCCTATCCTATCCTCTATCCTATCATATCCTCTATCCTATCCTATCCTGTATCCTATCCTATCCTCTATTCTATCCAATCCCCTATCCTATCCTCTATCCTATCCTATCCTCTATCCTATCCTATCCTCTATCCTATCCTATCCTCTATCCTATCCTATCCTCTATCCTATCCTATCCTCTATCCTATCCTATCCTCTATCCTATCCTATCCTCTATCCTATCCTATCCTCTATCCTATCCAGTCCCGTATCCTATCCTCTATCATATCCTATCCTCTTTACTATAATATCATCTATCCTATCCTATCCTATCCTCTATCCTATCCTATCCTCTATCCTATCCTATCCTCTATCCTATCCTATCCTCTATCCTATCCTATCCTCTATCCTATCCTATCCTCTATCATATCCTATCCTCTTTACTATAATATCATCTATCCTATCCTATCCTATCCTCTATTCTATCCTATCCTCTATCCTATCCTATCCTGTATCCTATCCTATCCTCTATTCTATCCAATCCCCTATCCTATCCTATCCTCTATCCTATCCTATCCTCTATCCTATCCTATCCTCTACCCTATCCTATCCTCTATCATATCCTATCCTCTATCCTATCCTATCCTCTATCCTATTCTATGCTCTATCCTATCCAATCCTATATCCTATTCTCTATACTATCCTATCCTCTATCCTATCCTATCCTTAATCCTATCGAATCCTCTATCCTATCCTATCCTCTATGCTAACCTGTCCTCTACCCTATCCTATCCTCTATTCTATCCTATCCTCTATCCTATCATATCCTCTATCCTATCCTATCCTATCCTCTATCCTATCCTGTCCTCTATCCTATTATATCCTCTATCCTATCCTATCCTGTATCCTATCATATCCTCTATTCTATCCAATCCCCTATCGTATCCTCTATCCTATCCTATCCTCTATCCTATCCTATCCTCTATCATATCCTATCCTCTATCCTATCCTATCCTCTATCCTATTCTATCCTCTATCCTATCCAATCCTATATCCTATTCTCTATCCTATCCTATCCTCTATCCTATCCTATCCTCTATCGTATCCTATCCTCTATCCTATCCAATCCCATATCGTATCCTCTATCCTATCCTATCCTGTATCCTATCCTATCCTCTATCCTATGCTATCCTCTATTCTATCGTATCCTCTATCCTATCCAATCCTATATCGTATCCTCTAACCTATCCTATCCTCTATCCTATCCTATCCTCTATCCTATCCTATCCTCTATCCTATCATATCCTCTATCCTATCCTATCCTGTATCCTATCCTATCCTCTATTCTATCCAATCCCCTATCCTATCCTCTATCCTATCCTATCCTCTATCCTATCCTATCCTCTATCCTATCCTATCCTCTATCCTATCCTATCCTCTATCCTATCCTATCCTCTATCCTATCCTATCCTCTATCCTATCCTATCCTCTATCCTATCCTATCCTCTATCCTATCCTATCCTCTATCCTATCCTATCCTCTAACCTATCCAGTCCCGTATCCTATCCTCTATCATATCCTATCCTCTTTACTATAATATCATCTATCCTATCCAATCCTATCCTCTATCCTATCCTATCCTCTATCCTATCCTATCCTCTATCCTATCCTATCCTCTATCCTATCCTATCCTCTATCCTATCCTATCCTCTATCATATCCTATCCTCTTTACTATAATATCATCTATCCTATCCTATCCTATCCTCTATTCTATCCTATCCTCTATCCTATCCTATCCTGTATCCTATCCTATCCTCTATTCTATCCAATCCCCTATCCTATCCTATCCTCTATCCTATCCTATCCTCTATCCTATCCTATCCTCTACCCTATCCTATCCTCTATCATATCCTATCCTCTATCCTATCCTATCCTCTATCCTATTCTATTCTCTATCCTATCCAATCCTATATCCTATTCTCTATACTATCCTATCCTCTATCCTATCCTATCCTCTATCGTATCCTATCCTCTATCCTATCCAATCCTATACCGTATCCTCTATCCTATCCTATCCTCTATCCTCTATCCTATCCTACCCTCTATCCTATCATATCCTCTATCCTATCCTATCCTCTATCCTATCCTATCCTCTATCCTATCCTATCCTCTACCCTATCCTATCCTCTATCATATCCTATTATCTATCCTATCCTATCCTCTAACCTATTCTATTCTCTATCCTATCCAATCCTATATCCTATTCTCTATACTATCCTATCCTCTATCCTATCATATCCTCTATCGTATCCTATCCTCTATCCTATCCAATCCTATACCGTATCCTCTATCCTATCCTATCCTCTATCCTCTATCCTATCCTACCCTCTATCCTATCATATCCTCTATCCTATCCTATCCTCTATCCTATCCTATCCTCTATTCTATCCTATCCTCTATCGTATCCTATCCTCTAACCTATCCAATCCTATATCGTATCCTCTATCCTATCCTATCCTCTATCCTATCCTATCCTCTATCCTATCCTATCCTCTATCCTATCCTATCCTCTATCCTATCCTATCCTCTATCCTATCCTATCCTCTATCCTATCCTATCCTCTATCCTATCCTATCCTCTATCCTATCCTATCCTCTATCCTATCCTATCCTCTATCCTATCCTATCCTCTATCCTATCCTATCCTCTATCCTATCCTATCCTCTATCCTATCCTATCCTCTATCCTATCCTATCCTCTATCCTATCCTATCCTCTATCCTATCCTATCCTCTATCCTATCCTATCCTCTATCCTATCCTATCCTCTATCCTATCCTATCCTCTATCCTATCCTATCCTCTATCCTATCCTATCCTCTATCCTATCCAGTCCCGTATCCTGTCCTCTATCATATCCTATCCTCTTTACTATAATATCATCTATCCTATCCTATCCTATCCTCTATCCTATCCTATCCTCTATCCTATCCTATCCTCTATCCTATCCTATCCTCTATCCTATCCTATCCTCTATCATATCCTATCCTCTTTACTATAATATCATCTATCCTATCCTATCCTATCCTCTATCCTATCCTATCCTCTATCATATCCTATCCTCTTTACTATAATATCATCTATCCTATCCTATCCTATCCTCTATCCTATCCTATCCTCTATCCTATCCTATCCTGTATCGTATCCTATCCTCTATCCTATGCTATCCTCTATTCTATCGTATCCTCTATCCTATCCAATCCTATATCGTATCCTCTAACCTATCCTATCCTCTATCCTATCCTATCCTCTATCCTATCCTATCCTCTATCCTATCATATCCTCTATCCTATCCTATCCTGTATCCTATCCTATCCTCTATTCTATCCAATCCCCTATCCTATCCTCTATCCTATCCTATCCTCTATCCTATCCTATCCTCTATCCTATCCTATCCTCTATCCTATCCTATCCTCTATCCTATCCTATCCTCTATCCTATCCTATCCTCTATCCTATCCTATCCTCTATCCTATCCTATCCTCTATCCTATCCTATCCTCTATCCTATCCTATCCTCTATCCTATCCTATCCTCTATCCTATCCAGTCCCGTATCCTATCCTATCCTCTATCCTATCATATCCTGTATCCTATCCTATTATCTATCCTATCCTATCCTCTACCCTATCCTATCCTCTATCATATCCTATCCTCGATCCTATCCTATCCTCTATCCTATTCTATTCTCTATCCTATCCAATCCTATATCCTATTCTCTATACTATCCTATCCTCTATCCTATCCTATCCTCTATCGTATCCTATCCTCTATCCTATCCAATCCCATATCGTATCCTCTATCCTATCATATCCTCTATCCTATCCTATCCTCTATCCTATCCTATCCTCTATTCTATCCTATCCTCTATCGTATCCTATCCTCTATCCTATCCACTCCTATATCGTATCCTCTATCCTATCCTATCCTCTATCCTATCCTATCCTCTTTACTATAATATCATCTACCCTATCCTATCCTATCCTCTATCCTATCTTATCCTCTATCCTATTCTATACTCTATCCTATCCTTTCCGCTATCCTATCCTATCCTCTATCCTATCCTATCCTCTATCGTATCCTATCCTCTATCCTATGCTATCCTCTATTCTATCGTATCCTCTATCCTATCCAATCCTATATCGTATCCTCTATCCTATCCTATCCTCTATCCTATCATATCCTCTATCCTATCCTATCCTGTATCCTATCCTATCCTCTATTCTATCCAATCCCCTATCCTATCCTCTATCCTATCCTATCCTCTATCCTATCCTATCCTCTATCCTATCCTATCCTCTATCCTATCCTATCCTCTATCCTATCCTATCCTCTATCCTATCCTATCCTCTATCCTATCCTATCCTCTATCCTATCCTATCCTCTATCCTATCCTATCCTCTATCCTATCCTATCCTCTATCCTATCCTATCCTCTATCCTATCCTATCCTCTATCCTATCCTATCCTCTATCCTATCCTATCCTCTATCCTATCCTATCCTCTATCCTATCCTATCCTCTATCCTATCCTATCCTCTATCCTATCCAGTCCCGTATCCTATCCTCTATCATATCCTATCCTCTTTACTATAATATCATCTATCCTCTATCCTATCCTATCCTCTATCCTATCCTATCCTCTATCCTATCCTATCCTCTATCCTATCCTATCCTCTATCCTATCCTATCCTCTATTCTATCCTATCCTCTATCGTATCCTATCCTCTATCCTATCCAATCCTATATCGTATCCTCTATCCTATCCTATCCTCTATCCTATCCTATCCTCTTTACTATAATATCATCTACCCTATCCTATCCTATCCTCTATCCTATCTTATCCTCTATCCTATTCTATACTCTATCCTATCCTATCCGCTATCCTATCCTATCCTCTATCCTATCCTCTATCGTATCCTATCCTCTATCCTATCAACTCCTATATCGTATCCTCTAGCCTATCCTATCCTCTATCCTATCCTATCCTTTATCCTATCCTATCCTCTATCCTATCCTATCCTCTATCCTATCCTATCCTCTATCCTATCCTATCCTCTATCCTATCCTATCCTCTATCCTATCCTATCCTCTATCCTATCCTATCCTCTATCCTATCCTATCCTATCCTCTATCCTATCCTATCCTCTATCCTATCCTATCCTCTATCCTATCCTATCCTCTATCCTATCCTATCCTCTGTCCTATCCTATCCTCTGTCCTATCCTATCCTCTATCCTATCCTATCCTCTATCCTATCCTATCCTCTATCCTATCCTATCCTCTATCCTATCCTATCCTCTATCCTATCCTATCCTCTATCCTATCCTATCCTCTATCCTATCATATCCTCTATCCTATCCTATCCTCTATCCTATCCTATCCTCTATCCTATCCTATCCTCTATCCTATCCTATCCTTAATCCTATCGAATCCTCTATCCTATCCTATCCTCTATGCTAACCTGTCCTCTACCCTATCCTATCCTCTATTCTATCCTATCCTCTATCCTATCATATCCTCTATCCTATCCTATCCTCTATCCTATCCTGTCCTCTATCCTATCATATCCTCTATCCTATCCTATCCTGTATCCTATCCTATCCTCTATTCTATCCAATCCCCTATCGTATCCTCTATCCTATCCTATCCTCTATCCTATCCTATCCTCTATCATATCCTATCCTCTATCCTATCCTATCCTCTATCCTATTCTATCCTCTATCCTATCCAATCCTATATCCTATTCTCTATCCTATCCTATCCTCTATCCTATCCTATCCTCTATCGTATCCTATCCTCTATCCTATCCAATCCCATATCGTATCCTCTATCCTATCCTATCCTGTATCCTATCATATCCTCTATCCTATGCTATCCTCTATTCTATCGTATCCTCTATCCTATCCAATCCTACATCGTATCCTCTAACCTATCCTATCCTCTATCCTATCCTATCCTCTATCCTATCATATCCTCTATCCTATCCTATCCTGTATCCTATCCTATCCTCTATTCTATCCAATCCCCTATCCTATCCTCTATCCTATCCTATCCTCTATCCTATCCTATCCTCTATCCTATCCTATCCTCTATCCTATCCTATCCTCTATCCTATCCTATCCTCTATCCTATCCTATCCTCTATCCTATCCTATCCTCTATCCTATCCAGTCCCGTATCCTATCCTATCCTCTATCCTATCATATCCTGTATCCTATCCTATTATCTATCCTATTCTATCCTCTACCCTATCCTATCCTCTATCATATCCTATCCTCTATCCTATCCTATCCTCTATCCTATTCTATTCTCTATCCTATCCAATCCTATATCCTATTCTCTATACTATCCTATCCTCTATCCTATCCTATCCTCTATCGTATCCTATCCTCTATCCTATCCAATCCCATATCGTATCCTCTATCCTATCATATCCTCTATCCTATCCTATCCTCTATCCTATCCTATCCTCTATTCTATCCTATCCTCTATCGTATCCTATCCTCTATCCTATCCACTCCTATATCGTATCCTCTATCCTATCCTATCCTCTATCCTATCCTATCCTCTTTACTATAATATCATCTACCCTATCATATCCTATCCTCTATCCTATCTTATCCTCTATCCTATTCTATACTCTATCCTATCCTTTCCGCTATCCTATCCTATCCTCTATCCTATCCTATCCTCTATCGTATCCTATCCTCTATCCTATCCAATCCCATATCGTATCCTCTATCCTATCCTATCCTGTATCCTATCCTATCCTCTATCCTATGCTATCCTCTATTCTATCCTATCCTGTATCCTATCCTATCCTCTATTCTATCCAATCCACTATCCTATCCTCTATCCTATCCTATCCTCTATCCTATCCTATCCTCTATCCTATCCTATCCTCTATCCTATCCTATCCTCTATCCTATCCTATCCTCTATCCTATCCTATCCTCTATCCTATCCAATCCTATATCGTATCCTCTATCCTATCCTATCCTGTATCCTATCCTATCCTCTATCCTATCCTATCCTCTATCCTATCCTATCCTCTATCATATCCTATCCTCTTTACTATAATATCATCTATCCTATCCTATCCTATCCTCTATCCTATCCTATCCTCTATCCTATCCTATCCTGTATCCTATCCTATCCTCTATTCTATCCAATCCCCTATCCTATCCTATCCTCTATCCTATCCTATCCTCTATCCTATCATATCCTCTATCCTATCCTATCCTCTATCCTATCCTATCCTCTACCCTATCCTATCCTCTATTCTATCCTATCCTCTATCGTATCCTATCCTCTATCCTATCCAATCCTATATCGTATCCTCTATCCTATCCTATCCTCTATCCTATCCTATCCTCTTTACTATAATATCATCTACCCTATCCTATCCTATCCTCTATCCTATCTTATCCTCTATCCTATTCTATACTCTATCCTATCCTTTCCGCTATCCTATCCTATCCTCTATCCTATCCTCTATCGTATCCTATCCTCTATCCTATCCACTCCTATATCGTATCCTCTAGCCTATCCTATCCTCTATCCTATCCTATCCTTTATCCTATCCTATCCTCTATCCTATCCTATCCTCTATCCTATCCTATCCTCTATCCTATCCTATCCTCTATCCTATCCTATCCTCTATCCTATCCTATCCTCTATCCTATCCTATCCTCTATCCTATCCTATCCTCTATCCTATCCTATCCTTAATCCTATCGAATCCTCTATCCTATCCTATCCTCTATCCTATCATATCCTGTATCCTATCCTATTATCTATCCTATCCTATCCTCTACCCTATCCTATCCTCTATCATATCCTATCCTCTATCCTATCCTATCCTCTATCCTATTCTATTCTCTATCCTATCCAATCCTATATCCTATTCTCTATACTATCCTATGCTCTATCCTATCCTATCCTCTATCGTACCCTATCCTCTATCGTATCCTATCCTCTATCCTATCCAATCCCATATCGTATCCTCTATCCTATCATATCCTCTATCCTATCCTATCCTCTATCCTATCCTATCCTCTATTCTATCCTATCCTCTATCGTATCCTATCCTCTATCCTATCCACTCCTATATCGTATCCTCTACCCTATCCTATCCTCTATCATATCCTATCCTCTTTACTATAATATCATCTACCCTATCCTATCCTATCCTCTATCCTATCTTATCCTCTATCCTATTCTATACTCTATCCTATCCTTTCCGCTATCCTATCCTATCCTCTATCCTATCCTATCCTCTATCGTATCCTATCCTCTATCCTATCCAATCCCATATCGTATCCTCTATCCTATCCTATCCTGTATCCTATCCTATCCTCTATCCTATGCTATCCTCTATTCTATCGTATCCTCTATCCTATCCAATCCTATATCGTATCCTCTATCCTATCCTATCCTCTATCCTATCATATCCTCTATCCTATCCTATCCTGTATCCTATCCTATCCTCTATTCTATCCAATCCCCTATCCTATCCTCTATCCTATCCTATCCTCTATCCTATCCTATCCTCTATCCTATCCTATCCTCTATCCTATCCTATCCTCTATCCTATCCTATCCTCTATCCTATCCTATCCTCTATCCTATCCTATCCTCTATCCTATCCTATCCTCTATCCTATCCTATCCTTAATCCTATCGAATCCTCTATCCTATCCTATCCTCTATGCTAACCTGTCCTCTACCCTATCCTATCCTCTATCCTATCATATCCTCTATCCTATCCTATCCTCTATCCTATCCTATCCTCTATCATATCCTATCCTCTATCCTATCCTATCCTCTATCCTATTCTATTCTCTATCCTATCCAATCCTATATCCTATTCTCTATACTATCCTATCCTCTATCCTATCCTATCCTCTATCGTATCCTATCCTCTATCCTATCCAATCCTATACCGTATCCTCTATCCTATCCTATCCTCTATCCTCTATCCTATCCTACCCTCTATCCTATCATATCCTCTATCCTATCCTATCCTCTATCCTATCCTATCCTCTATCCTATGCTATCCTCTATTCTATCGTATCCTCTATCCTATCCAATCCTATATCGTATCCTCTATCCTATCCTATCCTCTATCCTATCATATCCTCTATCCTATCCTATCCTGTATCCTATCCTATCCTCTATTCTATCCAATCCCCTATCCTATCCTCTATCCTATCCTATCCTCTATCCTATCCTATCCTCTATCCTATCCTATCCTCTATCCTATCCTATCCTCTATCCTATCCTATCCTCTATCCTATCCTATCCTCTATCCTATCCTATCCTCTATCCTATCCTATCCTCTATCCTATCCTATCCTTAATCCTATCGAATCCTCTATCCTATCCTATCCTCTATGCTAACCTGTCCTCTACCCTATCCTATCCTCTATCCTATCATATCCTCTATCCTATCCTATCCTCTATCCTATCCTGTCCTCTATCCTATCATATCCTCTATCCTATCCTATCCTGTATCCTATCCTATCCTCTATTCTATCCAATCCCCTATCGTATCCTCTATCCTATCCTATCCTCTATCCTATCCTATCCTCTATCATATCCTATCCTCTATCCTATCCTATCCTCTATCCTATTCTATTCTCTATCCTATCCAATCCTATATCCTATTCTCTATACTATCCTATCCTCTATCCTATCCTATCCTCTATCGTATCCTATCCTCTATCCTATCCAATCCTATACCGTATCCTCTATCCTATCCTATCCTCTATCCTCTATCCTATCCTACCCTCTATCCTATCATATCCTCTATCCTATCCTATCCTCTATCCTATCCTATCCTCTATTCTATCCTATCCTCTATCGTATCCTATCCTCTAACCTATCCAATCCTATATCGTATCCTCTATCCTATCCTATCCTCTATCCTATCCTATCCTCTATCAAATCCTATCCTCTATCCTATCCTATCCTCTATCCTATCCTATCCTCTATCCTATCCTATCCTCTATCCTATCCTATCCTCTATCCTATCCTATCCTCTATCCTATCCTATCCTCTATCCTATCCTATCCTCTATCCTATCCTATCCTCTATCCTATCCTATCCTCTATCCTATCCTATCCTCTATCCTATCCTATCCTCTATCCTATCCTATCCTCTATCCTATCCTATCCTCTATCCTATCCTATACTCTATCCTATCCTATCCTCTATCCTATCCAGTCCCGTATCCTATCCTCTATCATATCCTATCCTCTTTACTATAATATCATCTATCCTATCCTATCCTATCCTCTATCCTATCCTATCCTCTATCCTATCGTATCCTCTATCCTATCCTATCCTCTGTCCTATCCTATCCTCTATCCTATCATATCCTCTATCCTATCCTATCCTCTATCCTATCCTATCCTCTATCCTATCATATCCTCTATCCTATCCTATCCTCTATCCTATCCTATCCTCTATCCTATCCTATCCTCTATCCTATCCTATCCTTAATCCTATCGAATCCTCTATCCTATCCTATCCTCTATGCTAACCTGTCCTCTACCCTATCCTATCCTCTATTCTATCCTATCCTCTATCCTATCATATCCTCTATCCTATCCTATCCTCTATCCTATCCTGTCCTCTATCCTATCATATCCTCTATCCTATCCTATCCTGTATCCTATCCTATCCTCTATTCTATCCAATCCCCTATCGTATCCTCTATCCTATCCTATCCTCTATCCTATCCTATCCTCTATCATATCCTATCCTCTATCCTATCCTATCCTCTATCCTATTCTATCCTCTATCCTATCCAATCCTATATCCTATTCTCTATCCTATCCTATCCTCTATCCTATCCTATCCTCTATCGTATCCTATCCTCTATCCTATCCAATCCCATATCGTATCCTCTATCCTATCCTATCCTGTATCCTATCATATCCTCTATCCTATGCTATCCTCTATTCTATCGTATCCTCTATCCTATCCAATCCTACATCGTATCCTCTAACCTATCCTATCCTCTATCCTATCCTATCCTCTATCCTATCATATCCTCTATCCTATCCTATCCTGTATCCTATCCTATCCTCTATTCTATCCAATCCCCTATCCTATCCTCTATCCTATCCTATCCTCTATCCTATCCTATCCTCTATCCTATCCTATCCTCTATCCTATCCTATCCTCTATCCTATCCTATCCTCTATCCTATCCTATCCTCTATCCTATCCTATCCTCTATCCTATCCAGTCCCGTATCCTATCCTATCCTCTATCCTATCATATCCTGTATCCTATCCTATTATCTATCCTATTCTATCCTCTACCCTATCCTATCCTCTATCATATCCTATCCTCTATCCTATCCTATCCTCTATCCTATTCTATTCTCTATCCTATCCAATCCTATATCCTATTCTCTATACTATCCTATCCTCTATCCTATCCTATCCTCTATCGTATCCTATCCTCTATCCTATCCAATCCCATATCGTATCCTCTATCCTATCATATCCTCTATCCTATCCTATCCTCTATCCTATCCTATCCTCTATTCTATCCTATCCTCTATCGTATCCTATCCTCTATCCTATCCACTCCTATATCGTATCCTCTATCCTATCCTATCCTCTATCCTATCCTATCCTCTTTACTATAATATCATCTACCCTATCATATCCTATCCTCTATCCTATCTTATCCTCTATCCTATTCTATACTCTATCCTATCCTTTCCGCTATCCTATCCTATCCTCTATCCTATCCTATCCTCTATCGTATCCTATCCTCTATCCTATCCAATCCCATATCGTATCCTCTATCCTATCCTATCCTGTATCCTATCCTATCCTCTATCCTATGCTATCCTCTATTCTATCCTATCCTGTATCCTATCCTATCCTCTATTCTATCCAATCCACTATCCTATCCTCTATCCTATCCTATCCTCTATCCTATCCTATCCTCTATCCTATCCTATCCTCTATCCTATCCTATCCTCTATCCTATCCTATCCTCTATCCTATCCTATCCTCTATCCTATCCAATCCTATATCGTATCCTCTATCCTATCCTATCCTGTATCCTATCCTATCCTCTATCCTATCCTATCCTCTATCCTATCCTATCCTCTATCATATCCTATCCTCTTTACTATAATATCATCTATCCTATCCTATCCTATCCTCTATCCTATCCTATCCTCTATCCTATCCTATCCTGTATCCTATCCTATCCTCTATTCTATCCAATCCCCTATCCTATCCTATCCTCTATCCTATCCTATCCTCTATCCTATCATATCCTCTATCCTATCCTATCCTCTATCCTATCCTATCCTCTACCCTATCCTATCCTCTATTCTATCCTATCCTCTATCGTATCCTATCCTCTATCCTATCCAATCCTATATCGTATCCTCTATCCTATCCTATCCTCTATCCTATCCTATCCTCTTTACTATAATATCATCTACCCTATCCTATCCTATCCTCTATCCTATCTTATCCTCTATCCTATTCTATACTCTATCCTATCCTTTCCGCTATCCTATCCTATCCTCTATCCTATCCTCTATCGTATCCTATCCTCTATCCTATCCACTCCTATATCGTATCCTCTAGCCTATCCTATCCTCTATCCTATCCTATCCTTTATCCTATCCTATCCTCTATCCTATCCTATCCTCTATCCTATCCTATCCTCTATCCTATCCTATCCTCTATCCTATCCTATCCTCTATCCTATCCTATCCTCTATCCTATCCTATCCTCTATCCTATCCTATCCTCTATCCTATCCTATCCTTAATCCTATCGAATCCTCTATCCTATCCTATCCTCTATCCTATCATATCCTGTATCCTATCCTATTATCTATCCTATCCTATCCTCTACCCTATCCTATCCTCTATCATATCCTATCCTCTATCCTATCCTATCCTCTATCCTATTCTATTCTCTATCCTATCCAATCCTATATCCTATTCTCTATACTATCCTATGCTCTATCCTATCCTATCCTCTATCGTACCCTATCCTCTATCGTATCCTATCCTCTATCCTATCCAATCCCATATCGTATCCTCTATCCTATCATATCCTCTATCCTATCCTATCCTCTATCCTATCCTATCCTCTATTCTATCCTATCCTCTATCGTATCCTATCCTCTATCCTATCCACTCCTATATCGTATCCTCTACCCTATCCTATCCTCTATCATATCCTATCCTCTTTACTATAATATCATCTACCCTATCCTATCCTATCCTCTATCCTATCTTATCCTCTATCCTATTCTATACTCTATCCTATCCTTTCCGCTATCCTATCCTATCCTCTATCCTATCCTATCCTCTATCGTATCCTATCCTCTATCCTATCCAATCCCATATCGTATCCTCTATCCTATCCTATCCTGTATCCTATCCTATCCTCTATCCTATGCTATCCTCTATTCTATCGTATCCTCTATCCTATCCAATCCTATATCGTATCCTCTATCCTATCCTATCCTCTATCCTATCATATCCTCTATCCTATCCTATCCTGTATCCTATCCTATCCTCTATTCTATCCAATCCCCTATCCTATCCTCTATCCTATCCTATCCTCTATCCTATCCTATCCTCTATCCTATCCTATCCTCTATCCTATCCTATCCTCTATCCTATCCTATCCTCTATCCTATCCTATCCTCTATCCTATCCTATCCTCTATCCTATCCTATCCTCTATCCTATCCTATCCTTAATCCTATCGAATCCTCTATCCTATCCTATCCTCTATGCTAACCTGTCCTCTACCCTATCCTATCCTCTATCCTATCATATCCTCTATCCTATCCTATCCTCTATCCTATCCTATCCTCTATCATATCCTATCCTCTATCCTATCCTATCCTCTATCCTATTCTATTCTCTATCCTATCCAATCCTATATCCTATTCTCTATACTATCCTATCCTCTATCCTATCCTATCCTCTATCGTATCCTATCCTCTATCCTATCCAATCCTATACCGTATCCTCTATCCTATCCTATCCTCTATCCTCTATCCTATCCTACCCTCTATCCTATCATATCCTCTATCCTATCCTATCCTCTATCCTATCCTATCCTCTATCCTATGCTATCCTCTATTCTATCGTATCCTCTATCCTATCCAATCCTATATCGTATCCTCTATCCTATCCTATCCTCTATCCTATCATATCCTCTATCCTATCCTATCCTGTATCCTATCCTATCCTCTATTCTATCCAATCCCCTATCCTATCCTCTATCCTATCCTATCCTCTATCCTATCCTATCCTCTATCCTATCCTATCCTCTATCCTATCCTATCCTCTATCCTATCCTATCCTCTATCCTATCCTATCCTCTATCCTATCCTATCCTCTATCCTATCCTATCCTCTATCCTATCCTATCCTTAATCCTATCGAATCCTCTATCCTATCCTATCCTCTATGCTAACCTGTCCTCTACCCTATCCTATCCTCTATCCTATCATATCCTCTATCCTATCCTATCCTCTATCCTATCCTGTCCTCTATCCTATCATATCCTCTATCCTATCCTATCCTGTATCCTATCCTATCCTCTATTCTATCCAATCCCCTATCGTATCCTCTATCCTATCCTATCCTCTATCCTATCCTATCCTCTATCATATCCTATCCTCTATCCTATCCTATCCTCTATCCTATTCTATTCTCTATCCTATCCAATCCTATATCCTATTCTCTATACTATCCTATCCTCTATCCTATCCTATCCTCTATCGTATCCTATCCTCTATCCTATCCAATCCTATACCGTATCCTCTATCCTATCCTATCCTCTATCCTCTATCCTATCCTACCCTCTATCCTATCATATCCTCTATCCTATCCTATCCTCTATCCTATCCTATCCTCTATTCTATCCTATCCTCTATCGTATCCTATCCTCTAACCTATCCAATCCTATATCGTATCCTCTATCCTATCCTATCCTCTATCCTATCCTATCCTCTATCAAATCCTATCCTCTATCCTATCCTATCCTCTATCCTATCCTATCCTCTATCCTATCCTATCCTCTATCCTATCCTATCCTCTATCCTATCCTATCCTCTATCCTATCCTATCCTCTATCCTATCCTATCCTCTATCCTATCCTATCCTCTATCCTATCCTATCCTCTATCCTATCCTATCCTCTATCCTATCCTATCCTCTATCCTATCCTATCCTCTATCCTATCCTATCCTCTATCCTATCCTATACTCTATCCTATCCTATCCTCTATCCTATCCAGTCCCGTATCCTATCCTCTATCATATCCTATCCTCTTTACTATAATATCATCTATCCTATCCTATCCTATCCTCTATCCTATCCTATCCTCTATCCTATCGTATCCTCTATCCTATCCTATCCTCTGTCCTATCCTATCCTCTATCCTATCATATCCTCTATCCTATCCTATCCTGTATCCTATCCTATCCTCTAATGTATCCAATCCCCTATCCTATCATATCCTCTATCCTATCCTATCCTCTATCGTATCGTATCCTCTATCCTATCCTATCCTGTATCCTATCCTATCCTCTATCCTATCCAATCCTATATCCTATTCTCTATCCTATCCTATCCTCTATCCTATCCTATCCTCTATCGTATCCTATCCTCTATCCTATCCAATCCCATATCGTATCCTATATCCTATTCTATCCTCTATCCTATCCAATCCTATATCCTATTCTCTATCCTATCCTATCCTATCCTCTATCCTATCCTACCCTCTATCCTATCCTATCCTATATCCTATCCTACCCTCTATCCTAACCTCTATCATATCCTCTCCTCTTTACTATAATATCATCTATCCTATCCTCTATCCTATCCTATCCTCTATCCTATCCTATGCTCTATCCTATCCTATCCTCTATCCTATCCTATCCTCTATCCTATCCTATCATATCCTCTATCCTATCCTATCCTATATCCTATCCTATCCTCTATCCTATCCTATCCTCTATCCTATTCTATCCTCTATCCTGTCCAATCCTATATCCTATTCTCTATCCTATCCTATCCTCTATCCTATCCTATCCTCTATCGTATCCTATCCTCTATCCTATCCAATCCTATATCGTATCCTCTATCCTATCCTATCCTCTATCCTATCCTATCCTCTATCCTAACCTCTATCATATCCTCTCCTCTTTACTATAATATCATCTATCCTATCCTCTATCCTATCCTATCCTCTATCCTATCCTATCCTCTATCCTATCCTATCCTCTATCCAATCCTATCCTCTATCCTATCCTATGCTCTATCCTATCCTATCCTCTATCCTATCCTATCCTCTATCCTATCCTATCCTCTATCCTATCCTATCATATCCTCTATCCTATCCTATCCTATATCCTATCCTATCCTCTATACTATTGTATCCTCTATCCTACCCTATTCTCTATCCTATCCTATTAAATCCCCTATCCTATCCTCTATCCTATCCTATCCTCAATCCTATCGAATCCTCTATCCTATCCTATCCTCTATCCCATCCTATCCTCTATCCTATCCTATCCTCTATCGTATCCTATCCTCTATCCTATCCAATCCCATATCGTATCCTCTATCCTATCATATCCTCTATCCTATCCTATCCTCTATCCTATCCTATCCTCTATTCTATCCTATCCTCTATCGTATCCTATCCTCTATCCTATCCACTCCTATATCGTATCCTCTATCCTATCCTATCCTCTATCCTATCCTATCCTCTTTACTATAATATCATCTACCCTATCATATCCTATCCTCTATCCTATCTTATCCTCTATCCTATTCTATACTCTATCCTATCCTTTCCGCTATCCTATCCTATCCTCTATCCTATCCTATCCTCTATCGTATCCTATCCTCTATCCTATCCAATCCCATATCGTATCCTCTATCCTATCCTATCCTGTATCCTATCCTATCCTCTATCCTATGCTATCCTCTATTCTATCCTATCCTGTATCCTATCCTATCCTCTATTCTATCCAATCCACTATCCTATCCTCTATCCTATCCTATCCTCTATCCTATCCTATCCTCTATCCTATCCTATCCTCTATCCTATCCTATCCTCTATCCTATCCTATCCTCTATCCTATCCTATCCTCTATCCTATCCAATCCTATATCGTATCCTCTATCCTATCCTATCCTGTATCCTATCCTATCCTCTATCCTATCCTATCCTCTATCCTATCCTATCCTCTATCATATCCTATCCTCTTTACTATAATATCATCTATCCTATCCTATCCTATCCTCTATCCTATCCTATCCTCTATCCTATCCTATCCTGTATCCTATCCTATCCTCTATTCTATCCAATCCCCTATCCTATCCTATCCTCTATCCTATCCTATCCTCTATCCTATCATATCCTCTATCCTATCCTATCCTCTA
The DNA here is from genome assembly GCF_050948215.1 of Halictus rubicundus. Taxonomy (NCBI): domain Eukaryota; kingdom Metazoa; phylum Arthropoda; class Insecta; order Hymenoptera; family Halictidae; genus Halictus; species Halictus rubicundus. The sequence continues at coordinate 445,464 of NW_027488663.1, read as the reverse complement.
TCCTATCCTATCCTCTACCCTATCCTATCCTCTATTCTATCCTATCCTCTATCGTATCCTATCCTCTATCCTATCCAATCCTATATCGTATCCTCTATCCTATCCTATCCTCTATCCTATCCTATCCTCTTTACTATAATATCATCTACCCTATCCTATCCTATCCTCTATCCTATCTTATCCTCTATCCTATTCTATACTCTATCCTATCCTTTCCGCTATCCTATCCTATCCTCTATCCTATCCTCTATCGTATCCTATCCTCTATCCTATCCACTCCTATATCGTATCCTCTAGCCTATCCTATCCTCTATCCTATCCTATCCTTTATCCTATCCTATCCTCTATCCTATCCTATCCTCTATCCTATCCTATCCTCTATCCTATCCTATCCTCTATCCTATCCTATCCTCTATCCTATCCTATCCTCTATCCTATCCTATCCTCTATCCTATCCTATCCTCTATCCTATCCTATCCTTAATCCTATCGAATCCTCTATCCTATCCTATCCTCTATCCTATCATATCCTGTATCCTATCCTATTATCTATCCTATCCTATCCTCTACCCTATCCTATCCTCTATCATATCCTATCCTCTATCCTATCCTATCCTCTATCCTATTCTATTCTCTATCCTATCCAATCCTATATCCTATTCTCTATACTATCCTATGCTCTATCCTATCCTATCCTCTATCGTACCCTATCCTCTATCGTATCCTATCCTCTATCCTATCCAATCCCATATCGTATCCTCTATCCTATCATATCCTCTATCCTATCCTATCCTCTATCCTATCCTATCCTCTATTCTATCCTATCCTCTATCGTATCCTATCCTCTATCCTATCCACTCCTATATCGTATCCTCTACCCTATCCTATCCTCTATCATATCCTATCCTCTTTACTATAATATCATCTACCCTATCCTATCCTATCCTCTATCCTATCTTATCCTCTATCCTATTCTATACTCTATCCTATCCTTTCCGCTATCCTATCCTATCCTCTATCCTATCCTATCCTCTATCGTATCCTATCCTCTATCCTATCCAATCCCATATCGTATCCTCTATCCTATCCTATCCTGTATCCTATCCTATCCTCTATCCTATGCTATCCTCTATTCTATCGTATCCTCTATCCTATCCAATCCTATATCGTATCCTCTATCCTATCCTATCCTCTATCCTATCATATCCTCTATCCTATCCTATCCTGTATCCTATCCTATCCTCTATTCTATCCAATCCCCTATCCTATCCTCTATCCTATCCTATCCTCTATCCTATCCTATCCTCTATCCTATCCTATCCTCTATCCTATCCTATCCTCTATCCTATCCTATCCTCTATCCTATCCTATCCTCTATCCTATCCTATCCTCTATCCTATCCTATCCTCTATCCTATCCTATCCTTAATCCTATCGAATCCTCTATCCTATCCTATCCTCTATGCTAACCTGTCCTCTACCCTATCCTATCCTCTATCCTATCATATCCTCTATCCTATCCTATCCTCTATCCTATCCTATCCTCTATCATATCCTATCCTCTATCCTATCCTATCCTCTATCCTATTCTATTCTCTATCCTATCCAATCCTATATCCTATTCTCTATACTATCCTATCCTCTATCCTATCCTATCCTCTATCGTATCCTATCCTCTATCCTATCCAATCCTATACCGTATCCTCTATCCTATCCTATCCTCTATCCTCTATCCTATCCTACCCTCTATCCTATCATATCCTCTATCCTATCCTATCCTCTATCCTATCCTATCCTCTATCCTATGCTATCCTCTATTCTATCGTATCCTCTATCCTATCCAATCCTATATCGTATCCTCTATCCTATCCTATCCTCTATCCTATCATATCCTCTATCCTATCCTATCCTGTATCCTATCCTATCCTCTATTCTATCCAATCCCCTATCCTATCCTCTATCCTATCCTATCCTCTATCCTATCCTATCCTCTATCCTATCCTATCCTCTATCCTATCCTATCCTCTATCCTATCCTATCCTCTATCCTATCCTATCCTCTATCCTATCCTATCCTCTATCCTATCCTATCCTCTATCCTATCCTATCCTTAATCCTATCGAATCCTCTATCCTATCCTATCCTCTATGCTAACCTGTCCTCTACCCTATCCTATCCTCTATCCTATCATATCCTCTATCCTATCCTATCCTCTATCCTATCCTGTCCTCTATCCTATCATATCCTCTATCCTATCCTATCCTGTATCCTATCCTATCCTCTATTCTATCCAATCCCCTATCGTATCCTCTATCCTATCCTATCCTCTATCCTATCCTATCCTCTATCATATCCTATCCTCTATCCTATCCTATCCTCTATCCTATTCTATTCTCTATCCTATCCAATCCTATATCCTATTCTCTATACTATCCTATCCTCTATCCTATCCTATCCTCTATCGTATCCTATCCTCTATCCTATCCAATCCTATACCGTATCCTCTATCCTATCCTATCCTCTATCCTCTATCCTATCCTACCCTCTATCCTATCATATCCTCTATCCTATCCTATCCTCTATCCTATCCTATCCTCTATTCTATCCTATCCTCTATCGTATCCTATCCTCTAACCTATCCAATCCTATATCGTATCCTCTATCCTATCCTATCCTCTATCCTATCCTATCCTCTATCAAATCCTATCCTCTATCCTATCCTATCCTCTATCCTATCCTATCCTCTATCCTATCCTATCCTCTATCCTATCCTATCCTCTATCCTATCCTATCCTCTATCCTATCCTATCCTCTATCCTATCCTATCCTCTATCCTATCCTATCCTCTATCCTATCCTATCCTCTATCCTATCCTATCCTCTATCCTATCCTATCCTCTATCCTATCCTATCCTCTATCCTATCCTATCCTCTATCCTATCCTATACTCTATCCTATCCTATCCTCTATCCTATCCAGTCCCGTATCCTATCCTCTATCATATCCTATCCTCTTTACTATAATATCATCTATCCTATCCTATCCTATCCTCTATCCTATCCTATCCTCTATCCTATCGTATCCTCTATCCTATCCTATCCTCTGTCCTATCCTATCCTCTATCCTATCATATCCTCTATCCTATCCTATCCTGTATCCTATCCTATCCTCTAATGTATCCAATCCCCTATCCTATCATATCCTCTATCCTATCCTATCCTCTATCGTATCGTATCCTCTATCCTATCCTATCCTGTATCCTATCCTATCCTCTATCCTATCCAATCCTATATCCTATTCTCTATCCTATCCTATCCTCTATCCTATCCTATCCTCTATCGTATCCTATCCTCTATCCTATCCAATCCCATATCGTATCCTATATCCTATTCTATCCTCTATCCTATCCAATCCTATATCCTATTCTCTATCCTATCCTATCCTATCCTCTATCCTATCCTACCCTCTATCCTATCCTATCCTATATCCTATCCTACCCTCTATCCTAACCTCTATCATATCCTCTCCTCTTTACTATAATATCATCTATCCTATCCTCTATCCTATCCTATCCTCTATCCTATCCTATGCTCTATCCTATCCTATCCTCTATCCTATCCTATCCTCTATCCTATCCTATCATATCCTCTATCCTATCCTATCCTATATCCTATCCTATCCTCTATCCTATCCTATCCTCTATCCTATTCTATCCTCTATCCTGTCCAATCCTATATCCTATTCTCTATCCTATCCTATCCTCTATCCTATCCTATCCTCTATCGTATCCTATCCTCTATCCTATCCAATCCTATATCGTATCCTCTATCCTATCCTATCCTCTATCCTATCCTATCCTCTATCCTAACCTCTATCATATCCTCTCCTCTTTACTATAATATCATCTATCCTATCCTCTATCCTATCCTATCCTCTATCCTATCCTATCCTCTATCCTATCCTATCCTCTATCCAATCCTATCCTCTATCCTATCCTATGCTCTATCCTATCCTATCCTCTATCCTATCCTATCCTCTATCCTATCCTATCCTCTATCCTATCCTATCATATCCTCTATCCTATCCTATCCTATATCCTATCCTATCCTCTATACTATTGTATCCTCTATCCTACCCTATTCTCTATCCTATCCTATTAAATCCCCTATCCTATCCTCTATCCTATCCTATCCTCAATCCTATCGAATCCTCTATCCTATCCTATCCTCTATCCCATCCTATCCTCTATCCTATCCTATCCTCTATCCTATCCTATCCTCTATCCTATCCTATCCTCTATCCTATCCTATCCTCTATCCTATCCAGTCCCCTATCCTATCCTCTATCATATCCTATCCTCTATCCTATCCTATCCTCTATCGTATCCTATCCTCTATCCTATCCAATCCCATATCGTATCCTCTATCCTATCCTCTCCTGTATCCTATCCTATCCTCTATCCTATTCTATCCTCTATCCTGTCCAATCCTATATCCTATTCTCTATCCTATCCTATCCTCTATCCTATCCTATCCTCTATCGTATCCTATCCTCTATCCTATCCAATCCTATATCGTATCCTCTATCCTATCCTATCCTCTATCCTATCCTATCCTCTTTACTATAATATCATCTACCCTATCCTATCCTATCCTCTATCCTATCTTATCCTCTATCCTATTCTATACTCTATCCTATCCTTTCCGCTATCCTATCCTATCCTCTATCCTATCCTCTATCGTATCCTATCCTCTATCCTATCCACTCCTATATCGTATCCTCTAGCCTATCCTATCCTCTATCCTATCCTATCCTTTATCCTATCCTATCCTCTGTCCTATCCTATCCTCTATCCTATCCTATCCTCTATCCTATCCTATCCTGTATCCTATCATATCCTCTATCCTATCCTATCCTCTATCCTATCCTATCCTCTGTCCTATCCTATCCTCTATCCTATCCTATCCTATCCTCTATCCAATCCTATCCTCTATCCTATCCTGTCCTCTATCCTATCATATCCTCTATCCTATCCTATCCTGTATCCTATCCTATCCTCTATTCTATCCAATCCCCTATCGTATCCTCTATCCTATCCTATCCTCTATCCTATCCTATCCTCTATCATATCCTATCCTCTATCCTATCCTATCCTCTATCCTATTCTATTCTCTATCCTATCCAATCCTATATCCTATTCTCTATACTATCCTATCCTCTATCCTATCCTATCCTCTATCGTATCCTATCCTCTATCCTATCCAATCCTATACCGTATCCTCTATCCTATCCTATCCTCTATCCTCTATCCTATCCTACCCTCTATCCTATCATATCCTCTATCCTATACTATCCTCTATCCTATCCTATCCTCTATTCTATCCTATCCTCTATCGTATCCTATCCTCTAACCTATCCAATCCTATATCGTATCCTCTATCCTATCCTATCCTCTATCCTATCCTATCCTCTATCAAATCCTATCCTCTATCCTATCCTATCCTCTATCCTATCCTATCCTCTATCCTATCCTATCCTCTATCCTATCCTATCCTCTATCCTATCCTATCCTCTATCCTATCCTATCCTCTATCCTATCCTATCCTCTATCCTATCCTATCCTCTATCCTATCCTATCCTCTATCCTATCCTATCCTCTATCCTATCCTATCCTCTATCCTATCCTATCCTCTATCCTATCCTATCCTCTATCCTATCCTATACTCTATCCTATCCTATCCTCTATCCTATCCAGTCCCGTATCCTATCCTCTATCATATCCTATCCTCTTTACTATAATATCATCTATCCTATCCTATCCTATCCTCTATCCTATCCTATCCTCTATCCTATCGTATCCTCTATCCTATCCTATCCTCTGTCCTATCCTATCCTCTATCCTATCATATCCTCTATCCTATCCTATCCTGTATCCTATCCTATCCTCTAATCTATCCAATCCCCTATCCTATCATATCCTCTATCCTATCCTATCCTCTATCGTATCGTATCCTCTATCCTATCCTATCCTGTATCCTATCCTATCCTCTATCCTATCCAATCCTATATCCTATTCTCTATCCTATCCTATCCTCTATCCTATCCTATCCTCTATCGTATCCTATCCTCTATCCTATCCAATCCCATATCGTATCCTATATCCTATTCTATCCTCTATCCTATCCAATCCTATATCCTATTCTCTATCCTATCCTATCCTATCCTCTATCCTATCCTACCCTCTATCCTATCCTATCCTATATCCTATCCTACCCTCTATCCTAACCTCTATCATATCCTCTCCTCTTTACTATAATATCATCTATCCTATCCTCTATCCTATCCTATCCTCTATCCTATCCTATGCTCTATCCTATCCTATCCTCTATCCTATCCTATCCTCTATCCTATCCTATCATATCCTCTATCCTATCCTATCCTATATCCTATCCTATCCTCTATCCTATCCTATCCTCTATCCTATTCTATCCTCTATCCTGTCCAATCCTATATCCTATTCTCTATCCTATCCTATCCTCTATCCTATCCTATCCTCTATCGTATCCTATCCTCTATCCTATCCAATCCTATATCGTATCCTCTATCCTATCCTATCCTCTATCCTATCCTATCCTCTTTACTATAATATCATCTACCCTATCCTATCCTATCCTCTATCCTATCTTATCCTCTATCCTATCCAATCCTATATCGTATCCTCTATCCTATCCTATCCTCTATCCTATCCTATCCTCTATCCTAACCTCTATCATATCCTCTCCTCTTTACTATAATATCATCTATCCTATCCTCTATCCTATCCTATCCTCTATCCTATCCTATCCTCTATCCTATCCTATCCTCTATCCAATCCTATCCTCTATCCTATCCTATGCTCTATCCTATCCTATCCTCTATCCTATCCTATCCTCTATCCTATCCTATCCTCTATCCTATCCTATCATATCCTCTATCCTATCCTATCCTATATCCTATCCTATCCTCTATACTATTGTATCCTCTATCCTACCCTATTCTCTATCCTATCCTATTAAATCCCCTATCCTATCCTCTATCCTATCCTATCCTCAATCCTATCGAATCCTCTATCCTATCCTATCCTCTATCCCATCCTATCCTCTATCCTATCCTATCCTCTATCCTATCCTATCCTCTATCCTATCCTATCCTCTATCCTATCCTATCCTCTATCCTATCCAGTCCCCTATCCTATCCTCTATCATATCCTATCCTCTATCCTATCCTATCCTCTATCGTATCCTATCCTCTATCCTATCCAATCCCATATCGTATCCTCTATCCTATCCTCTCCTGTATCCTATCCTATCCTCTATCCTATTCTATCCTCTATCCTGTCCAATCCTATATCCTATTCTCTATCCTATCCTATCCTCTATCCTATCCTATCCTCTATCGTATCCTATCCTCTATCCTATCCAATCCTATATCGTATCCTCTATCCTATCCTATCCTCTATCCTATCATATCCTCTATCCTATCCTATCCTGTATCCTATCCTATCCTCTATCCTATCATATCCTCTATCCTATCCTATCCTCTATTTTATCCAATCCCCTATCCTATCCTCTATCCTATCCTATCCTCTATCCTATTCTATCCTCTATTCTATCCACTCCTATATCCTATTCTCTATCCTATCCTATCCTCTATCCTATCCTATCCTCTATCCTATCCTATCCTCTATCGTATCCTATCCTCTATCCTATCCAATCCCATATCGTATCCTCTATCCTATCCTCTCCTGTATCCTATCCTATCCTCTATCCTATTCTATCCTCTATCCTGTCCAATCCTATATCCTATTCTCTATCATATCCTAACCTCTATCCTATCTTATCCTCTATCCTATTCTAAACTCTATCCTATCCTTTCCGCTATCCTATCCTATCCTCTATCCTATCCTATCCTCTATCGTATCCTATCCTCTATCCTATCCACTCCTATATCGTATCCTCTATCCTATCCTATCCTCTATCCTATCCTATCCTCTATCCAATCCTATCCTCTATCCTATCCTATCCTATCCTCAATCCTATCCTATCCTGAACCCTATCCTATCCTCAACGCTATCGTATCCCGTATTCTATCCTATCCTCTATCCTATCCTATCCTCTATGCTATCCAATCCGCAATACTTTCCTCTATCCTATCCTATCGTCTATCCTATCCTATCCTTCATAATATCGTATCCTCTATCCTATCATATCCTCTATCCTGTAATATCATCTATCCTATCCTATTCTCTATCCTATCCTATCCTATCCACTATCGTATCCTATCCTCTATCCTATCCAATCCTCTATCGTATCCTCTATCCTATCCTACCCTCTATCATATCCTACCCTCTATCCTATCGTATCCTCTATCCTATCCTAGCCTCAATTCTATCGTATCCTCTATCCTATCCTATCCTCAATCCTATCCTATCCTATCCTCTATCCAATCCTATCCCCAATCCTATAAAATACTCTATCCTATCCTATCCTCTATCATATAATATCCTCTATCGTATCCTATATACTACACTATCTTATCCTTTATCCTATAATATCCTCTATCCTATCCTATCCTCTATCCTATTCTATCCTCTATCCTATCCTATATTCTATCCTATCCTATCCTGAACCCTATCCTATCCTCAATCCTATCGTATCCCGTATTCTATCCTATCCTCTATCCTATCCTATCCTCTATGCTATCCTATCCCCAATTCGATCATATCCTCAAATCTATCCTATCCTCTATCCTATCCTATCATTTATGCAATCCTATCCTATACTCTATACCATCCTATCATCTATGCTATCCTATCCTGAATCTTATCCTATCCTCTCTCCTATCGTATCCTCTACCCTATCCTATCCTCTATCCTATCGTATGCTCTATCCTATCCTATCCTCTATCCTATCCTATCCCCTATCCTATCCTTAATCCTATCCTATCCTCAATCCTAACCTATCCTCTATCCTATCCTATTCTCTATCCTATCCTATCCTCAATCCAATGCTATACTCTATCCTATCCTATCCTCTATCGTATCCTATCCTCTATCGTATCCAATCCTCTATCCTATCCTCTATCCTATCCTATCCTCTATCCTATCCTATCTTCTATGCTATCCTATACTCTATCATATCCTATCCTCTATCCTATCCTATCGTCTATCCTATCCTATCCTCTATCCTATCCTATCCTCTATCCTATCCTATCCTCTATCCTATCCTATCCTGTATCCTATCCTATCCTCTATTCTATCCAATCCCCTATCCTATCCTCTATCCTATCCTATCCTCTATCCTATCCTATCCTCTATCCTATCCTATCCTCTATCCTATCCTATCCTCTATCCTATCCTATCCTCTATCCTATCCTATCCTCTATCATATAATATCCTCTATCGTATCCTATATACTACACTATCTTATCCTTTATCCTATAATATCCTCTATCCTATCCTATCCTCTATCCTATTCTATCCTCTATCCTATCCTATCCTCTATCCTATCCTATCCTGAACCCTATCCTATCCTCAATCCTATCGTATCCCGTATTCTATCCTATCCTCTATCCTATCCTATCCTCTATGCTATCCTATCCCCAATTCGATCATATCCTCAAATCTATCCTATCCTCTATCCTATCCTATCCTCTATCCTATCCTATCCTCTATCGTATCCTATCCTCTATCCTATCCAATCCCATATCGTATCCTCTATCCTATCCTCTCCTGTATCCTATCCTATCCTCTATCCTATCCTATCCTCTATCCTATCCTATCCTCTATCCAATCCTATCCTCTATCCTATCCTATCATATCCTCTATCCTATCCTATCCTCTATCCTATCCTATGCTCTATCCTATCCTATCCTCTATCCTATCCTATCCTCTATCCTATCCTATCCTATACCCAATCCTATCCTCTATCCTATCCTATCCTCTACCCTATCTTATCCTCTATCCTATCGTATCCTCTATCCTATCCTATCCTAAATCCTATCCTATCCTCAATCCTATCCTATCCTGAACCCTATCCTATCCTCAACGCTATCGTATCTCGTATTCTATCCTATCCTCTATCCTATCCTATCCTCTATGCTATCCAATCCGCAATACTTTCCTCTATCCTATCCTATCGTCTATCCTATCCTATCCTCCATAATATCGTATCCTCTATCCTATCATATCCTCTATCCTGTAATATCATCTATCCTATCCTATTCTCTATCCTATCCTATCCTATCCACTATGGTATCCTATCCTCTATCCTATCCAATCCTCTATCGTATCCTCTATCCTATCCTACCCTCTATCATATCCTACCCTCTATCCTATCGTATCCTCTATCCTATCCTAGCCTCAATTCTATCGTATCCTCTATCCTATCCTATCCTCAATCCTATCCTATCCTATCCTCTATCCAATCCTATCCCCAATCCTATAAAATACTCTATCCTATCCTATCCTCTATCATATAATATCCTCTATCGTGTCCTATATACTACACTATCTTATCGTTTATCCTATAATATCCTCTATCCTATCCTATCCTCTATCCTATTCTATCCTCTATCCTATCCTATCCTCTATCCTATCCTATCCTGAACCCTATCCAATCCTCAATCCTATCGTATCCCGTATTCTATCCTATCCTCTAACCTATCCTATCCTCTATGCTATCCTATCCCCAATTCGATCATATCCTCAAATCTATCCTATCCTCTATCCTATCCTATCATTTATGCAATCCTATCCTATACTCTATACCATCCTATCATCTATGCTATCCTATCCTGAATCTTATCCTATCCTCTCTCCTATCGTATCCTCTATCCTATCCTATCCTCTATCCTATCGTATGCTCTATCCTATCCTATCCTCTATCCTATCCTATCCCCTATCCTATCCTTAATCCTATCCTATCCTCAATCCTAACCTATCCTCTATCCTATCCTATTCTCTATCCTATCCTATCCTCAATCCAATGCTATACTCTATCCTATCCTATCCTCTATCGTATCCTATCCTCTATCGTATCCAATCCTCTATCCTATCCTCTATCCTATCCTATCCTCTATCCTATCCTATCTTCTATGCTATCCTATACTCTATCATATCCTATCCTCTATCCTATCCTATCGTCTATCCTATCCTATCCTCTATCCTATCCTATCCTCTATCCTATCCTATCCTCTATCCTATCCTATCCTCTGTCCTATAATATCCTCTATCCCATCCTAATCTCTATCCTATCAATACCCTATCCTATCCTCTATCCTATCCTATCCTCTATCCTATCCAATTCTCTATCCTATCCTATCCTCTATCCAATCCTATCCGCAATTCAATCCTATCCTCTATCCTATAATATCCTCTATCCTATCCTATCCTCTATCCTATCCTATCCTCTATCATATGATATCCTCTATCGCATCCTATATACTACACTATCTTATCCTTTATCCTATAATATCCTCTATCCTATCCTATCCTCTATCCTATTCTATCCTCTATCCTATCCTATCCTCTATCCTATCCTATCCTGAACCCTATCCTATCCTCAATCCTATCGTATCCCGTATTCTATCCTATCCTCTATCCTATCCTATCCTCTATGCTATCCTATCCCCAATTCGATCATATCCTCAAATCTATCCTATCCTCTATCCTATCCTATCATTTATGCAATCCTATCCTATACTCTATACCATCCTATCATCTATGCTATCCTATCCTGAATCTTATCCTATCCTCTCTCCTATCGTATCCTCTATCCTATCCTATCCTCTATTCTATCGTATGCTCTATCCTATCCTATCCTCTATCCTATCCTATCCCCTATCCTATCCTTAATCCTATCCTATCCTCAATCCTAACCTATCCTCTATCCTATCCTATTCTCTATCCTATCCTATCCTCTATCCTATCCTATCCTCTATCCTATCCTATCCTCTATCCTATCTTATCCTCTATCCTATCCTGGCCTCTATTCTATCCTATCCTCTATCTTATCATATCCTCTATCCTATCCTATAATCTATCCTATTCTATCCTCTATCCTATCCTATCCTCAATCCAATGCTATACTCTATCCTATCCTATCCTCTATCGTATCCTATCCTCTATCGTATCCAATCCTCTATCCTATCCTCTATCCTATCCTATCCTCTATCCTATCCTATCTTCTATCCTATCCTATACTCTATCATATCCTATCCTCTATCCTATCCTATCGTCTATCCTATCCTATCCTCTATCCTATCCAATCCTCTATCCTATCCTATCCTCTATCCTATCCTATCCTCTGTCCTATAATATCCTCTATCCCATCCTAATCTCTATCCTATCAATCCCCTATCCTATCCTCTATCCTATCCTATCCTCTATCCTATCCAATTCTCTATCCTATCCTATCCTCTATCCAATCCTATCCTCAATTCAATCCTATCCTCTATCCTATAATATCCTCTATCCTATCGTATCCTATCCTCTATCCTATCCTATCCCCAATCCTATAAAATACTCTATCCTATCCTATCCTCTATCATATAATATCCTCTATCGTATCCTATATACTACACTATCTTATCCTTTATCCTATAATATCCTCTATCCTATCCTATCCTCTATCCTATCCTATCCTCTATCATATAATATCCTCTATCGTATCCTATATACTACACTATCTTATCCTTTATCCTATAATATCCTCTATCCTATCCTATCCTCTATCCTATTCTATCCTCTATCCTATCCTATCCTCTATCCTATCCTATCCTGAACCCTATCCTATCCTCTATGCTATCCAATCACCAATTCGATCATATCCTCAAATCTATCCTATCCTCTATCCTATCCTATCATTTATGCAATCCTATCCTATACTCTATACCATCTTATCATCTATGCTATCCTATCCTGAATCTTATCCTATCCTCTCTCCTATCGTATCCTCTATCCTATCCTATCCTCTATCCTATCGTATGCTCTATCCTATCCTATCCTCTATCCTATCCTATCCCCTATCCTATCCTTAATCCTATCCTATCCTCAATCCTAACCTATCCTCTATCCTATCCTATCCTCTATCCTATCGTATGCTCTATCTTATCCTATCCTCTATCCTATCCTATCCCCTATCCTATCCTTAATCCTATCCTATCCTCAATCCTAACCTATCCTCTATCCTATCCTATTCTCTATCCTATCCTATCCTCTATCCTATCCTATCCTCTATCCTATCCTATCCTCTATCCTATCTTATCCTCTATCCTATCCTGGCCTCTATTCTATCCTATCCTCTATCTTATCATATCCTCTATCCTATCATATACTCTATCCTATTCTATCCTCTATCCTATCCTATCCTCAATCCAATGCTATACTCTATCCTATCCTATCCTCTATCGTATCCTATCCTCTATCGTATCCAATCCTCTATCCTATCCTCTATCCTATCCTATCCTCTATCCTATCCTATCTTCTATCCTATCCTATACTCTATCATATCCTATCCTCTATCCTATCCTATCGTCTATCCTATCCTATCCTCTATCCTATCCTATCCTCTATCCTATCCTATCCTCTATCCTATCCTATCCTCTGTCCTATAATATCCTCTATCCCATCCTAATCTCTATCCTATCAATCCCCTATCCTATCCTCTATCCTATCCTATCCTCTATCCTATCCAATTCTCTATCCTATCCTATCCTCTATCCAATCATATCCTCTATCCTATCCTATCCTGTATCCTATCCTATCCTGTATTCTATCCAATCCCCTATCGTATCCTCTATCCTATCCTATCCTCTATCCTCTCCTATCCTCTATCATATCCTATCCTCTATCCTATCCTATCCTCTATCCTATTCTATTCTCTATCCTATCCAATCCTATATCCTATTCTCTATACTATCCTATCCTCTATCCTATCCTATCCTGTATCGTATCCTATCCTCTATCCTATCCAATCCTATACCGTATCCTCTATCCTATCCTATCCTCTATCCTCTATCCTATCCTACCCTCTATCCTATCATATCCTCTATCCTATCCTATCCTCTATCCTATCCTATCCTCTATTCTATCCTATCCTCTATCGTATCCTATCCTCTAACCTATCCAATCCTATATCGTATCCTCTATCCTATCCTATCCTCTATCCTATCCTATCCTCTATCCTATCCTATCCTCTATCCTATCCTATCCTCTATCCTATCCTATCCTCTATCCTATCCTATCCTCTATCCTATCCTATCCTCTATCCTATCCTATCCTCTATCCTATCCTATACTCTATCCTATCCTATCCTCTATCCTATCCAGTCCCGTATCCTATCCTCTATCCTATCCTATCCTCTATCCTATCGTATCCTCTATCCTATCCTATCCTCTGTCCTATCCTATCCTCTATCCTATCATATCCTCTATCCTATCCTATCCTGTATCCTATCCTATCCTCTAATCTATCCAATCCCCTATCCTATCATATCCTCTATCCTATCCTATCCTCTATCGTATCGTATCCTCTATCCTATCCTATCCTGTATCCTATCCTATCCTCTATCCTATCCAATCCTATATCCTATTCTCTATCCTATCCTATCCTCTATCCTATCCTATCCTCTATCGTATCCTATCCTCTATCCTATCCAATCCCATATCGTATCCTATATCCTATTCTATCCTCTATCCTATCCAATCCTATATCCTATTCTCTATCCTATCCTATCCTATCCTCTATCCTATCCTACCCTCTATCCTATCCTATCCTATATCCTATCCTACCCTCTATCCTATCCTATCCTATATCCTATCCTATCCTCTATCCTATCCTATCCTCTATCCTATTCTATCCTCTATCCTGTCCAATCCTATATCCTATTCTCTATCCTATCCTATCCTCTATCCTATCCTATCCTCTATCGTATCCTATCCTCTATCCTATCCAATCCTATATCGTATCCTCTATCCTATCCTATCCTCTATCCTATCCTATCCTCTATCTTAACCTCTATCATATCCTCTCCTCTTTACTATAATATCATCTATCCTATCCTCTATCCTATCCTATCCTCTATCCTATCCTATCCTCTATCCTATCCTATCCTCTATCCTATCCTATCCTCTATCCAATCCTATCCTCTATCCTATCCTATGCTCTATCCTATCCTAACCTCTATCCTATCCTATCCTCTATCCTATCCTATCCTCTATCCTATCCTATCATATCCTCTATCCTATCCTATCCTATATCCTATCCTATCCTCTATACTATTGTATCCTCTATCCTACCCTATTCTCTATCCTATCCTATTAAATCCCCTATCCTATCCTCTATCCTATCCTATCCTCAATCCTATCGAATCCTCTATCCTATCCTATCCTCTATCCCATCCTATCCTCTATCCTATCCTATCCTCTATCCTATCCTATCCTCTATCCTATCCTATCCTCTATCCTATCCTATCCTCTATCCTATCCTATCCTCTATCCTATCCAGTCCCCTATCCTATCCTCTATCATATCCTATCCTCTATCCTATCCTATCCTCTATCGTATCCTATCCTCTATCCTATCCAATCCCATATCGTATCCTCTATCCTATCCTCTCCTGTATCCTATCCTATCCTCTATCCTATTCTATCCTCTATCCTGTCCAATCCTATATTCTATTCTCTATCCTATCCTATCCTCTATCCTATCCTATCCTCTATCGTATCCTATCCTCTATCCTATCCAATCCTATATCGTATCCTCTATCCTATCCTATCCTCTATCCTATCATATCCTCTATCCTATCCTATCCTGTATCCTATCCTATCCTCTATCCTATCATATCCTCTATCCTATCCTATCCTCTATTTTATCCAATCCCCTATCCTATCCTCTATCCTATCCTATCCTCTATCCTATCCAATCCCATATCGTATCCTCTATCCTATCCTCTCCTGTATCCTATCCTATCCTCTATCCTATTCTATCCTCTATCCTGTCCAATCCTATATCCTATTCTCTATCATATCCTAACCTCTATCCTATCTTATCCTCTATCCTATTCTATACTCTATCCTATCCTTTCCGCTATCCTATCCTATCCTCTATCCTATCCTATTCTCTATCGTATCCTATCCTCTATCCTATCCACTCCTATATCGTATCCTCTATCCTATCCTATCCTCTATCCTATCCTATCCTTTATCCAATCCTATCCTCTATCCTATCCTATCCTATCCTCAATCCTATCCTATCCTGAACCCTATCCTATCCTCAACGCTATCGTATCCCGTATTCTATCCTATCCTCTATCCTATCCTATCCTCTATGCTATCCAATCCGCAATACTTTCCTCTATCCTATCCTATCGTCTATCCTATCCTATCCTCCATAATATCGTATCCTCTATCCTATCATATCCTCTATCCTGTAATATCATCTATCCTATCCTATTCTCTATCCTATCCTATCCTATCCACTATCGTATCCTATCCTCTATCCTATCCAATCCTCTATCGTATCCTCTATCCTATCCTACCCTCTATCATATCCTACCCTCTATCCTATCGTATCCTCTATCCTATCCTAGCCTCAATTCTATCGTATCCTCTATCCTATCCTATCCTCAATCCTATCCTATCCTATCCTCTATCCAATCCTATCCCCAATCCAATAAAATACTCTATCCTATCCTATCCTCTATCATATAATATCCTCTATCGTATCCTATATACTACACTATCTTATCCTTTATCCTATAATATCCTCTATCCTGTCCTATCCTCTATCCTATTCTATCCTCTATCCTATCCTATCCTCTATCCTATCCTATCCTGAACCCTATCCTATCCTCAATCCTATCGTATCCCGTATTCTATCCTATCCTCTATCCTATCCTATCCTCTATGCTATCCTATCCCCAATTCGATCATATCCTCAAATCTATCCTATCCTCTATCCTATCCTATCATTTATGCAATCCTATCCTATACTCTATACCATCCTATCATCTATGCTATCCTATCCTGAATCTTATCCTATCCTCTCTCCTATCGTATCCTCTATCCTATCCTATCCTCTATCCTATCGTATGCTCTATCCTATCCTATCCTCTATCCTATCCTATCCCCTATCCTATCCTTAATCCTATCCTATCCTGAATCCTAACCTATCCTCTATCCTATCCTATTCTCTATCCTATCCTATCCTCAATCCAATGCTATACTCTATCCTATCCTATCCTCTATCGTATCCTATCCTCTATCGTATCCAATCCTCTATCCTATCCTCTATCCTATCCTATCCTCTATCCTATCCTATCTTCTATGCTATCCTATACTCTATCATATCCTATCCTCTATCCTATCCTATCGTCTATCCTATCCTATCCTCTATCCTATCCTATCCTCTATCCTATCCTATCCTCTATCCTATCCTATCCTCTGTCCTATAATATCCTCTATCCCATCCTAATCTCTATCCTATCAATCCCCTATCCTATCCTCTATCCTATCCTATCCTCTATCCTATCCAATTCTCTATCCTATCCTATCCTCTATCCAATCCTATCCGCAATTCAATCCTATCCTCTATCCTATAATATCCTCTATCCTATCCTATCCTATCCTCTATCCTATCCTATCCCCAATCCTATAAAATACTCTATCCTATCCTATCCTCTATCATATAATATCCTCTATCGTATCCTATATACTACACTATCTTATCCTTTATCCTATAATATCCTCTCTCCTATCGTATCCTCTATCCTATCCTATCCTCTATCCTATCGTATGCTCTATCCTATCCTATCCTCTATCCTATCCTATCCTCCATAATATCGTATCCTCTATCCTATCATATCCTCTATCCTGTAATATCATCTATCCTATCCTATTCTCTATCCTATCCTATCCTATCCACTATCGTATCCTATCCTCTATCCTATCCAATCCTCTATCGTATCCTCTATCCTATCCTACCCTCTATCATATCCTACCCTCTATCCTATCGTATCCTCTATCCTATCCTAGCCTCAATTCTATCGTATCCTCTATCCTATCCTATCCTCAATCCTATCCTATCCTATCCTCTATCCAATCCTATCCCCAATCCAATAAAATACTCTATCCTATCCTATCCTCTATCATATAATATCCTCTATCGTATCCTATATACTACACTATCTTATCCTTTATCCTATAATATCCTCTATCCTGTCCTATCCTCTATCCTATTCTATCCTCTATCCTATCCTATCCTCTATCCTATCCTATCCTGAACCCTATCCTATCCTCAATCCTATCGTATCCCGTATTCTATCCTATCCTCTATCCTATCCTATCCTCTATGCTATCCTATCCCCAATTCGATCATATCCTCAAATCTATCCTATCCTCTATCCTATCCTATCATTTATGCAATCCTATCCTATACTCTATACCATCCTATCATCTATGCTATCCTATCCTGAATCTTATCCTATCCTCTCTCCTATCGTATCCTCTATCCTATCCTATCCTCTATCCTATCGTATGCTCTATCCTATCCTATCCTCTATCCTATCCTATCCCCTATCCTATCCTTAATCCTATCCTATCCTCAATCCTAACCTATCCTCTATCCTATCCTATTCTCTATCCTATCCTATCCTCAATCCAATGCTATACTCTATCCTATCCTATCCTCTATCGTATCCTATCCTCTATCGTATCCAATCCTCTATCCTATCCTCTATCCTATCCTATCCTCTATCCTATCCTATCTTCTATGCTATCCTATACTCTATCATATCCTATCCTCTATCCTATCCTATCGTCTATCCTATCCTATCCTCTATCCTATCCTATCCTCTATCCTATCCTATCCTCTATCCTATCCTATCCTCTGTCCTATAATATCCTCTATCCCATCCTAATCTCTATCCTATCAATCCCCTATCCTATCCTCTATCCTATCCTATCCTCTATCCTATCCAATTCTCTATCCTATCCTATCCTCTATCCAATCCTATCCGCAATTCAATCCTATCCTCTATCCTATAATATCCTCTATCCTATCCTATCCTATCCTCTATCCTATCCTATCCCCAATCCTATAAAATACTCTATCCTATCCTATCCTCTATCATATAATATCCTCTATCGTATCCTATATACTACACTATCTTATCCTTTATCCTATAATATCCTCTCTCCTATCGTATCCTCTATCCTATCCTATCCTCTATCCTATCGTATGCTCTATCCTATCCTATCCTCTATCCTATCCTATCCCCTATCCTATCCTTAATCCTATCCTATCCTCAATCCTAACCTATCCTCTATCCTATCCTATTCTCTATCCTATCCTATCCTCAATCCAATGCTATACTCTATCCTATCCTATCCTCTATCGTATCCTATCCTCTATCGTATCCAATCCTCTATCCTATCCTCTATCCTATCCTATCCTCTATCCTATCCTATCTTCTATGCTATCCTATACTCTATCATATCCTATCCTCTATCCTATCCTATCGTCTATCCTATCCTATGCTCTATCCTATCCTATCCTCTATCCTATCCTATCCTCTATCCTATCCTATCCTCTGTCCTATAATATCCTCTATCCCATCCTAATCTCTATCCTATCAATCCCCTATCCTATCCTCTATCCTATCCTATCCTCTATCCTATCCAATTCTCTATCCTATCCTATCCTCTATCCAATCCTATCCGCAATTCAATCCTATCCTCTATCCTATAATATCCTCTATCCTATCCTATCCTCTATCCTATCCTATCCTCTATCATATGATATCCTCTATCGTATCCTATATACTACACTATCTTATCCTTTATCCTATAATATCCTCTATCCTATCCTATCCTCTATCCTATTCTATCCTCTATCCTATCCTATCCTCTATCCTATCCTATCCTGAACCCTATCCTATCCTCAATCCTATCGTATCCCGTATTCTATCCTATCCTCTATCCTATCCTATCCTCTATGCTATCCTATCCCCAATTCGATCATATCCTCAAATCTATCCTATCCTCTATCCTATCCTATCATTTATGCAATCCTATCCTATACTCTATACCATCCTATCATCTATGCTATCCTATCCTGAATCTTATCCTATCCTCTCTCCTATCGTATCCTCTATCCTATCCTATCCTCTATCCTATCATATGCTCTATCCTATCCTATCCTCTATCCTATCTAATCCTCTATCCTATCCTCTATCCTCTCCTATCCTCTATCCTATCCTATACTCAATCCTATCCTATCCTATCCTCCATCCTGTCCGATCCTCCATCCTATCCAATCCCCTATCCTATCCTTCTCTACCCTATCCTATCCTCTATCCTATCCTATCCTCTGTCCTATCCTATCCTGTATCCTATCCTATCCTCTATTCTATCCAATATCCTATCCTATCCTCTATCGTATCCTATCCTCTATCCTATCCTATCCTCTATCCTATCCTACCCTCTATCCTATCCTATCCTATATCATATCCTATCCTCTATCCTATCCAATCCCCTATCCTCTCCTCTATCCTATCCTATACTCTATCATATCCTAACCTCTATCCTATCCTACCCTCTATCCTATCCTATCCTATATCATATCCTATCCTCTATCCTATCCTATCCTCTATCCTATCCAGTCCCCTATCCTATCCTCTATCATATCCATTCCTCTTTACTATAATATCATCTATCCTATCCTATCCGATCCTCTATCCTATCCTATCCTCTATCCTATCCTATCCTCTATCCTATCATATCCTGTATCCTATCCTATCCTGTATCCTATCCTATCCTCTATTTTATCCAATCCCCTATCCTATCCTATCCTCTATCCTATCCTATCCTCTATCCTATCATATCCTCTATCCTATCCTATCCTGTATCCTATTCTATCCTCTATCCTATCCAATCCTATATCCTATTCTCTATCCTATCCTATCCTATCCTCTATCCTATCCTACCCTCTATCCTATCCTATCCTATATCCTATCCTATCCTCTATCCTATCCTATCCTCTATCCTATACTATCCTCTATCCTGTCCAATCCTATATCCTATTCTCTATCCTATCCTATCCTCTATCCTATCCTATCCTCTATCGTATCCCATCCTCTATCCTATCCAATCCTATATCGTATCCTCTATCCTATCCTATCCTCTATCCTATCCTATCCTCTATCCTATCCTATCCTCTATCCAATCCTATCCTCTATCCTATCCTATCATATCCTCTATCCTATCCTATCCTCTATCCTATCATATCCTCTATCCTATCCTATCCTGTATCCTATTCTATCCTCTATCCTATCCAATCCTATATCCTATTCTCTATCCTATCCTATCCTATCCTCTATCCTATCCTACCCTCTATCCTATCCTATCCTCTATCCTATCCTATCCTCTATCCTATCATCTACCCTATCATATCCTATCCTCTATCCTATCCTATCCTCTATCCTATCCTATGCTCTATCCTATCCTATCCTCTATCCTATCCTATCCTCTATCCAATCCTATCCTCTATCCTATCCTATCATATCCTCTATCCTATCCTATCCTCTATCCTATCCTATGCTCTATCCTATCCTATCCTCTATCCTATCCTATCCACTATCCTATCCTATCCTCTATCCTATCCTATCCTATATCCTATCCTATCCTCTATCCTATCCAATCCCCTATCCTCTCCTCTATCCTATCCTATACTCTATCATATCCTAACCTCTATCCTATCTTATCCTCTATCCTATTCTATACTCTATCCTATCTTTCCGCTATCCTATCCTATCCTCTATCCTATCCTATCCTCTATCGTATCCTATCCTCTATCCTATCCACTCCTATATCGTATCCTCTAGCCTATCCTATCCTCTATCCTATCCTATCCTCTATCCTATCCTATCCTCTATCCTATCCTATCCTCTATCCTATCCTATCCTCTATCCTATCCTATCCTCTATCCTATCCTATCCTCTATCCTATCCTATCCTCTATCCTATCCTATCCTCTATCCTATCCACTCCTATATCGTATCCTCTAGCCTATCCTATCCTCTATCCTATCCTATCCTCTATCCTATCCTATCCTCTATCCTATCCTATCCTCTATCCTATCCTATCCTCTATCCTATCCTATCCTCTATCCTATCCTATCCTCTATCCTATCCTATCCTCTATCCTATCCTATCCTCTATCCTATCCTATCCTCTATCCAATCCTATCCTCTATCCTATCCTATCTTATCCTCTATCCTATCCTATCCTCTATCCTATCCTATGCTCTATCCTATCCTATCCTCTATCCTATCCTATCCTCTATCCTATCCTATCCTCTATCCTATCCTATCCTCTATCCAATCCTATCCTCTATCCAATCCTATCCTCTATCCTATCCTATCCTCAATCCTATCGAATCCTCTATCCTATCCTATCCTCTATGCTAACCTGTCCTCTACCCTATCCTATCCTCTATTCTATCCTATCCTCTATCCTATCATATCCTCTATCCTATCCTATCTTCTATCCTATCCTGTCCTCTATCCTATCATATCCTCTATCCTATCCTATCCTGTATCCTATCCTATCCTCTATTCTATCCAATCCCCTATCGTATCCTCTATCCTATCCTATCCTCTATTCTATCCTATTCTCTATCATATCCTATCCTCTATCCTATCCTATCCTCTATCCTATCCAATCCTATATCCTATTCTTTATACTATCCTATCCTCTATCCTATCCTATCCTCTATCGTATCCTATCCTCTATCCTATCCAATCCCATATCGTATCCTCTATCCTATCATATCCTCTATCCTATCCTATCCTCTATCCTATCCTATCCTCTATTCTATCCTATCCTCTATCGTATCCTATCTTCTATCCTATCCAATCCTATATCGTATCCTCTATCCTATCCTATCCTCTATCCTATCCAGTCCCCTATCCTATCCTCTATCAAATCATATCCTCTTTACTATAATATCATCTACCCCATCCTATCCTATCCTCTATCCTATCCTATCCTCTATCCTATCCTATCGTCTATCCTATCCTATCCTCTATCCTATCCAGTCCCGTATCCTATCCTCTATCATATCCTATCCTCTTTACTATAATATCATCTATCCTATCCTATCCTATCCTCTATCCTATCCTATCCTCTATCATATCCTATCCTCTTCACTATAATATCATCTATCCTATCCTATCCTATCCTCTATCCTATCCTATCCTCTATCCTATCCTATCCTGTATCCTATTCTATCCTCTATTCTATCCAATCCCCTATCCTGTCCTATCCTCTATCCTATCCTATCCTCTGTCCTATCATATCCTCTATCCTATCCTATCCTCTACCCTATCCTATCCTCTACCCTATCCTATCCTCTATCATATCCTATCCTCTATCCTATCCTATCCTCTATCCTATTCTATCCTCTATCCTATCCAATCCTATATCCTATTCTCTATACTATCCTATCCTCTATCCTATCCTATCCTCTATCGTATCCTATCCAATCCCATATCGTATCCTCTATCCTATCCTATCCTCTATCCTATCCTATCCTCTATCATATCCTATCCTCTTCACTATAATATCATCTATCCTATCCTATCCTATCCTCTATCCTATCCTATCCTCTATCCTATCCTATCCTGTATCCTATCCTATCCTCTATTCTATCCAATCCCCTATCCTATCCTATCCTCTATCCTATCCTATCCTCTGTCCTATCATATCCTCTATCCTATCCTATCCTCTATCCTATCCTATCCTCTACCCTATCCTTTTCTCTATCATATCCTATCCTCTATCCTATCCTATCCTCTATCCTATCCAATCCTATATCCTATTCTTTATACTATCCTATCCTCTATCCTATCCTATCCTCTATCGTATCCTATCCTCTATCCTATCCAATCCCATATCGTATCCTCTATCCTATCATATCCTCTATCCTATCCTATCCTCTATCCTATCCTATCCTCTATTCTATCCTATCCTCTATCGTATCCTATCTTCTATCCTATCCAATCCTATATCGTATCCTCTATCCTATCCTATCCTCTATCCTATCCAGTCCCCTATCCTATCCTCTATCATATCATATCCTCTTTACTATAATATCATCTACCCCATCCTATCCTATCCTCTATCCTATCCTATCCTCTATCCTATCCTATCCTCTATCCTATTCTATCCTCTATCCTATCCAATCCTATATCCTATTCTCTATACTATCCTATCCTCTATCCTATCCTATCCTCTATCGTATCCTATCCTCTATCCTATCCAATCCCATATCGTATCCTCTATCCTATCATATCCTCTATCCTATCCTATCCTCTATCCTATCCTATCCTCTATTCTATGCTATCCTCTATCGTATCCTATCCTCTATCCTATCCAATCCTATATCGTATCCTCTAGCCTATCCTATCCTCTATCCTATCCTATCCTCTATCCTATCCTATCCTCTATCCTATCCTATCCTCTATCCTATCCTATCCTCTATCCTATCCTATCCTCTATCCTATCCTATCCTCTATCCTATCCTATCCTCTATCCTATCCTATCCTCTATCCTATCCTATCCTCTATCCTATCCTATCCTCTATCCAATCCTATCCTCTATCCTATCCTATCATATCCTCTATCCTATCCTATCCTCTATCCTATCCTATGCTCTATCCTATCCTATCCTCTATCCTATCCTATCCTCTATCCTATCCTATCCTCTATCCTATCCTATCCTCTATCCAATCCTATACTCTATCCAATCCTATCCTCTATCCTATCCTATCCTCAATCCTATCGAATCCTCTATCCTATCCTATCCTCTATGCTAACCTGTCCTCTACCCTATCCTATCCTCTATTCTATCCTATCCTCTATCCTACCATATCCTCTATCCTATCCTATCTTCTATCCTATCCTGTCCTCTATCCTATCATATCCTCTATCCTATCCTATCCTGTATCCTATCCTATCCTCTATTCTATCCAATCCCCTATCGTATCCTCTATCCTATCCTATCCTCTATTCTATCCTATTCTCTATCATATCCTATCCTCTATCCTATCCTATCCTCTATCCTATCCAATCCTATATCCTAGTCTTTATACTATCCTATCCTCTATCCTATCCTATCCTCTATCCTATCCTATCGTCTATCCTATCCTATCCTCTATCCTATCCAGTCCCGTATCCTATCCTCTATCATATCCTATCCTCTTTACTATAATATCATCTATCCTATCCTATCCTATCCTCTATCCTATCCTATCCTCTACCCTATCCTATCCTCTATCATATCCTATCCTCTATCCTATCCTATCCTCTATCCTATTCTATCCTCTATCCTATCCAATCCTATATCCTATTCTCTATACTATCCTATCCTCTATCCTATCCTATCCTCTATCCTCTCCAATCCCATATCGTATCCTCTATCCTATCATATCCTCTATCCTATCCTATCCTCTATCCTATCCTATCCTCTATTCTATGCTATCCTCTATCGTATCCTATCCTCTATCCTATCCAATCCTATATCGTATCCTCTATCCTATCCTATCCTCTATCCTATCCTATCCTCTTTACTATAATATCATCTACCCTATCCTATCCTATCCTCTATCCTATCCTATCCTCTATCCTCTATCCTATCCTCTATCCTATCCTATCCTCTATCCTATCCTATCCTCTATCCTATCCTATCCTCTATCCTATCCTATCCTCTATCCAATCCTATCCTCTATCCTATCCTATCATATCCTCTATCCTATCCTATCCTCTATCCTATCATATGCTCTATCCTATCCTATCCTCTATCCTATCCTATCCTCTATCCTATCCAATCCTATATCCTATTCTCTATACTATCCTATCCTCTATCCTATCCTATCCTCTATCCAATCCTATCCTCTATCCTATCCTATCATATCCTCTATCCTATCCTATCCTCTATCCTATCCTATGCTCTATCCTATCCTATCCTCTATCCTATCCTATCCTCTATCCTATCCTATCCTCTATCCTATCCTATCCTCTATCCAATCCTATACTCTATCCAATCCTATCCTCTATCCTATCCTATCCTCAATCCTATCGAATCCTCTATCCTATCCTATCCTCTATGCTAACCTGTCCTCTACCCTATCCTATCCTCTATTCTATCCTATCCTCTATCCTACCATATCCTCTATCCTATCCTATCTTCTATCCTATCCTGTCCTCTATCCTATCATATCCTCTATCCTATCCTATCCTGTATCCTATCCTATCCTCTATTCTATCCAATCCCCTATCGTATCCTCTATCCTATCCTATCCTCTATTCTATCCTATTCTCTATCATATCCTATCCTCTATCCTATCCTATCCTCTATCCTATCCAATCCTATATCCTAGTCTTTATACTATCCTATCCTCTATCCTATCCTATCCTCTATCCTATCCTATCGTCTATCCTATCCTATCCTCTATCCTATCCAGTCCCGTATCCTATCCTCTATCATATCCTATCCTCTTTACTATAATATCATCTATCCTATCCTATCCTATCCTCTATCCTATCCTATCCTCTACCCTATCCTATCCTCTATCATATCCTATCCTCTATCCTATCCTATCCTCTATCCTATTCTATCCTCTATCCTATCCAATCCTATATCCTATTCTCTATACTATCCTATCCTCTATCCTATCCTATCCTCTATCCTCTCCAATCCCATATCGTATCCTCTATCCTATCATATCCTCTATCCTATCCTATCCTCTATCCTATCCTATCCTCTATTCTATGCTATCCTCTATCGTATCCTATCCTCTATCCTATCCAATCCTATATCGTATCCTCTATCCTATCCTATCTTCTATCCTATCCTATCCTCTTTACTATAATATCATCTACCCTATCCTATCCTATCCTCTATCCTATCCTATCCTCTATCCTCTATCCTATCCTCTATCCTATCCTATCCTCTATCCTATCCTATCCTCTATCCTATCCTATCCTCTATCCTATCCTATCATATCCTCTATCCTATCCTATCCTCTATCCTATCATATGCTCTATCCTATCCTATCCTCTATCCTATCCTATCCTCTATCCTATCCTATCCTCTATCCTATCCTATCCTATATTCTATCCTATCCTCTATCCTATCCAATCTCCTATCCTCTCCTCTATCCTATCCTATACTCTATCATATCCTAACCTCTATCCTATCTTAGCCTCTATCGTATTCTATACTCTATCCTATCCTTTCCGCTATCCTATCCTATCCTCTATCCTATCCTATCCTCTATCGTATCCTATCCTCTATCCTATCCACTCCTATATCGTATCCTCTAGCCTATCCTATCCTCTATCCTATCCTATCCTCTATCCTATCCTATCCTCTATCCTATCATATCCTCTATCCTATCCTATCCTCTATCCTATCCTATCCTCTATCCTATCCTATCCTCTATCCAATCCTATCCTCTATCCTATCCTATCCTCAATCCTATCGAATCCTCTATCCTATCCTATCCTCTATGCTAACCTGTCCTCTACCCTATCCTATCCTCTATTCTATCCTATCCTCTATCCTATCATATCCTCTATCCTATCCTATCCTCTATCCTATCCTGTCCTCTATCCTATCATATCCTCTATCCTATCCTATCCTCTATCCTACCCTATTCTCTATCATATCCTATCCTCTATCCTATCCTATCCTCTATCCTATTCTATCCTCTATCCTATCCAATCCTATATCCTATTCTCTATCCTATCCTATCCTCTACCCTATCCTATCCTCTATCATATCCTATCCTCTATCCTATCCTATCCTCTATCCTATTCTATCCTCTATCCTATCCAATCCTATATCCTATTCTCTATACTATCCTATCCTCTATCCTATCCTATCCTCTATCGTATCCTATCCTCTATCCTATCCAATCCCATATCGTATCCTCTATCCTATCATATCCTCTATCCTATCCTATCCTCTATCTATCCTATCCTCTATTCTATCCTATCCTCTATCGTATCCTATCCTCTATCCTATCCAATCCTATATCGTATCCTCTATCCTATCCTATCCTCTTTACTATAATATCATCTACCCTATCCTATCCTATCCTCTATCCTATCCTATCCTCTACCCTATCCTATCCTCTATCCTATCCTATCCTCTATCCTATCCTATCCTCTATCCTATCCTATCCTCTATCCAATCCTATCCTCTATCCTATCCTATCATATCCTCTATCCTATCCTATCCTCTATCCTATCCTATGCTCTATCCTATCCTATCCTCTATCCTATCCTATCCTCTATCCTATCCTATCCTCTATCCTATCCTATCCTATATCCTATCCTATCCTCTATCCTATCCAATCGCCTATCCTCTCCTCTATCCTATCCTATACTCTATCATATCCTAACCTCTATCCTATCTTATCCTCTATCCTATTCTATACTCTATCCTATCCTTTCCGCTATCCTATCCTATCCTCTATCCTATCCTATCCTCTATCGTATCCTATCCTCTATCCTATCCACTCCTATATCGTATCCTCTAGCCTATCCTATCCTCTATCCTATCCTATCCTCTATCCTATCCTATCCTCTATCCTATCCTATCCTCTATCCTATCCTATCCTCTATCCTATCCTATCCTCTATCATATCCTAACCTCTATCCTATCTTATCCTCTATCCTATTCTATACTCTATCCTATCCTTTCCGCTATCCTATCCTATCCTCTATCCTATCCTATCCTCTATCGTATCCTATCCTCTATCCTATCCACTCCTATATCGTATCCTCTAGCCTATCCTATCCTCTATCCTATCCTATCCTCTATCCTATCCTATCCTCTATCCTATCCTATCCTCTATCCTATCCTATCCTCTATCCTATCCTATCCTCTATCCTATCCTATCCTCTATCCTATCCTATCCTCTAACCTATCCTATCCTCTATCCTATCCTATCCTCTACCCTATCCTATCCTCTATCGTATCCTATCCTCTATCCTATCCACTCCTATATCGTATCCTCTAGCCTATCCTATCCTCTATCCTTTCCTATCCTCTATCCTATCCTATCCTCTATCCAATCCTATCCTCTATCCTATCCTATCATATCCTCTATCCTATCCTATCCTCTATCCTATACTATGCTCTATCCTATCCTATCCTCTATCCTATCCTATCCTCTATCCTATCCTATCCTCTATCCTATCCTATCCTATATCCTATCCTATCCTCTATCCTATCCAATCCCCTATCCTCTCCTCTATCCTATCCTATACTCTATCATATCCTAACCTCTATCCTATCTTATCCTCTATCCTATTCTATACTCTATCCTATCCTTTCCGCTATCCTATCCTATCCTCTATCCTATCCTATCCTCTATCGTATCCTATCCTCTATCCTATCCACTCCTATATCGTATCCTCTAGCCTATCCTATCCTCTATCCTATCCTATCCTCTATCCTATCCTATCCTCTATCCTATCATATCCTCTATCCTATCCTATCCTCTATCCTATCCTATGCACTATCCTATCCTATCCTCTATCCAATCCTATCCTCTATCCTATCCTATCCTCAATCCTATCGAATCCTCTATCCTATCCTATCCTCTATGCTAACCTGTCCTCTACCCTATCCTATCCTCTATTCTATCCTATCCTCTATCCTATCATATCCTCTATCCTATCCTATCCTCTATCCTATCCTGTCCTCTATCCTATCCTATCCTCTATCCTATCCTATCCTCTACCCAATCCTATCCTCTATCCTATCCTATCATATCCTCTATCCTATCCTATCCTCTATCCTATCCTATCCTCTATACTATTGTATCCTCTATCCTACCCTATTCTCTATCCTATCCTATCCAATCCCCTATCCTATCCTCTATCCTATCCTATCCTCTATCATATCCTAACCTCTATCCTATCTTATCCTCTATCCTATTCTATACTCTATCCTATCCTTTCCGCTATCCTATCCTATCCTCTATCCTATCCTATCCTCTATCCTATCCTATCCTCTATCCTATCCTATCCTCTATCCTATCCTATCCTCTATCCTATCCTATCCTCTATCATATCCTAACCTCTATCCTATCTTATCCTCTATCCTATTCTATACTCTATCCTATCCTTTCCGCTATCCTATCCTATCCTCTATCCTATCCTATCCTCTATCGTATCCTATCCTCTATCCTATCCACTCCTATATCGTATCCTCTAGCCTATCCTATCCTCTATCCTATCCTATCCTCTATCCTATCCTATCCTCTATCCTATCCTATCCTCTATCCTATCCTATCCTCTATCCTATCCTATCCTCTAACCTATCCTATCCTCTATCCTATCCTATCCTCTACCCTATCCTATCCTCTATCGTATCCTATCCTCTATCCTATCCACTCCTATATCGTATCCTCTAGCCTATCCTATCCTCTATCCTTTCCTATCCTCTATCCTATCCTATCCTCTATCCAATCCTATCCTCTATCCTATCCTATCATATCCTCTATCCTATCCTATCCTCTATCCTATACTATGCTCTATCCTATCCTATCCTCTATCCTATCCTATCCTCTATCCTATCCTATCCTCTATCCTATCCTATCCTATATCCTATCCTATCCTCTATCCTATCCAATCCCCTATCCTCTCCTCTATCCTATCCTATACTCTATCATATCCTAACCTCTATCCTATCTTATCCTCTATCCTATTCTATACTCTATCCTATCCTTTCCGCTATCCTATCCTATCCTCTATCCTATCCTATCCTCTATCGTATCCTATCCTCTATCCTATCCACTCCTATATCGTATCCTCTAGCCTATCCTATCCTCTATCCTATCCTATCCTCTATCCTATCCTATCCTCTATCCTATCATATCCTCTATCCTATCCTATCCTCTATCCTATCCTATGCACTATCCTATCCTATCCTCTATCCAATCCTATCCTCTATCCTATCCTATCCTCAATCCTATCGAATCCTCTATCCTATAATATCCTCTATGCTAACCTGTCCTCTACCCTATCCTATCCTCTATTCTATCCTATCCTCTATCCTATCATATCCTCTATCCTATCCTATCCTCTATCCTATCCTGTCCTCTATCCTATCCTATCCTCTATCCTATCCTATCCTCTACCCAATCCTATCCTCTATCCTATCCTATCATATCCTCTATCCTATCCTATCCTCTATCCTATCCTATCCTCTATACTATTGTATCCTCTATCCTACCCTATTCTCTATCCTATCCTATCCAATCCCCTATCCTATCCTCTATCCTATCCTATCCTCTATCATATCCTAACCTCTATCCTATCTTATCCTCTATCCTATTCTATACTCTATCCTATCCTTTCCGCTATCCTATCCTATCCTCTATCCTATCCTATCCTCTATCGTATCCTATCCTCTATCCTATCCACTCCTATATCGTATCCTCTAGCCTATCCTATCCTCTATCCTATCCTATCCTCTATCCTATCCTATCCTCTATCCTATCCTATCCTCTATCCTATCCTATCCTCTATCCTATCCTATCCTCTATCCTATCCAGTCCCCTATCCTATCCTCTATCATATCCTATCCTCTTTACTATAATATCAACTATCCTATCCTATCCTACCCTCTATCCTATCCTATCCTCTATCCTATCCTATCATCTATCCTATCCTATCCTCTATCCTATCCTATCCTCTATCCTATCCTATCCTATCCTCTATCCTATCCTATCCTCTACCCTATCCTATCCTCTATCCTATCCTATCCTGTATCCTATCCTATCCTCTATTCTATCCAATCCCCTATCCTATCCTATCCTCTATCCTATCCTATCCTCTATCCTATCCTATCCTCTATCCTATCCTATCCTCTATCCTATCCTATCCTCTATCCAATCCTATCCTCTATCCTATCCTATCATATCCTCTATCCTATCCTATCCTCTATCCTATCCTATCCTCTATCCAATCCTATCCACTATCCTATCCTATCATATCCTCTATCCTATCCTATCCTCTATCCTATCCTATGCTCTATCCTATCCTATCCTCTATCCTATCCTATCCTCTATCCTATCCTATCCTCTATCCTATCCTATCCTATATCCTATCCTATCCTCTATCCTATCCAATCCCCTATCCTCTCCTCTATCCTATCCTATACTCTATCATATCCTAACCTCTATCCTATCTTATCCTCTATCCTATTCTATACTCTATCCTATCCTTTCCGCTATCCTATCCTATCCTCTATCCTATCCTATCCTCTATCGTATCCTATCCTCTATCCTATCCACTCCTATATCGTATCCTCTAGCCTATCCTATCCTCTATCCTATCCTATCCTCTATCCTATCCTATCCTCTATCCTATCATATCCTCTATCCTATCCTATCCTCTATCCTATCCTATCCACTATCCTATCCTATCCTCTATCCAATCCTATCCTCTATCCTATCCTATCCTCAATCCTATCGAATCCTCTATCCTATCCTATCCTCTATGCTAACCTGTCCTCTACCCTATCCTATCCTCTATTCTATCCTATCCTCTATCCTATCATATCCTCTATCCTATCCTATCCTCTATCCTATCCTGTCCTCTATCCTATCATATCCTCTATCCTATCCTATCCTCTACCCAATCCTATCCTCTATCCTATCCTATCATATCCTCTATCCTATCCTATCCTCTATCCTATCCTATCCTCTATACTATTGTATCCTCTATCCTACCCTATTCTCTATCCTATCCTATCCAATCCCCTATCCTATCCTCTATCCTATCCTATCCTCTATCATATCCTAACCTCTATCCTATCTTATCCTCTATCCTATTCTATACACTATCCTATCCTTTCCGCTATCCTATCCTATCCTCTATCCTATCCTATCCTCTATCGTATCCTATCCTCTATCCTATCCACTCCTATATCGTATCCTCTAGCCTATCCTATCCTCTATCCTATCCTATCCTCTATCCTATCCTATCCTCTATCCTATCCTATCCTCTATCCTATCCTATCCTCTATCCTATCCAGTCCCCTATCCTATCCTCTATCATATCCTATCCTCTTTACTATAATATCAACTATCCTATCCTATCCTACCCTCTATCCTATCCTATCCTCTATCCTATCCTATCATCTATCCTATCCTATCCTCTATCCTATCCTATCCTCTATCCTATCCTATCCTATCCTCTATCCTATCCTATCCTCTACCCTATCCTATCCTCTATCCTATCCTATGCTCTATCCTATCCTATCCTCTATCCTATCCTATCCTCTATCCCATCCTATCCTCTATCCTATCCTATCCTATATCCTATCCTATCCTCTATCCTATCCAATCCCCTATCCTCTCCTCTATCCTATCCTATACTCTATCATATCCTAACCTCTATCCTATCTTATCCTCTATCCTATTCTATACTCTATCCTATCTTTCCGCTATCCTATCCTATCCTCTATCCTATCCTATCCTCTATCGTATCCTATCCTCTATCCTATCCACTCCTATATCGTATCCTCTAGCCTATCCTATCCTCTATCCTATCCTATCCTCTACCCAATATTATCCTCTATCCTATCCTATCCTCAATCCTATCGAATCCTCTATCCTATCCTATCCTCTATGCTAACCTGTCCTCTACCCTATCCTATCCTCTATTCTATCCTATCCTCTATCCTATCATATCCTCTATCCTATCCTATCCTCTATCCTATCCTGTCCTCTATCCTATCATATCCTCTATCCTATCCTATCCTGTATCCTATCCTATCCTCTATTCTATCCAATCCCCTATCGTATCCTCTATCCTATCCTATCCTCTATCCTACCCTATTCTCTATCATATCCTATCCTCTATCCTATCCTATCCTCTATCCTATTCTATCCTCTATCCTATCCAATCCTATATCCTATTCTCTATCCTATCCTATCCTCTACCCTATCCTATCCTCTATCATATCCTATCCTCTATCCTATCCTATCCTCTATCCTATTCTATCCTCTATCCTATCCAATCCTATATCCTATTCTCTATACTATCCTATCCTCTATCCTATCCTATCCTCTATCGTATCCTATCCTCTATCCAAATCCAATCCCATATCGTATCCTCTATCCTATCATATCCTCTATCCTATCCTATCCTCTATCTATCCTATCCTCTATTCTATCCTATCCTCTATCGTATCCTATCCTCTATCCTATCCAATCCTATATCGTATCCTCTATCCTATCCTATCCTCTTTACTATAATATCATCTACCCTATCCTATCCTATCCTCTATCCTATCCTATCCTCTACCCTATCCTATCCTCTATCCTATCCTATCCTCTATCCTATCCTATCTTCTATCCTATCCTATCCTCTATCCAATCCTATCCTCTATCCTATCCTATCATATCCTCTATCCTATCCTATCCTCTATCCTATCCTATGCTCTATCCTATCCTATCCTCTATCCTATCCTATCCTCTATCCTATCCTATCCTCTATCCTATCCTATCCTATATCCTATCCTATCCTCTATCCTATCCAATCGCCTATCCTCTCCTCTATCCTATCCTATACTCTATCATATCCTAACCTCTATCCTATCTTATCCTCTATCCTATTCTATACTCTATCCTATCCTTTCCGCTATCCTATCCTATCCTCTATCCTATCCTATCCTCTATCGTATCCTATCCTCTATCCTATCCACTCCTATATCGTATCCTCTAGCCTATCCTATCCTCTATCCTATCCTATCCTCTATCCTATCCTATCCTCTATCCTATCCTATCCTCTATCCTATCCTATCCTCTATCCTATCCTATCCTCTATCCTATCCTATCCTCTATCCTATCCTATCCTCTATCCTATCCTATCCTCTATCCTATCCTATCCTCTATCCTATCCTATCCTCTATCCTATCCTATCCTCTATCCTATCCTATCCTCTATCCTATCCTATCCTCTATCCTATCCTATCCTCTATCCTATCCTATCCTCTATCATATCCTAACCTCTATCCTATCTTATCCTCTATCCTATTCTATACTCTATCCTATCCTTTCCGCTATCCTATCCTATCCTCTATCGTATCCTATCCTCTATCCTATCCAATCCCATATCGTATCCTCTATCCTATCATATCCTCTATCCTATCCTATCCTCTATCTATCCTATCCTCTATTCTATCCTATCCTCTATCGTATCCTATCCTCTATCCTATCCAATCCTATATCGTATCCTCTATCCTATCCTATCCTCTTTACTATAATATCATCTACCCTATCCTATCCTATCCTCTATCCTATCCTATCCTCTACCCTATCCTATCCTCTATCCTATCCTATCCTCTATCCTATCCTATCTTCTATCCTATCCTATCCTCTATCCAATCCTATCCTCTATCCTATCCTATCATATCCTCTATCCTATCCTATCCTCTATCCTATCCTATGCTCTATCCTATCCTATCCTCTATTCTATCCTATCCTCTATCTTATCATATCCTCTATCATATCCTATCCTCTTAACTATAATATCATCTATCCTATCCTATCCTATCCTCTATCCTATCCTATCCTGTATCCTATCCTATCCTCTATTCTATCCAATCCCCTATCCTATCCTATCCTCTATCCTATCCTATCCTCTATCCTATCATATCCTCTATCCTATCCTATCCTCTATCCTATCCTATCCTCTACCCAATCCTATCCTCTATCATATCCTATCCTCTCTCCTATCCTATCCTCTATCCTATTGTATCCTCTATCCTATCCAATCCTATATCCTATTCTCTATACTATCCTATCCTCTCTCCTATCCTATCCTCTATCCTATTGTATCCTCTATCCTATCCAATCCTATATCCTATTCTCTATACTATCCTATCCTCTCTCCTATCCTATCCTCTATCGTATCCTATCCTCTATCCTATCCAATCCCATATCGTATCCTCTATCCTATCATATCCTCTATCCTATCCTATCCTCTATCCTATCCTATCCTCTATTCTATCCTATCCTCTATCGTATCCTATCCTCTATCCTATCCAATCCTATATCGTATCCTCTATCCTATCCTATCCTCTATCCTATCCTATCCTCTATCCAATCCAGTCCCCTATCCTATCCTCTATCATATCCTATCCTCTTTACTATAATATCATCTACCCTATCCTATCCTATCCTCTATCCTATCCTATCCTCTATCCTATCCTATCCTCTATCCTATCCTATCCTCTATCCAATCCTATCCTCTATCCTATCCTATCATATCCTCTATCCTATCCTATCCTCTATCCTATCCTATGCTCTATCCTATCCTATCCTCTATCCTATCCTATCCTCTATCCTATCCTATCCTCTATCCTATCCTATCCTCTATCGTATCCTATCCTCTATCCTATCCTATCCTCTATCCTATCCTATCCTCTATTCTATCCTATCCTCTATGCTATCCAATCCGCAATTCTTTCCTCTATCCTATCCTATCGTCTATCCTATCCTATCCTCCATAATATCGTATCCTCTATCCTATCCTATCCTCTATCCTGTAATATCATCTATCCTATCCTATTCTCTATCCTATCCAATCCTCTATCGTATCCTCTATCCTATCCTACCCTCTATCCTATCCTACCCTCTATCCTATCGTATCCTCTATCCTATCCTAGCCTCAATTCTATCGTATCCTCTGTCCTATCCTATCCTCAATCCTATCCTATCCTATCCTCTATCCAATCCTATCCCCAATCCTATAAAATACTCTATCCTA
The DNA here is from genome assembly GCF_050948215.1 of Halictus rubicundus. Taxonomy (NCBI): domain Eukaryota; kingdom Metazoa; phylum Arthropoda; class Insecta; order Hymenoptera; family Halictidae; genus Halictus; species Halictus rubicundus. The sequence goes on along the minus strand of NW_027488663.1, from coordinate 408,579 downwards.
TCCTATCCTCTATCATATAATATCCTCTATCGTATCCTATATACTACACTATCTTATACTTTATCCTATAATATCCTCTATCCTATCGTATCCTCTATCCTATCCTACCCTCTATCCTATCCTATCCTCAATCCAATGCTATACTCTATCCTATGCTATCCTCTATCGTATCCTATCCTCTATCGTATCCAATCCTCTATCCTATCCTCTATCCTATCCTATCCTCTATCCTATCCTATCTTCTATCCTATCCTATACTCTATCATATCCTATCCTCTATCCTATCCTATCGTCTATCCTATCCTATCCTCTATCCTATCCTATCCTCTATCCTATCCTATCCTCTATCCTATCGTATCCTCTGTCCTATAATATCCTCTATCCCATCCTAATCTCTATCCTATCAATCCCCTATCCTATCCTCTATCCTATCCAATTCTCTATCCTATCCTATCCTCTATCCAATCCTATCCTCAATTCAATCCTATCCTCTATCCTATAATATCCTCTATCCTATCCTATCCTATCCTCTATCCTATCCTATCACCAATCCTATAAAATACTCTATCCTATCCTATCCTCTATCATATAATATCCTCTATCGTATCCTATATACTACACTATCTTATCCTTTATCCTATAATATCCTTTATCCTATCCTATCCTCTATCCTATCCTATCCTCTATCATATAATATCCTCTATCGTATCCTATATACTACACTATCTTATCATTTATCCTATAATATCCTCTATCCTATCCTATCCTCTATCCTATTCTATCCTCTATCCTATCCTATCCTCTATCCTATTCTATCCTCTATCCTATCCTATCCTCTATCCTATCCTATACTGAACCCTATCCTATCAACAATCCTATCGTATCCCGTATTCTATCCTATCCTCTATCCTATCCTATCCTCTATGCTATCCTATCCCCAATTCGATCATATCCTCAAATCAATCCTATCCTCTATCCTATCCTATCATTTATGAAATCCTATCCTATACTCTATACCATCCTATCATCTATCCTATCCTATCCTCTATCCTATCTTATCCTCTATCCTATCCTGGCCTCTATTCTATCCTATCCTCTATCTTATCATATCCTCTATCATATCCTATCCTCTTTACTATAATATCATCTATCCTATCCTATCCTATCCTCTATCCTATCCTATCCTGTATCCTATCCTATCCTCTATTCTATCCAATCCCCTATCCTATCCTATCCTCTATCCTATCCTATCCTCTATCCTATCATATCCTCTATCCTATCCTATCCTCTATCCTATTCTATCCTCTACCCAATCCTATCCTCTATCATATCCTATCCTCTCTCCTATCCTATCCTCTATCCTATTCTATCCTCTATCCTATCCAATCCTATATCCTATTCTCTATACTATCCTATCCTCTATCCTATCCTATCCTCTATCGTATCCTATCCTCTATCCTATCCAATCCCATATCGTATCCTCTATCCTATCATATCCTCTATCCTATCCTATCCTCTATCCTATCCTGGCCTCTATTCTATCCTATCCTCTATCTTATCATATCCTCTATCCTATCCTATACTCTATCCTATCCTATACTCAATCCTATCCTATCCTATCCTCCATCCTGTCCGATCCTCCATCCTATCCAATCCCCTATCCTATCCTTCTCTACCCTATCCTATCCTCTATCCTATCCTATCCTCTATCCTATCCTATCCTGTATCCTATCCTATCCTCTATTCTATCCAATCCCCTATCCTATCCTCTATCCTATCCTATCCTCTATCCTATCCTACCCTCTATCCTATCCTATCCTATATCATATCCTATCCTCTATCCTATCCAATCCCCTATCCTCTCCTCTATCCTATCCTATACTCTATCATATCCTAACCTCTATCCTATCTTATCCTCTATCCTATTCTATACTCTATCCTATCCTTTCCGCTATCCTATCCTATCCTCTATCATATCCTATCCTCTATCGTATCCTATCCTCTATCCTATCCTATTCTCTATCCTATCCTATCCTCTATCCTATCCTATCCTCTATCGTATCCTATCCTCTATCCTATCCAATCCTATATCGTATCCTCTAACCTATCCTATCCTCTATCCTATCCTATCCTCTATCCTATCCTATCCTCTATCCTATCCTATCCTCTATCCTATCCTATCCTCTATCCTATCCTATCCTCTATCCTATCCTATCCTCTATCCTATCCTATCCTCTATCATATAATATCCTCTATCGTATCCTATATACTACACTATCTTATCCTTTATCCTATAATATCCTCTATCCTATCCTATCCTCTATCCTATTCTATCCTCTATCCTATCCTATCCTCTATCCTATCCTATCCTGAACCCTATCCTATCCTCAATCCTATCGTATCCCGTATTCTATCTTATCCTCTATCCTATCCTATCCTCTATGCTATACTATCCCCAATTCGATCATATCCTCAAATCTATCCTATCCTCTATCCTATCCTATCATTTATGCAATCCTATCCTATACTCTATACCATCCTATCATCTATGCTATCCTATCCTGAATCTTATCCTATCCTCTCTCCTATCGTATCCTCTATACTATCCTATCCTCTATCCTATCGTATGCTCTATCCTATCCTATCCTCTATCCTATCCTATCCCCTATCCTATCCTTAATCCTATCCTATCCTCAATCCTAACCTATCCTCTATCCTATCCTATTCTCTATCCTATCCTATCCTCTATCCTATCCTATCCTCTATCCTATCATATCCTCTATCCTATCTTATCCTCTATCCTATCCTGGCCTCTATTCTATCCTATCCTCTATCTTATCATATCCTCTATCCTATCCTATACTCTATCCTATCCTATACTCAATCCTATCCTATCCTATCCTCCATCCTGTTCGATCCTCCATCCTATCCAATCCCCTATCCTATCCTTCTCTACCCTATCCTATCCTCTATCCTATCCTATCCTCTATCCTATCCTATCCTGTATCCTATCCTATCCTCTATTCTATCCAATCCCCTATCCTATCCTCTATCCTATCCTATCCTCTATCCTATCCTACCCTCTATCCTATCCTATCCTATATCATATCCTATCCTCTATCCTATCCAATCCCCTATCCTCTCCTCTATCCTATCCTATACTCTATCATATCCTAACCTCTATCCTATCTTATCCTCTATCCTATTTTATACTCTATCCTATCCTTTCCGCTATCCTATCCTATCCTCTATCATATCCTATCCTCTATCGTATCCTATCCTCTATCCTATCCTATTCTCTATCCTATCCTATCCTCTATCCTATCCTATCCTCTATCGTATCCTATCCTCTATCCTATCCAATCCTATATCGTATCCTCTAACCTATCCTATCCTCTATCCTATCCTATCCTCTATCCTATCCTATCCTCTATCCTATCCTATCCTCTATCCTATCCTATCCTCTATCCTATCCTATCCTCTATCCTATCCTATCCTCTATCCTATCCTATCCTCTATCCTATCCAGTCCCCTATCCTATCCTCTATCATATCCATTCCTCTTTACTATAATATCATCTATCCTATCCTATCCGATCCTCTATCCTATCCTATCCTCTATCCTATCCTAATCTCTATCCTATCATATCCTCTATCCTATCCTATCCTGTATCCTATCCTATACTCTATTCTATCCAATCCCCTATCCTATCCTATACTCTATCATATCCTAACCTCTATCCTATCCTATCCTCTATCCTATCCTAATCTCTATCCTATCCTATCCTCTATCCTATCCTATCCTCTATCCTATCATATCCTCTATCCTAACCTATCCTGTATCCTATCCTATCCTCTATTCTATCCAATCCCCTATCCTATCCTATCCTCTATCCTATCCTATCCTCTATCCTATCATATCCTCTATCCTATCCTATCCTGTATCCTATTCTATCCTCTATCCTATCCAATCCTATATCCTATTCTCTATCCTATCCTATCCTATCCTCTATCCTATCCTACCCTCTATCCTATCCTATCCTATATCCTATCCTATCCTCTATCCTATCCTATCCTCTATCCTATTCTATCCTCTATCCTGTCCAATCCTATATCCTATTCTCTATCCTATCCGATCCTCTATCCTATCCTATCCTCTATCGTATCCTATCCTCTATCCTATCCAATCCTATATCGTATCCTCTATCCTATCCTATCCTCTATCCTATCCTATCCTCTATCCTATCCTATCCTCTATCCTATCCTATCCTCTATCCTATGCTATCCTCTATCCTATCCTATCCTCTATCCTATCCTATCCTCTATCCTATCCTCTATCATATCCTATCCTCTTTACTATAATATCATCTATCCTATCCTCTATCCTATCCTATCCTCTATCCTATCCTATCCTCTGTCCTATAATATCCTCTATCTCATCCTAATCTCTATCCTATCAATCCCCTATCCTATCCTCTATTCTATCCTATACTCTATCCTATCCAATTCTCTATCCTATCCTATCCTCTATCCAATCCTATCCTCAATTCAATCCTATCCTCTATCCTATAATATCCTCTATCCTATCCTATCCTATCCTCTATCCTATCCTATCCCCAATCCTATAAAATACTCTATCCTATCCTATCCTCTATCATATAATATCCTCTATCGTATCCTATATACTACACTATCTTATCCTTTATCCTATAATATCCTCTATCCTATCCTATCCTCTATCCTATCCTATCCTCTATCATATAATATCCTCTATCGTATCCTATATACTACACTATCTTATCCTTTATCCTATAATATCCTCTATCCTATCCTATCCTCTATCCTATTCTATCCTCTATCCTATCCTATCCTCTATCCTATCCTATCCTGAACCCTATCCTATCCTCAATCCTATCGTATCCCGTATTCTATCCTATCCTCTATCCTATCCTATCCTCTATGCTATCCTATCCCCAATTCGATCATATCCTCAAATCTATCCTATCCTCTATCCTATCCTATCATTTATGCAATCCTATCCTATACTCTATACCATCCTATCATCTATGCTATCCTATCCTGAATCTTATCCTATCCTATACTCTATACCATCCTATCATCTATGCTATCCTATCCTGAATCTTATCCTATCCTCTCTCCTATCGTATCCTCTATACTATCCTATCCTCTATCCTATCGTATGCTCTATCCTATCCTATCCTCTATCCTATCCTATCCCCTATCCTATCCTTAATCCTATCCTATCCTCAATCCTAACCTATCCTCTATCCTATCCTATTCTCTATCCTATCCTATCCTCTATCCTATCCTATCCTCTATCCTATCATATCCTCTATCCTATCTTATCCTCTATCCTATCCTGGCCTCTATTCTATCCTATCCTCTATCTTATCATATCCTCTATCCTATCCTATACTCTATCCTATCCTGTACTCAATCCTATCCTATCCTATCCTCCATCCTGTCCGATCCTCCATCCTATCCAATCCCCTATCCTATCCTTCTCTACCCTATCCTATCCTCTATCCTATCCTATCCTCTATCCTATCCTATCCTGTATCCTATCCTATCCTCTATTCTATCCAATCCCCTATCCTATCCTCTATCCTATCCTATCCTCTATCCTATCCTATCCTCTATCCTATCCTACCCTCTATCCTATCCTATCCTATATCATATCCTATCCTCTATCCTATCCAATCCCCTATCCTCTCCTCTATCCTATCCTATACTCTATCATATCCTAACCTCTATCCTATCTTATCCTCTATCCTATTCTATACTCTATCCTATCCTTTCCGCTATCCTATCCTATCCTCTATCATATCCTATCCTCTATCGTATCCTATCCTCTATCCTATCCTATTCTCTATCCTATCCTATCCTCTATCCTATCCTATCCTCTATCGTATCCTATCCTCTATCCTATCCAATCCTATATCGTATCCTCTAACCTATCCTATCCTCTATCCTATCCTATCCTCTATCCTATCCTATCCTCTATCCTATCCTATCCTCTATCCTATCCTATCCTCTATCCTATCCTATCCTCTATCCTATCCTATCCTCTATCCTATCCTATCCTCTATCCTATCCTATCCTCTATCCTATCCAGTCCCCTATCCTATCCTCTATCATATCCATTCCTCTTTACTATAATATCATCTATCATATCCTATCCGATCCTCTATCCTATCCTATCCTCTATCCTATCCTATCCTCTATCGTATCCTATCCTCTATCCTATCCAATCCTATATCGTATCCTCTATCCTATCCTATCCTCTATCCTATCCTATCCTCTATCCTATCCTATCCTCTATCCTATCCTATCCTCTATCCTATCCTATCCTCTATCCTATCCTCTATCATATCCTATCCTCTTTACTATAATATCATCTATCCTATCCTCTATCCTATCCTATCCTCTATCCTATCCTATCCTCTATCCAATCCTATCCTCTATCCTATCCTATCATATCCTCTATCCTATCCTATCCTCTATCCTATCCTATGCTCTATCCTATCCTATCCTCTATCCTATCCTATCCTCTATCCTATCCTATCCTCTACCCAATCCTATCCTCTATCCTATCCTATCATATCCTCTATCCTATCCTATCCTCTATCCTATCCTATCCTCTACCCAATCCTATCCTCTATCCTATCCTATCATATCCTCTATCCTATCCTATCCTCTAGCCTATCCTATCCTCTATACTATTGTATCCTCTATCCTACCCTATTCTCTATCCTATCCTATCCAATCCCCTATCCTATCCACTATCCTATCCTATCCTCAATCCCATCGAATCCTCTATCCTATCCTATCCTCTATGCTAACCTGTCCTCTACCCTATCCTATCCTCTATCCTATCCTATCCTGTATCCTATCCTATCCTCTATCCTATCCTATCCTCTATTCTATCCTATCCTCTATCGTATCCTATCCTCTATCCTATCCAATCCTATATCGTATCCTCTAACCTATCCTATCCTCTATCCTATCCTATCCTCTGTCCTATCCTATCCTCTATCCTATCCAGTCCCCTATCCTATCCTCTATCATATCCTATCCTCTTTACTATAATATCATCTATCCTATCCTATCCGATCCTCTATCCTATCCTATCCTCTATCCTATCCTAATCTCTATCCTATCCTATCCTATCCTCTATCCTATCATATCCTCTATCCTATCCTATCCTGTATCCTATCCTATCCTCTATTCTATCCAATCCCCTATCCTATCCTCTATCCTATCCTATCCTCTATCCTATCCTATCCTCTATCCTATCCTATCCTCTATCCTATCCTATCCTCTATCCTATCCTATCCTCTATCCTATCCTATCCTCTATCCTATCCTATCCTCTATCCTATCCAGTCCCCTATCCTATCCTCTATCATATCCATTCCTCTTTACTATAATATCATCTATCATATCCTATCCGATCCTCTATCCTATCCTATCCTCTATCCTATCCTATCCTCTATCGTATCCTATCCTCTATCCTATCCAATCCTATATCGTATCCTCTATCCTATCCTATCCTCTATCCTATCCTATCCTCTATCCTATCCTATCCTCTATCCTATCCTATCCTCTATCCTATCCTATCCTCTATCCTATCCTATCCTCTATCCTATCCTCTATCATATCCTATCCTCTTTACTATAATATCATCTATCCTATCCTCTATCCTATCCTATCCTCTATCCTATCCTATCCTCTATCCAATCCTATCCTCTATCCTATCCTATCATATCCTCTATCCTATCCTATCCTCTATCCTATCCTATGCTCTATCCTATCCTATCCTCTATCCTATCCTATCCTCTATCCTATCCTATCCTCTACCCAATCCTATCCTCTATCCTATCCTATCATATCCTCTATCCTATCCTATCCTCTATCCTATCCTATCCTCTACCCAATCCTATCCTCTATCCTATCCTATCATATCCTCTATCCTATCCTATCCTCTAGCCTATCCTATCCTCTATACTATTGTATCCTCTATCCTACCCTATTCTCTATCCTATCCTATCCAATCCCCTATCCTATCCACTATCCTATCCTATCCTCAATCCCATCGAATCCTCTATCCTATCCTATCCTCTATGCTAACCTGTCCTCTACCCTATCCTATCCTCTATCCTATCCTATCCTGTATCCTATCCTATCCTCTATCCTATCCTATCCTCTATTCTATCCTATCCTCTATCGTATCCTATCCTCTATCCTATCCAATCCTATATCGTATCCTCTAACCTATCCTATCCTCTATCCTATCCTATCCTCTGTCCTATCCTATCCTCTATCCTATCCAGTCCCCTATCCTATCCTATCCTGTATCCTATCCTATCCTCTATCCTATCCTATCCTCTATTCTATCCTATCCTCTATCGTATCCTATCCTCTATCCTATCCAATCCTATATCGTATCCTCTAACCTATCCTATCCTCTATCCTATCCTATCCTCTGTCCTATCCTATCCTCTATCCTATCCAGTCCCCTATCCTATCCTCTATCATATCCTATCCTCTTTACTATAATATCATCTATCCTATCCTATCCGATCCTCTATCCTATCCTATCCTCTATCCTATCCTAATCTCTATCCTATCCTATCCTATCCTCTATCCTATCATATCCTCTATCCTATCCTATCCTGTATCCTATCCTATCCTCTATTCTATCCAATCCCCTATCCTATCCTCTATCCTATCCTATCCTCTATCCTATCCTATCCTCTATCATATCCTATCCTCTATCCTATCTTATCCTCTATCCTATTCTATACTCTATCCTATCCTTTCCGCTACCCTATCCTATCCTATATCCTATCCTATCCTCTATCGTATCCTATCCTCTATCCTATCCACTCCTATATCGTATCTTCTAGCCTATCCTATCCTCTATCCTATCCTATCCTCTATCCTATCCTATCCTCTATCGTATCCTATCCTCTATCCTATCCTATCCAATCCTCTATCCTATCCTATCCTCTATCCTATCCTTTCCCCTATCCTATCCTCTATCATATCCTATCGTCTTTACTATAATATCAACTATCCTATCCTCTATCCTATCCTATCCTCTATCCTATCCTATCCTCTATCCTATCCTATCCTCTATCCTATCCTATCCTCTATCCTATCCTATCCTCTATCCTATCCTATCCTCTATCCTAACATATCCTGTATCCTATCCTATCCTGTATCCTATCCTATCCTCTATTCTATCCAATCCCCTATCCTATCCTATCCTCTATCCTATTCTATCCTCCATCCTATCATATCCTCTATCCTATCCTATCCTGTATCCTATTCTATCCTCTATCCTATCCAATCCTCTATCCTATCCTGTATCCAATCCTATACTCTATCCTATCCTATCCTCTATCCTATCTTATCCTCTATCCTATCCTATCCTGAATCCTATCCTATCCTCTATCCTATCCTCTTCTCTATCCTATCCTATCCTCTATCCTATCCTATCCTCAATCCTATCCTATCCTCTATCATATCCTATCCTCTATCGTATCCTATCTTCTATCGTATCCTATCCTCTATCCTATCCAATCCTCTATCCTATCCTCTATCCTCTCCTATCCTCTATCCTATCCTATACTCAATCCTATCCTATCCTATCCTCCATCCTGTCCGATCCTCCATCCTATCCAATCCCCTACCCTATCCTTCTCTACCCTATCCTATCCTCTATCCTATCCTATCCTCTATCCTATCCTATACTCTATCCTATCTTATCCTCTATCCTATCCTATACTCTATCCTATTCTATCCTCTATCCTATCCTATCCTCAATCCAATGCTATACTCTATCCTATCCTATCCTCTACCCTATCCTATCCTCTATCCTATCCTCTCCTCAATCCTATCCTATCCTCTATCCTATCCTCTATCCTATCCTCTATCCTATCCTCTATCCTATCCTCTATCCTATCCTCTCCTCAATCCTATCCTATCCTCTATCCTATCCTCTATCCTATCCTCTATCCTATCCTCTATCCTATCCTCTATCCTATCCTCTATCCTATACTCTCCTCAATCCTATCCTATCCTCTATCCTATTCAATCTCATATCCTATCCTATCCTCTATCATATCCTATCATCTATCGTATCCTATCTTCTATCGTATCCTATCCTCTATCCTATCCAATCCTCTATCCTATCCTATCCTCTATCCTATCCTATCCTCAATCCTATCCTATCCTATCCTCCATCCTATCCTATCCTCCATCCTATCCAATCCCCTATCCTATCCTCAATCCTATCCTATCCTGAACCCTATCCTATCCTCAACGCTATCGTATCCCGTATTCTATCCTATCCTCTATCCTATCCTATCCTCTATCCTATCCTATCCTCAATCCTATCCTATCCTCTGTCATATCCTATCCTCTATCGTATCCTATCTTCTATCGTATCCTATCCTCTATCCTATCCAATCCTCTATCCTATCCTCTATCCTCTCCTATCCTCTATCCTATCCTATACTCAATCCTATCCTATCCTATCCTCCATCCTGTCCGATCCTCCATCCTATCCAATCCCCTATCCTATCCTTCTCTACCCTATCCAATCCTCTATCCTATCCTATCCTCTATCCTATCCTATCCTCTATCCTATAATATCCTCTATCCTATCCTATCCTATCCTCTATCCTATCCTCTCCTCAATCCTATCCTATCCTCTATACTATTCTATTCTCTATCCTATCCTATCCTCAATCCAATCCTATCCTCTATCCTATAATATCCTCTATCCTGTCCTATCCTATCCTCTATCCTTTCCTCTATCCTATCCTCTATCCTATCCTATCCTCTATCCTATCCTCTCCTCAACCCTATCCTATCCTCAATCCTATCCTATCCTCTATCCTATCTTATCCTCTATCCTATCCTGTACTCTATTCTATCCCATCCTCTATCTTATCCTATCCACTATCCTATCCTATCCTCAATCCACTCCTATACTCTATCCTATCCTCTCCTCAATCCTATCCTATTCTCAATCCTAACCTATCCTCTATCCTATCCTATTCTCTATCCTATCCTATCCTCTATCCTATCCTATCCTCTATCCTATCTTATCCTCCATCCTATCCTGGCCTCTATTCTATCCTATCCTCTATCTTATCATATTCTCTATCCTATCCTATACTCTACCCTATTCTATCCTCTATCCTATCCTATCCTCAATCCAATGCTATACTCTATCCTATCCTATCCTCTATCGTATCCTATCCTCTATCGTATCCAATCCTCTATCCTATCCTCTATCCTATCCTATCCTCTATCCTATCCTATCCTCTATCCTATCCTATCCTCTATCCTATCCGATCCTCTGTCGTATCCTATCCTGTATCGTATCCAATCCTCTATCCTATCCTCTATCCTATCCTATCCTCTATCCTATCCTATCTTCTATCCTATCCTATACTCTATCATATCCTATCCTCTATCCTATCCGATCCTCTATCGTATCCTATCCTCTATCCTATCCAATCCTCTATCCTATCCTCTATCCAATCCTATACTCTATCCTATCCTATCCTCAATCCTATCCTATCCTCTATCCTATCTTATCCTCTATCCTATCCTGTACTCTATTCTATCCCATCCTCTATCTTATCCTATCCACTATCCTATCCTATCCTCAATCCACTCCTATACTCTATCCTATCCTCTCCTCAATCCTATCCTATTCTCAATCCTAACCTATCCTCTATCCTATCCTATTCTCTATCCTATCCTATCCTCTATCCTATCCTATCCTCTATCCTATCTTATCCTCTATCCTATCCTATCCTCAATCCTATCCTATCCTCAATCCTATCCTATCCTCTATCCTATCCTCTTCTCTATCCTATCCTATCCTCTATCCTATCCTATCCTCTATCCTATCCTATCCTCAATCCTATCCTATCCTCTATCCTATCCTCTTCTCTATCCTATCCTATCCTCTATCCTATCCTATCCTCAATCCTATCCTATCCTCTATCATATCCTATCCTCTATCGTATCCTATCTTCTATCGTATCCTATCCTCTATCCTATCCAATCCTCTATCCTATCCTCTATCCTCTCCTATCCTCTATCCTATCCTATACTCAATCCTATCCTATCCTATCCTCCATCCTGTCCGATCCTCCATCCTATCCAATCCCCTACCCTATCCTTCTCTACCCTATCCTATCCTCTATCCTATCCTATCCTCTATCCTATCCTATACTCTATCCTATCTTATCCTCTATCCTATCCTATACTCTATCCTATTCTATCCTCTATCCTATCCTATCCTCAATCCAATGCTATACTCTATCCTATCCTATCCTCTACCCTATCCTATCCTCTATCCTATCCTCTATCCTATCCTCTCCTCAATCCTATCCTATCCTCTATCCTATCCTCTATCCTATCCTCTATCCTATCCTCTATCCTATCCTCTATCCTATCCTCTATCCTATCCTCTATCCTATCCTCTCCTCAATCCTATCCTATCCTCTATCCTATCCTCTATCCTATCCTCTATCCTATCCTCTCCTCAATCCTATCCTATCCTCTATCCTATTCAATCTCATATCCTATCCTATCCTCTATCATATCCTATCATCTATCGTATCCTATCTTCTATCGTATCCTATCCTCTATCCTATCCAATCCTCTATCCTATCCTATCCTCTATCCTATCCTATCCTCAATCCTATCCTATCCTATCCTCCATCCTATCCTATCCTCCATCCTATCCAATCCCCTATCCTATCCTCAATCCTATCCTATCCTGAACCCTATCCTATCCTCAACGCTATCGTATCCCGTATTCTATCCTATCCTCTATCCTATCCTATCCTCTATCCTATCCTATCCTCAATCCTATCCTATCCTCTGTCATATCCTATCCTCTATCGTATCCTATCTTCTATCGTATCCTATCCTCTATCCTATCCAATCCTCTATCCTATCCTCTATCCTCTCCTATCCTCTATCCTATCCTATACTCAATCCTATCCTATCCTATCCTCCATCCTGTCCGATCCTCCATCCTATCCAATCCCCTATCCTATCCTTCTCTACCCTATCCAATCCTCTATCCTATCCTATCCTCTATCCTATCCTATCCTCTATCCTATAATATCCTCTATCCTATCCTATCCTATCCTCTATCATATCCTCTCCTCAATCCTATCCTATCCTCTATCCTATTCTATTCTCTATCCTATCCTATCCTCAATCCAATCCTATCCTCTATCCTATAATATCCTCTATCCTGTCCTATCCTATCCTCTATCCTTTCCTCTATCCTATCTTCTATCCTATCCTATCCTCTATCCTATCCTCTCCTCAACCCTATCCTATCCTCAATCCTATCCTATCCTCTATCCTATCTTATCCTCTATCCTATCCTGTACTCTATTCTATCCCATCCTCAATCTTATCCTATCCACTATCCTATCCTATCCTCAATCCACTCCTATACTCTATCCTATCCTCTCCTCAATCCTATCCTATTCTCAATCCTAACCTATCCTCTATCCTATCCTATTCTCTATCCTATCCTATCCTCTATCCTATCCTATCCTCTATCCTATCTTATCCTCCATCCTATCCTGGCCTCTATTCTATCCTATCCTCTATCTTATCATATTATCTATCCTATCCTATACTCTATCCTATTCTATCCTCTATCCTATCCTAGCCTCAATCCAATGCTATACTCTATCCTATCCTATCCTCTATCGTATCCTATCCTCTATAGTATCCAATCCTCTATCCTATCCTCTATCCTATCCTATCCTCTATCCTATCCTATCCTCTATCCTATCCGATCCTCTATCGTATCCTATCCTGTATCGTATCCAATCCTCTATCCTATCCTCTATCCTATCCTATCCTCTATCCTATCCTATCTTCTATCCTATCCTATACTCTATCATATCCTATCCTCTATCCTATCCGATCCTCTATCGTATCCTATCCTCTATCCTATCCAATCCTCTATCCTATCCTCTATCCAATCCTATACTCTATCCTATCCTATCCTCTATCCTATCTTATCCTCTATCCTATCCTATCCTCAATCCTATCCTATCCTCAATCCTATCCTATCCTCTATCCTATCCTCTTCTCTATCCTATCCTATCCTCTATCCTATCCTATCCTCTATCCTATCCTATCCTCTATCGTATCCTATCTTCTATCGTATCCTATCCTCTATCCTATCCAATCCTCTATCCTATCCTCTATCCTATCCTATCCTCTATCCTATCCTATCCTCAATCCAATGCTATACTCTATCCTATCCTATCCTCTACCCTATCCTATCCTCTATCCTATCCTCTCCTCAATCTTATCCTATCCTCTATCCTATCCTCTCCTCAATCCTATCCTATCCTCTATCCTATCCTATCCTCTATCCTATTCAATCTCATATCCTATCCTATCCTCTATCATATCCTATCCTCTATCGTATCTGTTCGGGAATCGGTGACGAGTTGCTCCGAGCAACACGGGCAGCGGGCCTATCCCGCGACTTTGTACGATTCAAAACCGCGCGCGCTCAGGCGTAGCGCTAATTAGCTCCCGAGCACGTCTGTCTCTGCGAATAAGCCCACGGCACACTAGCCAATCGTCGCACTCGCGAGTGACGACATCCGCGAGCGATTCCCGGAATCGGCCTTCTTTTTCGGCGAACCGTCTTAGCGATCGCACGTGATACAAAACCGTTCCTTTAAGCCGTGATTTCGAAAAGTACCGCGCGTACCGGATAACTCACACAACGTATATCGTGTACGCAGGGTTTAACAATCAAGTGTGAACCTTTATTTCCAATTACAAGTGTGACAACGTACAGTGCATTCTTTTCTTATCGACCGACCACGTGCTCGATCCGATTTTCCTTGTTCGCATAGTCCCGGCGCTCGGAGTTTTCGCCCTATCCGTTTCCGACCATCCGCCTCGAATTTCCAAGCCTTCCGATAAGGCTGTCCCAGCCACCCATTCCCAAACATTTTGGTCCTTCGAGCCGGATTGGAATCGAGGAACCACGTGCCGGAAACGCCGCCATTAATACGGAGACTCCCTTGCCGTCACCATGAGCCAGTTCGAAGAGCTGCTTCACAAGCAGAACCAGACTCTCAGATCCATCGAGAGGGCTCTATCCAATTTTAAGAAGCTGGGTCAAGCCAAAATGACTTCAGCAACCACGCAGAACCGGATGGCCGCCCTGAAGGAAGCCTTCAACCAAGCGCAAGACCTCGACGCGAGACTCAACGCTACTGCTGATCCGAAGGCGAAGTCGAGTCACCCCTACTTCGCGGACAACGTCTTTGAAGCGGCTGAGGACAACTACCTGGAGGCATCGGACTTCATGGCAGAGGTACTGAAAATCGCTACCGCCGCCGAGCCGGCATCCAGCAAAGGTGTGAGTACCTCTCCAATACCTACGTCCAGGCCGACCGCGCGTCTACCGCAAATCCAGTTGCCGTCGTTCGACGGATCGTTCGAGGCTTGGGAAAGCTTTCGCGACCGTTTTTCCTCAATGGTCATCGATGAACCCTCCCTCGCGAACGTTGACCGATTACATTTCCTGTGCTCGTCGTTAAAGGGCGAAGCGAGTAACGCGATCGCTCACCTACCAATCACCGACCAGAACTTCGCCGTCGCGTGGGAGCTCATTACGTCGCGATACGAAAATAAACGCCGCTTAATCACGACGCACCTTACCACGTTGTTTTCGCTCCCACAAGTAAATTCCGAATCGTCGCGAGAATTACGTGACCTACGCGACCGAATCAACGTTTCTACACAAGCGCTCAGAAATCTAAAACGTCCCGTTGATCAATGGAGCGATATTATTGTTTTCCTCGGCGTTCAAAAGCTAGACCGATCGTCGCGGAAAGCGTGGGAACTCAAATTAGAAAACGCGAACGAGTTTCCAACGTATGCCGAATTCGACACGTTCCTCGAGTCGCGATCGCGAGCGCTCGAAGCCATGGCGCCGATTCAAATTGGAGGTCCAACCGACACCGTAATCGTGAAACGACCGAAAACAAAATCACTCGCTACGCACGCGACCGCTGTCTCCACCGCGACCTGTTCTGTTTGTCGACAGAACCACCTTATTTACCGGTGCCCGACGTTCGTCGCTCAATCGCCGTCCGACCGTTACAATATCATCAAAACACAGCGACGCTGTATCAATTGTTTCTCGGCTAAACACGCGAGCGCGCAATGCACGAGCCAACACCACTGTAAGGAATGCAAGCAGCGGCATCACACGCTCTTACATTTTCCACGCGCCTCCGATGATCAGCGCGTCGCAAACCCGAATCCGGCCGTCGCGTCCGATAACGAGCCCACGATCAGCGCCAATCTGGTCTCCGACTCGCCAACTCGTTACGGCGTGCTTTTATCGACTGCCCATGTACAGGTACATTCACCACACGGTCGGCGTACCACCGTCCGTGCGCTCCTGGACCAGGGCTCCGCGGCGACATTAATCTCGGAACGGACCGCTCAGTTGCTGCGCCTCCACCGAACGCGGACACTAATTCGAGTCACCGGTATCGGCGAAACGCAATCAGTCGCAAACTCCACGGTTCGAATCACCGTTTCTCCAGCGAGGAAGGATCAACCTGCATACTCGACGACGGCGGTGATATTAAAAACGCTCACGAGTTACGTGCCACCTAAAAAACGAACCGATATTAATTGGTCTCACCTTTCAGACCTGGAGCTGGCCGACAGAAACCCCATGAGCTCGGAGCCGATCGACCTCATCATCGGGGCCGACTTATATAGCCAGGTCATAGTCGGAGGCATACGAAGGGGCTTACCTGCAACTCCGGTTGCCCAGAATACCACTCTCGGGTGGATCCTATCCGGTCCCGTTGCATCCTCTCCAACCCTATCGTCCATCGGTGTCCATCACTGCGCCAACGTTGAGCAGCTCGACCAAGCCCTCAGAAGGTTCTGGGAAATCGAGGAAATCTCCACCTGTAGGTTCCTTACGAAGGACGACGAACAATGCGAGAACCACTTTCGTGAAACACATACCCGTGATCCAGATGGACGCTACGTCGTCCGCCTACCATTTCGTCATGAGCCACCTCTCGAATTAGGCGACTCCCGCCTCGCCGCTCTTCGGAGCTTGCAGCGTGTCGAACAACGCCTGCGCTCCAACCCTGCCCATGCGGCCCTGTATCAGGACTTCCTGCGTGAGTACGAAGTCCTCGGTCACATGCGGCAAACCCCGGTAGCACCAATCCACTCCTCCGCTCAAGCGTACTATATTCCGCACCACGCGGTGTTCAGAGAGAGTAGCTCCACGACGAGCCTCCGCGTGGTCTTCAACGCGTCCTGTCGTACCACTAATGGCCAGTCTCTGAACGACCACCTTCTACCGGGTCCAAAGCTCCAAGGCGACTTGATTGCCATCCTGCTTCGCTGGAGGCAGTCTAGGTTCGTCTACGCGGCCGACATCGCTAAAATGTACCGCCAAATTAAAGTCCATGAGCACGATCTCAACTATCAGCGAATCCTGTGGCGCCCTTCGCCAACCGAACCGATTAAGGAGTACCAACTCCGAACCGTTACTTACGGGACATCCTCAGCTCCCTTCCAAGCGCTGCGAGTCATCCAGCAGCTTGCTGTCGACGAAGGGCAGCGATTCCCCATGGCCGTTCCGGTCCTGCAAGACCAAACCTACGTCGACGACTGTCTATTTGGTGCCGACAGCCCGGAGCTCCTGCGACGAACTCGCGATCAGCTGATCGCGCTGCTCCAAGCAGGCGGGTTTCGACTCCGTAAGTGGGCGAGCAACACATCGTCCCTGCTCGAGGACATTGACCCAGCGGATCACGGACTCGCATCGACCAAATCGATTACCACCGCAGACACGATCCCAATACTCGGGATAGCGTGGATCCCCGCGCTAGACCGATTCCAGATTCGGCTCCACCACTCCACAGAGCCAACCAACACAAAGAGAGCGGTCCTGTCAGCCCTGGCACGTCTATTCGACCCGCTAGGCTGGATCGCCCCGGTCGTTGTCACGGCCAAGCTGATAATGCAGCGGTTGTGGGCGGCACGGTGCGATTGGGACGAACCTATTCCCGACAGGCTTCGTCACGAATGGCAAACTTATCTCGGTAACCTTCCGGGCCTTGAGGCGATCCAGATCCCTCGTCCCATAGCGTCGGGCTCGGTCCGAAGGCGAAGTCTTCACGGCTTCGCCGACGCCTCCTCGACGGCCTACGCTGCAGCAGTCTATATCCGCAGCGTGCTTCAGGATGGCCGAGTAGAAATCGAACTCCTTCTAGCGAAATCACGGGTGGCCCCCGTGAAAACCATTAGCGTGCCTCGCCTTGAACTGAGCGCCGCGCTCCTACTCGCCAGTCTCGTCGCCTTCGTTCGCTCATCGTTACGGTACGAACAGTGCGACACCCACTGCTGGACCGACTCGAGCATCGTCCACACCTGGCTCAGCCAATCTCCGGCGAAATGGAAGACCTTTGTCGCCAACCGAGTCGCAAAAATCCAGGCGTCTCTTCCTGACGTGCTCTGGCATCATGTCCCAACGCAGGACAATCCTGCCGATTGTGCCTCAAGAGGCATATCTCCACGCGAATTGCAGAGTCACCCACTCTGG
Organism: Halictus rubicundus; assembly: GCF_050948215.1. Taxonomy (NCBI): domain Eukaryota; kingdom Metazoa; phylum Arthropoda; class Insecta; order Hymenoptera; family Halictidae; genus Halictus; species Halictus rubicundus. The sequence continues at coordinate 389,881 of NW_027488663.1, read as the reverse complement.
TGGCACGGGCCAACCTGGCTTGAAAAACCTTCTGAGGCTTGGCCGACTCGCACCTTCGACTCCACTTCGCACACAGAATGCGAAGCGCGACCTGTCTCCATCGCCAGCATGGTCTCAGTTCCCGACAAGGTCAACTTGGCTTCACGCTACTCGTCGTGGCCGAAGCTGATCCGGGTGACCGCGTATGTGCAGCGCTTCATCAAGAGGCTGCGGTCGCAACCTCGCGGCTGCACAACGACGGCCCTCCTCCCGGACGAAGTCGCAGAAGCAAAACGCCACTGGCTCAAGCAAATCCAAGCCGATACATTTCCTCAGGAGCTGCGTACGCTCGCCGCTCACGGAACCGTTCCCAAACAAAGTCCATTATCATCCTTGAACCCGTACCTCGATTCGGACGGGCTCATCCGAGCCAAAGGACGGCTGTCGAAGGCGCAGCCTGAAATCGAAAACGAACCGATCATCCTTCGCTCCCATCCTCTCCTGTCACTCCTCATACACCATACCCATCTCACGAACCTTCATGCGGGACCTCAGCTCACACTCGCGTGCCTCCGACATGAATACTGGATTCTGCGAGCACGTGCAACAGTCCGAGCTGTGCTGCACCGGTGCGTTCCATGCACCCGGGAGCGGGCTGCTATTCCTCACCAGCTCATGGGGGATCTGCCAGCCTCACGCGTCACTAAAGCTGAAAGAGCATTCACTCACACCGGCGTCGACTATGCAGGTCCGATTCAGGTTCGAACCGCTCGTGGAAGGGGACACAAGTCACAGAAGGCGTACATCGCCGTATTCATATGCCTCACCACGAAGGCAATTCATTTAGAAGTTGTCTCCGATTACACATCAGCAGCGTTTCTCGCCGCCTATCATCGGTTTGTCTCCCGAAGAGGCCTCCCGCGCTCTATGTCCTCCGATAACGGCACAACCTTCCACGGGGCGAATCGCGAACTAACGACAGCGTACCGCGCCGCCACTCGCGACCCCGACGTCCACAATAAACTCGCTATCGACGGGGTAACTTGGCACTTTCTACCCCCCACAGCCCCTCACTTTGGAGGACTGTGGGAGGCAGCGGTCAAAAGTGTCAAGCACCACCTAAAACGGTGTATCGGTGCGCACACGCTTACCTTCGAGGAGTTGTCGACGTTCCTCTGCCGCGCCGAAGCGTGCCTCAATTCCCGCCCGATCGCTCCGACGTCCGAATGCCTCGACGACTATTCCGTCCTGACACCGGGGCATTTCTTAATCGGTGCCGCCCTCGTCGCGAGTCCGGAACCCAGTGTCCTGCACCTGGCGGAGAATCGGCTGTCCCGATGGCAACTCATCCAACGACTCACGGAGACCTTCTGGAGAGCCTGGATGACCGACTACGTGCAGACACTCCTCCAGCGTCCAAAGTGGAAAACAAGGCAAAACCTAACCAAAGTCGGCCAGATAGTCCTGCTCCGGAACACCAACACTCCTCCGTGCACGTGGGCACTGGGCCGTATCGTCGCGTGCCATCCGGGCGATGATGGGCTCGTTCGAGTCGTCACCGTAAAAACAGCCCAGGCTGAATTCAAACGCCCGATCGCGAAACTCTGTTTCCTCCCGGTCGCGATAAACGAGGCGAGCGACGCGTCCATTAGCACGTAAAGCCACGTCCCCCTGTATAATTGTACATACCGCGTAGCTCTAAGTTAGATTTAATTAGCTTTAAGTTGTATATAGTACATTAGTCACTTACCTGTACGTGACATTCGAACAACGACACCGATTGTCAGCCAAATTACGCAGTTCGGCGTGTGACAGCGGGCGACCGACCACACGCGAACATTACCGACATCAGCCGAATCTGCCGATCACTCGTTCCGTCCGCCGATGAAGCACGTACGTGCGAAAATTGTAACGCGCTTGCGCCACGGCAATCCCGTGTTGAACGCACCCGTTCAACGGGGGGGGGCGGCGTGTTCGGGAATCGGTGACGAGTTGCTCCGAGCAACACGGGCAGCGGGCCGATCCCGCGACTTTGTACGATTCAAAACCGCGCGCGCTCAGGCGTAGCGCTAATTAGCTCCCGAGCACGTCCGTCTCTGCGAATAAGCCCACGGCACACTAGCCAATCGTCGCACTCGCGAGTGACGACATCCGCGAGCGATTCCCGGAATCGGCCTTCTTTTTCGGCGAACCGTCTTAGCGATCGCACGTGATACAAAACCGTTCCTTTAAGCCGTGATTTCGAAAAGTACCGCGCGTACCGGATAACTCACACAACGTATATCGTGTACGCAGGGTTTAACAATCAAGTGTGAACCTTTATTTCCAATTACAAGTGTGACAACGTACAGTGCATTCTTTTCTTATCGACCGACCACGTGCTCGATCCGATTTTCCATGTTCGCATAGTCCCGGCGCTCGGAGTTTTCGCCCTATCCGTTTCCGACCATCCGCCTCGAATTTCCAAGCCTTCCGATAAGGCTGTCCCAGCCACCCATTCCCAAACTATCTTCTATCGTATCCTATCCTCTATCCTATCCAATCCTCTATCCTATCCTCTACCCTATCCTATCCTCTATCCTATCCTATCCTCAATCCTATCCTATCCTATCCTCTATCCTATCCTATCCTCTATCCTATCCTGTCCTCTTTCCTATCCTATCCTCAACCCTATCCTATCCTCAATTCTATCCTATACTCCATCCTATCCTATCCGCTATCCTATCCTATCCTCTATCCTATAATATCCTCTATCCTATCCAATTCTCTATCCTATCCTCTATCCTATCCTCTATCCTATCCTATCCTCTATCCGTATCCTATCCGCTATCCTATCCTATCCTCTATCCTATAATATCCTCCATCCCATCCAATCCTCTATCCTATCCTCTATCCTATCCTATCCTTTATCCTATCCTATCCTCTATCCTATCCTATCCTCTATAATATCGTATTCTCTATAATATCGTATCCTGTATCCTATCCTATCCTCTGTCCTATCCTATCCTCTATCCTATCCTATCCTCTATCCTATCCTATCCTCTATCCTATCCTATCCTCTATCCTGTCCTATCCTCAATCCTATCCTATCCTCTGTCATATCCTATCCTCTATCGTATCCTATCTTCTATCGTATCCTATCCTCTATCCTATCCAATCCTCTATCCTATCCTCTATCCTCTCCTATCCTCTATCCTATCCTATACTCAATCCTATCCTATCCTATCCTCCATCCTGTCCGATCCTCCATCCTATCCAATCCCCTATCCTATCCTTCTCTACCCTATCCAATCCTCTATCCTATCCTATCCTCTATCCTATCCTATCCTCTATCCTACCTTATCCTCTATCCTATCCTATACTCTATCCTATTCTATCCTCTATCCTATCCTATCCTCAATCCAATGCTATACTCTATCCTATCCTATCCTCTACCCTATCCTATCCTCTATCCTATCCTCTCCTCAATCTTATCCTATCCTCTATCCTATCCTCTCCTCAATCCTATTCTATCCTCTATCCTATCCTATCCTCTATCCTATTCAATCTCATATCCTATCCTATCCTCTATCATATCCTATCCTCTATCGTATCCTATCTTCTAACGTATCCTATCCTCTATCCTATCCAATCCTCTATCCTATCCTCTATCCTATCCTATCCTCTATCCTATCCTATCCTCAATCCTATCCTATTATATCCTCTATCTTCTCCTATCCTCTATCCTATCCTATCCTCAACCCTATCCTATCCTCAATTCTATCGTATACTCCATACTATACTATCCGCTATCCTATCCTATCCTCTATCCTATCCTATCCTCTATCCTATCCTATCCTCTATCCTATCCTATCCTCCATCCTATTCTATACTCTATCCTATAATATCCTCTATCCTATCCTATTCTCTATCCTATAATATCCTCTATCCTATCCAATCCTCTATCCTATCCTCTATCCTATCCTCTATCCTATCCTATCCTTTATCCTATCCTATCCTCTATCCTATCCTATCCTCTATAATATCGTATCCTCTATAATATCGTATCCTGTATCCTATCCTATCCTCTGTCCTATCCTATCCTCTATCCTATCCTATCCTCTATCCTATCCTATCCTCTATCCTATCCTATCCTCTATCCTATCCTATCCTCTATCCTATCCTATCCTCTATCCTATCCTATCCTATCCTATCCTATCCTATCCTATCCTATCCTATCCTATCCTATCCTATATCCTATCCTATCCTCTATCCTATCCTATCCTCTATCCTATCCTATCCTCTATCCTATCCTATTTTTTTTTTTTCGAGGAGGTAATCTCGTTACGGATACCCGAACCCCCCCCCCCCCCGGGGGGGTGGTCCGGGTTATGTGGGACTCCTCGGCTGGTTGGTGCAACGCCGAGTATACCCACTAACTCCTCCCCGTCCGTCCCTAGACTCCTGGGGGCACCCGTGCTCTGCGCGCGCATGTCAATCCGGTGTGCCCCCGCCTTAGCATACCACCCAGGGGGGGGACGCGGCCCCCTCCCGTACCTACTCTATCCGAAGGCACCACGCAACGGACGACGTGGCGCCTTCCCCCCCTGTTAGGCCGCCCGATGAGCATCCGAGCCCCCGCCCGAGATGCCCGGCGGCCTCCGGGGACGCCGTTGGTGACCGAGTGTAAGGGGATATCCGATCCCCCGCCTCGAGATCATCGAGGGCGTCCCCGCTCGCGTCAGAGGCGTCGCAACGGGGGTACGCCCCCGGGGCGTACCCTGCGCCGCCCCCCCCCCCTTCGGCCGGGATCGTGATTACGCTCCCGATCCCGTTCCGCAGCCTCCTTCCGCAGCATAACCCGCTCGCAGAAGGAAGCGAACCCCCTCCACACCTCCTCGCCACCGGCTGCCGCAGCGACGACAGCCGGGAGCGAGAGGTCGTGGCCCACCGCGCGCCGCAGGGCACGGCGCTCTCCCCCCCATGCCGGACACTCCTCCAGAGTGTGTTGCGCCGTGTCCCGCGGCTCGCCGCAGTGGTGACACGCCTCCTCGGTCTCCCTCCCGATGCGACACAGGTAGTCGCCGAAGCACCCGTGCCCGCTCATCACCTGCGTCACACGGTAGGAGACCCTATGCCCCATCCATCCCCTGTTCCATTGATCGAACACCGGGAGGATGGCCCGAACGGCCTGCCTCTCGCCCTCCCTCGTCCCGGGAAGGCTATCGCGCCACTCCCGGGCTGCGTGCCGCCGAGCATGTCGCCTGAGCTCATCCACCATGAGCCGCGCCTGATCCGGGGCCACCCCCCGGAGCCGGAGTTCCCTGGAGTGCGTATGCACATCCGCCAACACGCGGGCCTCCAGCTCGAGGGGGATCAGCCCCGACATCACCATCGCCGTCGCGTATGAAATGGTGCTGTACCCCCGCACGATGCCTATGGCCAGCCTGCGCTCGATGCGACGCAGCAGCGACCGTGTGCCGCCACTGCGCCCCCTAGCCAAGACATCGCGCGCCCATACAGGGGCTCCGTACAGGACCAAAACTCGCACCACCACCGCGAACAGACGACGCACCCGTCCACAGGGTCCCCCGAGATTCGGGAGAAGGCGACCGAGCGCAGCGGTCGCCCTCTCCGCCCGGGGCGCCAGCGACTCAAGGTGGCGGTCAAAACGCCACCGGCCGTCAAGCTCGAGTCCCAGGTACCGCATCTGGGACCCGACCTTGACCATCCCCTCCCCCACGCAGATCCAGCACTGGGGAGGCGCCGCCAACCGGGCCGAGCGGAGAAACCACATGGCCCTGGTTTTCTCGACGGACACCTCTAGGCCCAGCGACCGGATCGCGCGCACCGCGCGCCACGCGCCGCGCTCCGCCAGGCAGATGGCCTCCTTCGCATACCTCCCGGTGGCCAATACCAGCGTGTCGTCGGCGTAACACGTCAGGCTGACCCCGGGAGGCATCTCCTCCCGCAGGACGCGATCGTACGCAAGATTCCACAGCAACGGGCCCAACACCGAGCCCTGCGGAACCCCGCGCACGACGCCCCTGCGCACCATCCCGTACCGGCCGGGATACTCTATACCCCTGTCGGAGAGATAGCTCCCGATCACCCTTCTGAGATACAGAGGCACCCGGTGGAAGACCAGGGCCTCCATTATCCGATCCCAGGGGACGGTTTTGAACGCGTTAGCGATATCCAAGGATATCGCCAACGCAACACCGCCCCCCCTCGTACAGGCCTCCGAGAGAGCCCTCACCCGCCGAATAGCGTCGACGGTGGAGAGACCCTCCCGGAAGCCGAATTGAACCCCGCTCAGATCGGGGACCCCTCCCGCCGACAGGTGCCGGACGAGGCGTCCAACGAGTACGCGCTCGAACAACTTCCCCGCCTCGTCCAGCAGACAAATTGGCCGGTACCCTGAGGGCGAGTCCCGGGACTTGCCCCCCTTCGGAAGGAGGACCAACCTGCCCGACTTCCACTCCGTGGGGAACACCCCCTCCCTCAGACAGCCGTTATACAGCTGCCGGAGTTCGGCGGCGAGTCCCCCCTCCAGGGCCAAGACCAACGCGCGGCCCGGCACCCCGTCCGGGCCCGGGGCCTTGCGGCCCACCCGCCGCGCCCTGGCCATCGCCTCACCCAGCTCGCCGGCCGACACCTCCCACTCTGCGGACCAGGAGAGAGGCTCCTGTTCCCAATGGGAGCGGCGCAGTTGTCCCCCCTCTCGCGGGAAGAGGGACGCCACCACTCCCTCGAGCAGGTGGGGGTCCATCGACTCCGTCACCGGAGGCGCCCACGCGCGCAGCTTGTTCATGACAAGCTTGTACGGGCGCCCCCATGGATCGGAGTCCACCATGCCGACGAGCTCCGACCACGCGTCGGCCTTGGCCCGCGCGATAGCCCTGCGGAGAACCCCGAGCGCGGCTCGGTACTCCCCGCCGAGCCTCGCCGTCGCCTCCTCGTCGTCGCGCCTCCTACGCGCTCGGCCGTACCGACGCCGCGCGGCATTGCAGGCACGCCGGAGCTCCGCAATGCCGGCGGACCACCAGTACGCCGCCCTCCTGGGGGCGAACCGGCTGCGGGGCATGGCGGTGTCGCACACCGCCGTCATTACCTCCCGCAGCCGCCTCGCCCCTTGCGCAGGCGCCAGCTCGGACAGGGCCGGCCCCGTCCATGTCGCCGCGGCTACCGCGGCCCCGAACGCGTCCGCGTCCAGCCGCTTCAAGGCCCATCGCGGCCGTCGGTCCCCCCGGCCCGGCCGGGAATCCCGCGCGTGGAGGGTGGGCCACACGTCCATGACGATGGGCGTATGGTCTGACGCAATCTCTATCTCCTCGGCCACCCTCCATCCCGACACCCGGCGCACGGCCGAGGGAGTCCCCCATGTCAGGTCGACAATCGAGACCACCTGCGGACGCACGCACGTCGGCGTGGATCCCCGGTTAATCAACCGGAGATCCAGGCCGGCCGCCCAGGTTAACACCTCGCTACCCCTAGTGGTCGTCCTGGGACTCCCCCACGATACCGCGTGGGCATTGAAGTCTCCCAAAACGAGAACCGGGCGGGCGCTGCACCGCGCGATGCAGCTGTTCAGCCCACCCAGGAACCCCCGAAATTGATCGAGGCCACAGCTCGGCGAGATGTAGATCCCGACAACCGCGATGTCCCCCCATTGCACCGCCACGAATCCCTCGCCCCGCTCCAGAAGGGAGACCGACGGGGACCCGGGGCGGCTTCCCGCCACTATTACTACGGAGCCGATCTCGTCCCCCACCCAGAAGGGGTGTTCGGGGATTGCGTACGGCTCCGCCGCAACTGCCAGCCCAGCCCCCCACTCGCGCACGGCTTGGACAAACAGGTCCTGTGCAGCGCGCGAGTGGTTGAGGTTCGCCTGCAGAACCGGAGTAGGATTAAAAGTACCTACTCTAACATGGGCTCTGCAGAGTCCCCTCCCTGGGAGGGCCGGGCCCCCGGCGCCGTCTGCGGCCGCTGCGCGGATGCAGCCCCAGACGCGCCCTTCTCTTTCGTCGCCGCGCGGCCCCTCTTGGGAGCCGGGGCACACGCTTTGGCCCCGAATCTATGGCCCGATGGTCTCCCCAGGTCCGCGCAGAGCGGACACCTCGGGGCGGCCTTGCAGGCCGAAGCCCGGTGCTCCGCCGCCCCGCAGCGGTAGCACATCGCGCCTCTGTCGACCGCGCTCTTGCATGTCGCCCGCGTGTGCCCCGTCTCCAAGCAACGGAAGCATTGGAGGGGCCGCTCCCTCAGCGCCTCGACGCGGGCCGAGGACCAGCCGACCAGCAGCCGGCCTCCCGCCACCACTTTCTTGACGGCCGCGAGGGGGCCCTGGGCCCAACAGGAGCCCAGCGCCTGCTCCGAGGCGGGTCTGCGGATCTCGCCGACCCGGAACTCCGCCGCGGAACACCCCCCCGCCGCCGCCAGCGCCACCGCTACGTCCCCGGACGACACCGAGTCGTCCAGGCCCGCCACGCGCACCTCGCCGCGCTTGACCGCCTGGGAGACCTTAACCCCGGTCCCCCCAAGCGCCTCGGCGATCCTCCCGGAGAGGGCCCGTGCCTTCTCCTGGCACCCCGTGCCCCTGACCTCCAGGAGGATCCCGCCGGTTTTCGACCGCCTGGGAAGCACCCCCGACTCGATCCCGATAGACTTGAGGTCCACCCTCTCTTTTGCCCTGGCCATCACCTCCGAATAAGTGAGCTTGCAGCTCTCGGGGATGGTGATGGCCACTGCTCCGGTTCTGGGGGTGCGTCCCAGGCCACCGTCCCTCCCGGCGGCGGGCTTCGCCGCGCTCGCGCCGCCCTGCACTCGTGCGCCGCCCGCCGCCCTCGGCTCCCTCGCAGCCTGCAGCCGTGAAGCGGCGGCAGCTGCCTCGGCCGCGACTGCTCTCGCCGCAGCCTCCTCCGCGGCCATCTTCTTCTTGGCCCTCTTCGCCGCCTTGCTCGTCACCTCCATCCACGAGGCCGGGACGACCGGTGGCGGAATGACAACGGGGGGCACCACCCTCACGTTGGACACGACCACCGGTCCAGTCCCCTTGGTGACAGACGTCGCCGGCAGAGAAGCCACCGGCGTCGCCTCGCGCGCCGATTTACCCTCCGCCCGGAGGGCCGGGGCCAACCCGGCCAGAATCGTCCGGAACCGCTCCTCCATCCGGGCCTCTAGCTCCCGGTTCCTGGCCGTTATCAGCGCGCCGACCCGGAGAAGCAGGGCTTCGGAGTCCAAAACTCCCACTCCCTCCCCCGACGAGCCCATCGCCTCCGTCCCCCGCGTACGGACCCCCGCTGTCGAGGAGGCGGGGGGCGCTTCCCCTATTGGCGCATGTCCCGCCCGGCGACCGCTGTCGGTGTTCGCCCGCCGCCCGGCCTCCATTGACCGGAGCCTCGACCGGAGGTCACCCGCCTCTTTCGCGAGGGCCGCGTTCTGCTCGCGGAGACGGGCCACCTCCTGGCTCCCCTGCCACGCCATCCCGGTAAAGCACCGCTGCATCAAGGTGGTGCAGTGGGCCCTGGCGACTGCAGAACAATCCCGCAAGTCTTTAGCCAGGTCCCCCTTGAGGCCCTTTGAGACGGTGGAGACTCTCTCCACCCTCAACATCGCCTCCTCCACCTCCCCTACTAGCTGCGCTGTCGGCATCCTCCCACCCAGCTCGATGAGGTCACCAACCCTCCTCTTCTGACTCCTCTCGGCGCGGCCGCCGAGGGCCAGATCCATGATGGGCGTCCCCGACGAGCCCTACCCGGGGAAAACTTTACCCTCGACGGGATTCGAACCGCACCGCAGCGTTTCCGCACTGTAGTCTGACACCTTGACTGCTCGGCCAACCGGCGATGTTATCCTCTATCCTATCCTATCCTCTGTCCTATCCTATCCTCTATCCTATCCTATCCTGTATCCTATCCTATCCTCTACCCTATCCTATCCTCTATCCTATCCTATCCTCTATCTTATCCTATCCTCTATCCTATCCTGTCCTCTTTCCTATCCTATCCTCAACCCTATCCTATCCTCAATTCTATCCTATACTCCATCCTATCCTATCCGCTATCCTATCCTATCCTCTATCCTATAATATCCTCTATCCTATCCAATCCTCTATCCTATCCTCTATCCTATCCTCTATCCTATCCTATCCTCTATCCGTATCCTATCCGCTTTCCTATCCTATCCTCTATCCTATAATATCCTCTATCCTATCCTATCCTCTATCCTATCCTATCCTCTATCCTATCCTATCCTCTATCCTGTCCTTTCCTCTATCCTATCCTATTCTCTATCCTATCCTATCCTCTATCCTATCCTATCCTATATCCTATCCTATCCTCTATCCTATCCTATCCTCTATCCTATCCTATCCTCTATCCTATCCTATCCTCTATCCTATCCTATCCTATCCTATCCTATCCTATATCCTATCCTATCCTCTATCCTATCCTATCCTCTATCCTATCCTATCCTCTATCCTATCCTATCCTCTATCTTATCCTATCCTCTATAATATCGTATCCTGTATCCTAACCTGTAATCTTTCCTATCCTATCATTAATCCTATCCTATCCTCTATTGTCTCCTATCCTCTATCCTATCCAATCCCCTATGTTATCCTCTATCCTATCTTATCCTCTATCCTATCCTATCCTCCATCCTATCCTATCCTCTATCCTATAATATCCTCTATCCTATCCAATCCTCTACCGTCTCCTATCCTGTATCCGATCCAATCCCCTATCCTCTATCCTATCCTATTCTCTATCCTATCCTCTATCGTATCCTATCCTCTATCCTATCCTATCCTCTATCCTGTCCTATCCTCTATCCTATCCTATCCTCTATCCTATCCAATCCTCTATCCTATCCTATCCTATCCTATCCTATATCCTATCCTATCCTCTATCCTATCCTATCCTCTATCCTATCCTATCCTCTATCCTATCCTATCCTCTATCCTATCCTATCCTCTATCCTATCCTATCCTCTATAATATCGTATCCTCTATAATATCGTATCCTGTATCCTATCCTGTAATCTTTCCTATCCTATCATTAATCCTATCCTATCCTCTATCGTCTCCTATCCTCTATAATATCGTATCCTGTATCCTAACCTGTAATCTTTCCTATCCTATCATTAATCCTATCCTATCCTCTATTGTCTCCTATCCTCTATCCTATCCAATCCCCTATGTTATCCTCTATCCTATCTTATCCTCTATCCTATCCTATCCTCCATCCTATCCTATCCTCTATCCTATAATATCCTCTATCCTATCCAATCCTCTACCGTCTCCTATCCTGTATCCGATCCAATCCCCTATCCTCTATCCTATCCTATTCTCTATCCTATCCTCTATCGTATCCTATCCTCTATCCTATCCTATCCTCTATCCTGTCCTATCCTCTATCCTATCCTATCCTCTATCCTATCCAATCCTCTATCCTATCCTATCCTATCCTATCCTATATCCTATCCTATCCTCTATCCTATCCTATCCTCTATCCTATCCTATCCTCTATCCTATCCTATCCTCTATCCTATCCTATCCTCTATCCTATCCTATCCTCTATCCTATCCTATCCTCTATAATATCGTATCCTCTATAATATCGTATCCTGTATCCTATCCTGTAATCTTTCCTATCCTATCATTAATCCTATCCTATCCTCTATCGTCTCCTATCCTCTATCCTATCCAATCCCCTATGTTATCCTCTATCCTATCTTATCCTCTATCCTATCTTATCCTCTATCCTATCCTATCCTCCATCCTATCCTATCCTCTATCCTATAATATCATCTATCCTATCCAATCCTCTACCGTCTCCTATCCTGTATCCTATCCAATCCCCTATCCTCTATCCTATCCTATTCTCTATCCTATCCTTCATCGTATCCTATCCTCTATCCTATTATATCCTCTATCTTCTCCTATCCTCTATCCTATCCTATCCTCAACCCTATCCTATCCTCAATTCTATCGTATACTCCATACTATCCTATCCGCTATCCTATCCTATCCTCTATCCTATCAAATCCTCTATACTATCCTATCCTCTATCCTATCCTATCCCGTATCCTATCCTATCCTCCATCCTATTCTATCCTCTATCCTATAATATCCTCTATCCTATCCTATTCTCTATCCTATAATATCCTCTATCCTATCCAATCCTCTATACTATCCTCTATCCTATCCTCTATCCTATCCTATCCTTTATCCTATCCTATCCTCTATCCTATCCTATCCTCTATAATATCGTATCCTCTATAATATCGTATCCTGTATCCTATCCTATCCTCTGTCCTATCCTATCCTCTATCCTATCCTATCCTCTATCCTATCCTATCCTCTATCCTGTCCTATCCTCTATCCTATCCTATCCTCTATCCTATCCAATCCTCTATCCTATCCTATCCTATCCTATCCTATCCTATCCTATCCTATCCTATATCCTATCCTATCCTCTATCCTATCCTATCCTCTATCCTATCCTATCCTCTATCCTATCCTATCCTCTATCCTATCCTATCCTCTATCCTATCCTATCCTCTATAATATCGTATCCTCTATAATATCGTATCCTGTATCCTATCCTGTAATCTTTCCTATCCTATCATTAATCCTATCCTATCCTCTATCCTATCCTATCCTCTATCCTATCCTATCCTCTATCCTGTCCTATCCTCTATCCTATCCTATCCTCTATCCTATCCAATCCTCTATCCTATCCTATCCTATCCTATCCTATCCTATCCTATCCTATCCTATCCTATCCTATCCTATATCCTATCCTATCCTCTATCCTATCCTATCCTCTATCCTATCCTATCCTCTATCCTATCCTATCCTCTATCCTATCCTATCCTCTATCCTATCCTATCCTCTATCCTATCCAATCCTCTATCCTATCCTATCCTATCCTATCCTATCCTATATCCTATCCTATCCTCTATCCTATCCTATCCTCTATCCTATCCAATCCTCTATACTATCCTATCCTCTATCCTATCCTATCCTCTATCCTATCCTATCCTCCATCCTATTCTATCCTCTATCCTATAATATCCTCTATCCTATCCTATTCTCTATCCTATAATATCCTCTATCCTATCCAATCCTCTATCCTATCCTCTATCCTATCCTCTATCCTATCCTATCCTTTACCCTATCCTAACCTCTATCCTATCCTATCCTCTATAATATCGTATCCTGTATCCTATCCTATCCTCTGTCCTATCCTATCCTCTATCCTATCTTATCCTCTATCCTATCCTATCCTCTATCCTATCCTATCCTCTATCCTGACCTTTCCTCTATCCTATCCTATCCTCTATCCTATCCTATCCTCTATCCTATCCTATCCTATATCCTATCCTATCCTCTATCCTATCCTATCCTCTATCCTATCCTATCCTCTATCCTATCCTATCCTCTATCCTATCCTATCCTATCCTATCCTATCCTATATCCTATCCTATCCTCTATCCTATCCTATCCTCTATCCTATCCTATCCTCTATCCTATCCTATCCTCTATCTTATCCTATCCTCTATAATATCGTATCCTGTATCCTAACCTGTAATCTTTCCTATCCTATCATTAATCCTATCCTATCCTCTATTGTCTCCTATCCTCTATCCTATCCAATCCCCTATGTTATCCTCTATCCTATCTTATCCTCTATCCTATCCTATCCTCCATCCTATCCTATCCTCTATCCTATAATATCCTCTATCCTATCCAATCCTCTACCGTCTCCTATCCTGTATCCGATCCAATCCCCTATCCTCTATCCTATCCTATTCTCTATCCTATCCTCTATCGTATCCTATCCTCTATCCTATCCTATCCTCTATCCTGTCCTATCCTCTATCCTATCCTATCCTCTATCCTATCCAATCCTCTATCCTATCCTATCCTATCCTATCCTATATCCTATCCTATCCTCTATCCTATCCTATCCTCTATCCTATCCTATCCTCTATCCTATCCTATCCTCTATCCTATCCTATCCTCTATCCTATCCTATCCTCTATAATATCGTATCCTCTATAATATCGTATCCTGTATCCTATCCTGTAATCTTTCCTATCCTATCATTAATCCTATCCTATCCTCTATCGTCTCCTATCCTCTATAATATCGTATCCTGTATCCTAACCTGTAATCTTTCCTATCCTATCATTAATCCTATCCTATCCTCTATTGTCTCCTATCCTCTATCCTATCCAATCCCCTATGTTATCCTCTATCCTATCTTATCCTCTATCCTATCCTATCCTCCATCCTATCCTATCCTCTATCCTATAATATCCTCTATCCTATCCAATCCTCTACCGTCTCCTATCCTGTATCCGATCCAATCCCCTATCCTCTATCCTATCCTATTCTCTATCCTATCCTCTATCGTATCCTATCCTCTATCCTATCCTATCCTCTATCCTGTCCTATCCTCTATCCTATCCTATCCTCTATCCTATCCAATCCTCTATCCTATCCTATCCTATCCTATCCTATATCCTATCCTATCCTCTATCCTATCCTATCCTCTATCCTATCCTATCCTCTATCCTATCCTATCCTCTATCCTATCCTATCCTCTATCCTATCCTATCCTCTATCCTATCCTATCCTCTATAATATCGTATCCTCTATAATATCGTATCCTGTATCCTATCCTGTAATCTTTCCTATCCTATCATTAATCCTATCCTATCCTCTATCGTCTCCTATCCTCTATCCTATCCAATCCCCTATGTTATCCTCTATCCTATCTTATCCTCTATCCTATCCTATCCTCCATCCTATCCTATCCTCTATCCTATAATATCATCTATCCTATCCAATCCTCTACCGTCTCCTATCCTGTATCCTATCCAATCCCCTATCCTCTATCCTATCCTATTCTCTATCCTATCCTTCATCGTATCCTATCCTCTATCCTATTATATCCTCTATCTTCTCCTATCCTCTATCCTATCCTATCCTCAACCCTATCCTATCCTCAATTCTATCGTATACTCCATACTATCCTATCCGCTATCCTATCCTATCCTCTATCCTATCAAATCCTCTATACTATCCTATCCTCTATCCTATCCTATCCCGTATCCTATCCTATCCTCCATCCTATTCTATCCTCTATCCTATAATATCCTCTATCCTATCCTATTCTCTATCCTATAATATCCTCTATCCTATCCAATCCTCTATACTATCCTCTATCCTATCCTCTATCCTATCCTATCCTTTATCCTATCCTATCCTCTATCCTATCCTATCCTCTATAATATCGTATCCTCTATAATATCGTATCCTGTATCCTATCCTATCCTCTGTCCTATCCTATCCTCTATCCTATCCTATCCTCTATCCTATCCTATCCTCTATCCTGTCCTATCCTCTATCCTATCCTATCCTCTATCCTATCCAATCCTCTATCCTATCCTATCCTATCCTATCCTATCCTATCCTATCCTATCCTATATCCTATCCTATCCTCTATCCTATCCTATCCTCTATCCTATCCTATCCTCTATCCTATCCTATCCTCTATCCTATCCTATCCTCTATCCTATCCTATCCTCTATAATATCGTATCCTCTATAATATCGTATCCTGTATCCTATCCTGTAATCTTTCCTATCCTATCATTAATCCTATCCTATCCTCTATCCTATCCTATCCTCTATCCTATCCTATCCTCTATCCTGTCCTATCCTCTATCCTATCCTATCCTCTATCCTATCCAATCCTCTATCCTATCCTATCCTATCCTATCCTATCCTATCCTATCCTATCCTATCCTATCCTATCCTATATCCTATCCTATCCTCTATCCTATCCTATCCTCTATCCTATCCTATCCTCTATCCTATCCTATCCTCTATCCTATCCTATCCTCTATCCTATCCTATCCTCTATCCTATCCAATCCTCTATCCTATCCTATCCTATCCTATCCTATCCTATATCCTATCCTATCCTCTATCCTATCCTATCCTCTATCCTATCCAATCCTCTATACTATCCTATCCTCTATCCTATCCTATCCTCTATCCTATCCTATCCTCCATCCTATTCTATCCTCTATCCTATAATATCCTCTATCCTATCCTATTCTCTATCCTATAATATCCTCTATCCTATCCAATCCTCTATCCTATCCTCTATCCTATCCTCTATCCTATCCTATCCTTTACCCTATCCTAACCTCTATCCTATCCTATCCTCTATAATATCGTATCCTGTATCCTATCCTATCCTCTGTCCTATCCTATCCTCTATCCTATCTTATCCTCTATCCTATCCTATCCTCTATCCTATCCTATCCTCTATCCTGACCTTTCCTCTATCCTATCCTATCCTCTATCCTATCCTATCCTCTATCCTATCCTATCCTATATCCTATCCTATCCTCTATCCTATCCTATCCTCTATCCTATCCTATCCTATCCTATCCTATCCTATCCTATCCTATCCTATCCTATCCTATCCTATCCTATCCTATATCCTATCCTATCCTCTATCCTATCCTATCCTCTATCCTGACCTTTCCTCTATCCTATCCTATCCTCTATCCTATCCTATCCTCTATCCTATCCTATCCTATCCTATATCCTATCCTATCCTCTATCCTATCCTATCCTCTATCCTATCCTATCCTATCCTATCCTATCCTATCCTATCCTATCCTATCCTATCCTATCCTATCCTCTATCCTATCCTATCCTCTATCCTATCCTATCCTCTATCCTATCCTATCCTCTATCCTATCCTATCCTCTGTCCTATCCTATCCTCTATCCTATCCAATCCTCTATCCTATCCTATCCTCTATCCTATCTTATCCTCTATCCTATCCTATCCTCTATCCTATCCTATCCTCTATCCTGTCCTTTCCTCTATCCTATCCTATCCTCTATCCTATCCTATCCTCTATCCTATCCTGTCCTCTTTCCTATCCTATCCTCAACCCTATCCTATCCTCAATTCTATCCTATACTCCATCCTATCCTATCCGCTATCCTATCCTATCCTCTATCCTATAATATCCTCTATCCTATCCAATCCTCTATCCTATCCTCTATCCTATCCTCTATCCTATCCTATCCTCTATCCTATCCTATCCTCTATCCTATCCTATCCTCTATCCTATCCAATCCTATATCCTATCCTCTATCCTATCCTATCCTCCATCCTATCCTATCCTCTATCCTATAATATCATCTATCCTATCCTATATTCTATCCTATCCTATCCTCAATTCTTTCCCATGCTCTATCATCTGCTCTATCCTCTCCTATCCTCAATCCTATCCTATCCTCTATCCGATCCTATCCTCTATCCTATCCAATCCTATATCCTATCCTCTATCCTATCCTATCCTCCATCCTATCCTATCCTCTATCCTATAATATCATCTAACCTATCCTATCCTCTATCGTCTCCTATCCTCTATGCTATCCAATCCCCTATGTTATCCTCTATCCTATCCTATCCTATATCCTATCCTATCCTCCATCCTATCCTATCCTCTATCCTATCCTATCATCTATCCTATCCTATCCTATCCTCTATCCTATCCTATCCTCTATAATATCGTATCCTCTATAATATCGTATCCTGTATCCTATCCTGCAATCTTTCCTCTCCTATCATCAATCCTATCCTATCCTCTATGGTCTCCTATCCTCTATCCTATCCAATCCCCTATGTTATCCTCTATCCTATCTTATCCTCTATCCTATCCTATCCTCCATCCTATCCTATCCTCTATCCTATAATATCCTCTATCCTATCCTATCCTCTATCCTATCCAATCCTCTACCGTCTCCTATCCTGTATCCGATCCAATCCCCTACCCTCTATCCTATCCTATTCTCTATCCTATCCTCTATCGTATCCTATCCTCTATCTTCTCCTATCCTCTATCCTATCCTATCCTCAACCCTATCCTATCCTCAATTCTATCGTATACTCCATACTATCCTATCCGCTATCCTATCCTATCCTCTATCCTATCCTATACTCTATCCTCTCCTATCCTCTATCCCATCCTATCCTTTATCCTATCCTATCCTCTATCCTATCCTATCCTCTATCCTATCCTATCCTCTATCCTATCCTATCCTCTATCCTATCCTATCCTCTATCCTGTCCTATCCTCTATCCTATCCTATCCTCTATCCTATCCTATCCTCTATCCTATCGCATCCTCTAGCCTATCCAATCCTCTATCCTATCCTATCCTCTATCCTATCCTATCCTCTATCCTATCCTATCCTCTATCCTGTCCTATCCTCCATCCTATCCTATCCTCTATCCTATAACAACATCTATCCTATCCTATTCTCTATCCTATCCTATATTCTATCCTATCCTATCCTCAATTCTTTCCTATGCTCTATCATCTGCTCTATCCTCTCCTATCCTCAATCCTATCCTATCCTCTATCCAATCCTATCCTCTATCCTATCCTATCCTATATCCTATCCTCTATAATATCCTATCCTCTATCCTATCCTATCCTCTGTCCTATCCTATCATCTATCCTATCCTATCCTCTATCCTATCCTATCCTCTATCCTATCCTATCCTATATCCTATCCTATCCTCCATCCTATCCTATCCTCTATCCTATCCTATCCTCTATCCTATCCTATCCTCTATCCTATCCTATCCTCTATAATATCGTATCCTCTATAATATCGTATCCTGTATCCTATCCTGTAATCTTTCCTATCCTATCATCAATCCTATCCTATCCTCTATGGTCTCCTATCCTCTATCCTATCCTATCCTCTGTCCTATCCTATCCTCTATCCTATCTTATCCTCTATCCTATCCTATCCTCCATCCTATCCTATCCTCTATCCTATCCTATCCTCTGTCCTATCCTATCCTCTATCCTATCCAATCCTCTATCCTATCCTATCCTCTATCCTATCCTATCCTCTATGCTATCCTATCCTATATCATATCCTATCCTCTATCCTATCCTATCCTCTATCCTATCCTATCCTCTATCCTATCCTGTCCCCTTTCCTATCCTATCCTCAATTCTATCGTATACTCCATCCTATCCTATCCGCTATCCTATCCTATCCTCTATCCTATCCTATCCTCTATCCTGTCCTATCCTCTATCCTATCCTATCCTCTATCCTATCCAATCCTCTATCCTATCCTATCCTATCCTAACCTATATCCTATCCTATCCTCTATCCTATCCTATCCTCTATCCTATCCAATCCTCTATACTATCCTATCCTCTATCCTATCCTATCCTCTATCCTATCCTATCCTCCATCCTATTCTATCCTCTATCCTTTAATATCCTCTATCCTATCCTATTCTCTATCCTATAATATCCTCTATCCTATCCAATCCTCTATCCTATCCTCTATCCTATCCTCTATCCTATCCTATCCTTTATCCTATCCTATCCTCTATCCTATCCTATCCTCTATAATATCGTATGCTCTATAATATCGTATCCTGTATCCTATCCTATCCTCTGTCCTATCCTATCCTCTATCCTATCTTATCCTCTATCCTATCCTATCCTCTATCCTATCCTATCCTCTATCCTATCCTATCCTATCCTATATCCTATCCTATCCTCTATCCTATCCTATCCTCTATCCTATCCTATCCTCTATCCTATCCTATCCTATCCTATCCTATCCTATCCTATCCTATCCTATCCTATATCCTATCCTATCCTCTATCCTATCCTATCCTCTATCCTATCCTATCCTCTATCCTATCCTATCCTCTATCCTATCCTATCCTCTGTCCTATCCTATCCTCTATCCTATCCAATCCTCTATCCTATCCTATCCTGTATCCTATCCTATCCTCTATGCTATCCTATCCTATATCCTATCCTATCCTCTATCCTATCCTATCCTCTATCCTATCCTATCCTCTATCCTATCCTGTCCTCTTTCCTATCCTATCCTCAACCCTATCCTATCCTCAATTCTATCCTATACTCCATCCTATCCTATCCGCTATCCTATC
Source organism: Halictus rubicundus (assembly GCF_050948215.1). NCBI lineage: Eukaryota > Metazoa > Arthropoda > Insecta > Hymenoptera > Halictidae > Halictus > Halictus rubicundus. The sequence continues at coordinate 369,886 of NW_027488663.1, read as the reverse complement.
CTATCCTCTATCCTATCCTATCCTCTATCCTATCCTATCCTCTATCCTATCCTATCCTCTATAATATCGTATCCTCTATAATATCGTATCCTGTATCCTATCCTGTAATCTTTCCTATCCTATCATTAATCCTATCCTATCCTCTATCGTCTCCTATCCTCTATCCTATCCAATCCCCTATGTAATCCTCTATCCTATCTTATCCTCTATCCTATCCTATCCTCCATCCTATCCTATCCTCTATCCTATAATATCCTCTATCCTATCCTATTCTCTATCCTATCCTCCATCGTATCCTATCCTCTATCCTATCCTATCCTCTATCTTCTCCTATCCTCTATCCTATCCTATCCTCAACCCTATCCTATCCTCAATTCTATCGTATACGCCATACTATCCTATCCGCTATCCTATCCTATCCTCTATCCTATAATATCCTCTATCCCATCCAATCCTCTACCGTCTCCTATCCTGTATCCGATCCAATCCCCTATCCTCTATCCTATCCTATTCTCTATCCTATCCTCCATCGTATCCTATTCTCTATCCTATCCTATCCTCTATCTTCTCCTATCCTCTATCCTATCCTATCCTCAACCCTATCCTATCCTCAATTCTATCGTATACTCCATACTATCCTATCCGCTATCCTATCCTATCCTCTATCCTATAATATCCTCTATCCTATCCAATCCTCTATCCTATCCTCTATCCTCTCCTCTATCCTATCCTATCCTCTATCCGTATCCTATCCTATCCCCTATCCTATAATATCCTCTATCCTATCCAATCCCCTATCCTATCCTCTATCCTATCCTCTATCCTATCCTATCCTCCTTCCGTATCCTATCCCGTATCCTATCCTATCCTCTACCCTATCCTATCCTCTATCCTATCCTATCCTCTATCTTATCCTATCCTCTATCCTATCCTGTCCTCTTTCCTATCCTATCCTCAACCCTATCCTATCCTCAATTCTATCCTATACTCCATCCTATCCTATCCGCTATCCTATCCTATCCTCTATCCTATAATATCCTCTATCCTATCCAATCCTCTATCCTATCCAATCCTCTATCCTATCCTCTATCCTATCCTCTATCCTATCCTATCCTCTATCCGTATCCTATCCGCTATCCTATCCTATCCTCTATCCTATAATATCCTCTATCCTATCCAATCCTCTATCCTATCCTCTATCCTATCCTCTATCCTATCCTATCCTTTATCCTATCCTATCCTCTATCCTATCCTATCCTCTATAATATCGTATCCTCTATAATATCGTATCCTGTATCCTATCCTATCCTCTGTCCTATCCAATCCTCTATCCTATCCTCTGTCCTATCCTCTATCCTATCCTATCCTCTATCCTATCCTATCCTCTATCCTATCCTATCCTCCATCCTATCCTATCCTCTATCCTATAATATCCTCTATCCCATCCAATCCTCTACCGTCTCCTATCCTGTATCCGATCCAATCCCCTATCCTCTATCCTATCCTATTCTCTATCCTATCCTCCATCGTATCCTATTCTCTATCCTATCCTATCCTCTATCTTCTCCTATCCTCTATCCTATCCTATCCTCAACCCTATCCTATCCTCAATTCTATCGTATACTCCATACTATCCTATCCGCTATCCTATCCTATCCTCTATCCTATAATATCCTCTATCCTATCCAATCCTCTATCCTATCCTCTATCCTCTCCTCTATCCTATCCTATCCTCTATCCGTATCCTATCCTATCCCCTATCCTATAATATCCTCTATCCTATCCAATCCCCTATCCTATCCTCTATCCTATCCTCTATCCTATCCTATCCTCCTTCCGTATCCTATCCCGTATCCTATCCTATCCTCTACCCTATCCTATCCTCTATCCTATCCTATCCTCTATCTTATCCTATCCTCTATCCTATCCTGTCCTCTTTCCTATCCTATCCTCAACCCTATCCTATCCTCAATTCTATCCTATACTCCATCCTATCCTATCCGCTATCCTATCCTATCCTCTATCCTATAATATCCTCTATCCTATCCAATCCTCTATCCTATCCAATCCTCTATCCTATCCTCTATCCTATCCTCTATCCTATCCTATCCTCTATCCGTATCCTATCCGCTATCCTATCCTATCCTCTATCCTATAATATCCTCTATCCTATCCAATCCTCTATCCTATCCTCTATCCTATCCTCTATCCTATCCTATCCTTTATCCTATCCTATCCTCTATCCTATCCTATCCTCTATAATATCGTATCCTCTATAATATCGTATCCTGTATCCTATCCTATCCTCTGTCCTATCCTATCCTCTATCCTATCCTATCCTATCCTCTATCCTATCCTATCCTCTATCCTATCCTATCCTCTATCCTGTCCTTTCCTCTATCCTATCCTATCCTCTATCCTATCCTATCCTCTATCCTATCCTATCCTATATCTTCTCCTATCCTCTATCCTATCCTATCCTCAACCCTATCCTATCCTCAATTCTATCGTATACTCCATACTGTCCTATCCGCTATAATATCCTATCCTCTATCCTATAATATCCTCTATCCTATCCAATCCTCTATCCTATCCTCTATCCTCTCCTCTATCCTATCCTATCCTCTATCCGTATCCTATCCGCTATCCTATCCTATCCCCTATCCTATAATATCCTCTATCCTATCCAATCCTCTATCCTATCCTCTATCCTATCCTCTATCCTATCCTATCCTCCTTCCGTATCCTATCCTGTATCCTATCCTATCCTCTACCCTATCCTATCCTCTATCCTATCCTATCCTCTATCTTATCCTATCCTCTATCCTATCCTGTCCTCTTTCCTATCCTATCCTCAACCCTATCCTATCCTCAATTCTATCCTATAATCCATCCTATCCTATCCGCAATCCTATCCTATCCTCTATCCTATAATATCCTCTATCCTATCCAATCCTCTATCCTATCCTCTATCCTATCCTATCCTCTATCCTATCCTATCCTCTATCCTATCCTATCCTCTGTCCTATCCTATCCTCTATCCTATCCAATCCTCTATCCTATCCCATCCTCTATCCTATCCTATCCTCTATGCTATCCTATCCTATATCCTATCCTATCCTCTATCCTATCATATCCTCTATCCTATCCTATCCTCTATCTTATCCTGCCCTCTTTCCTATCCTATCCTCAACCCTATCCTATCCTCAATTCTATCCTATACTCCATCCTATCCTATCCGCTATCCTATCCTATCCTCTATCCTATAATATCCTCTATCCTATCCAATCCTCTATCCTATCCTCTATCCTATCCTCTATCCTATCCTATCCTCTATCAGCATCCTATCCGCTATCCTATCCTATCCTCTATCCTATAATATCCTCTATCCTATCCAATCCTCTATCCTATCCTCTATCCTATCCTATCCTCCATCCTATCCTATCCTCTATCCTATAATATCCTCTATCCTATCCAATCCTCTACCGTCTCCTATCCTGTATCCGATCCAATCCCCTATCCTCTATCCTATCCTATTCACTATCCTATCCTCTATCGTATCCTATCCTCTATCCTATAATATCCTCTATCCTATCCAATCCTCTACCGTCTCCTATCCTGTATCCGATCCAATCCCCTATCCTCTATCCTATCCTATTCACTATCCTATCCTGCATCGTATCCTATCCTCTATCCTATCCTATCCTCTACCTTCTCCTATCCTCTATCCTATCCTATCCTCAACCCTATCCTATCCTCAATTCTATCGTATACTCCATACTATCCTATCCGCTATCCTATCCTATCCTCTATCCTATAATATCCTCTATCCTATCCAATCCTCTATCCTATCCTCTATCCTATCCTCTATCCTATCCTATCCTCTATCCTATCCTATCCTCCATCCTATCCTATCCTCTATCCTATAATATCCTCTATCCTATCCAATCCTCTACCGTCTCCTATCCTGTATCCGATCCAATCCCCTATCCTCTATCCTATCCTATTCACTATCCTATCCTCTATCGTATCCTATCCTCTATCCTATCCTATCCTCTATCTTCTCCTATCCTCTATCCTATCCTATCCTCAACCCTATCCTATCCTCAATTCTATCGTATACTCCATACTATCCTATCCGCTATCCTATCCTATCCTCTATCCTATCCTATCCTCTATCCTGTCCTATCCTCTATCCTATCCTATCCTCTATCCTATCCAATCCTCTATCCTATCCTATCCTATCCTATCCTATCCTATATCCTATCCTATCCTCTATCCTATCCTATCCTCTATCCTATCCAATCCTCTATACTATCCTATCCTCTATCCTATCCTATCCTCTATCCTATCCTATCCTCCATCCTATTCTATCCTCTATCCTATAATATAATCTATCCTATCCTATTCTCTATCCTATAATATCCTCTATCCTATCCAATCCTCTATCCTATCCTCTATCCTATCCTCTATCCTATCCTATCCTTTATCCTATCCTATCCTCTATCCTATCCTATCCTCTATAATATCGTATCCTGTATCCTATCCTATCCTCTGTCCTATCCTATCCTCTATCCTATCTTATCCTCTATCCTATCCTATCCTCTATCCTATCCTATCCTCTATCCTGTCCTTTCCTCTATCCTATCCTATCCTCTATCCTATCCTATCCTCTATCCTATCCTATCCTCTATCCTATCCTATCCTCTATCCTATCCTATCCTCTATCCTATCCTATCCTCTGTCCTATCCTATCCTCTATCCTATCCAATCCTCTATCCTAACCTATCCTCTATCCTATCTTATCCTCTATCCTATCCTATCCTCTATCCTATCCTATCCTCTATCCTGTCCTTTCCTCTATCGTATCCTATCCTCAATTCTATCCTATACTCCATCCTATCCTATCCGCTATAGTATCCTATCCTCTATCCTATAATATCCTCTATCCTATCCAATCCTCTATCCTATCCTCTATCCTATCCTCTATCCTATCCTATCTTCTATCCTATCCAATCCTCTATCCTAACCTATCCTCTATCCTATCTTATCCTCTATCCTATCCTATCCTCCATCCTATCCTATCCTCTATCCTATCCTATCCTCTATCTTATCCTATCCTGTATCGTATGCTCTATCCTATCCTATCCTCTATCCTATTGAATCCCCTATCCTATACTATCCTCTACCCTATAATACCATGTATCCTATCCTATTCTCTATCCTATCCTATCCTATCCTCTATCGTATACTCTATCCAATCCTATCCTCTATCCTATCCTATCCTCTATCCTATCTTATCCTCTATCCTATCCTGTCCTCTATTCTATCCTATCCTCTATCTTATCCTATCCACTATGCTATCTTATCCTCTATCCTATCCTATCCTCTATCATATCCTATCCTCTATCGTATCCTATCTTCTATCCTGTCCAATCCTCTATCCTATCCAATCCTCTATCCTATACTCAATCCTATCCTATCCTCTATCCTATCCTATCCTCTATGCTATCCTATCCTCTATCCTATCCTCAATCCTATCCTATCCTCTATCCTATTCTATCCTCTATGCTATCCTATCCTCTATCCTATTCTATCCTCTATCCTATCTATCCTCAATCCAATCCTATCCTCCATCCTATCCTATCCTCTATGATATCCTATCCTCTATCGTATTCGATCTTTTATCATATCTAATCCTCTATCCTATCCTCAATCTTGTCCTATCCCCTATCCTATCCTATCCTCTATGCTATCCTATCCTATTTCCTAGTCTATCCCCTATCCTATCCTATTCTCAATCCAGTCCTATACTCTATCCTATCCTATCCCCTATCGTATGCTCTATCCTATCGTATCCTCTATCCTATCCTCAATCCTATCCTATCCTCTATGCTATCCTATCTTCAATCCTATCCTATCCTCTATCCTATCCTATCCTCAATCCTATCCTATCCTCATTCGTATCCTATCCTCAACCCTATCCTATAATCTATCCTATAGTATCCTCTATCCTATCCTTTCCTCTATCCTATCTTATCCGCAATCCTATCCTATCCTCAATCCTATCCTATCCTCTATCCTATCCTCTCCTCTATCCTATCCTATCCTCTATCCTATCCTATCCTCTATCCTATCCTATCCGCTATCCAATCTTGTCCTCTATCCTATCCTATCCTCTATCGTATCCTATCCTCTATCCTATCCTATAATCTTATCGTATCCTATCCTCTATCCTATCCTGTATCCTATCCTATTCTCTATCCTATCCTTTCGTCTATAATATCGAATCTTCTATCGTATCCTATCCACTATCCTATCCTATCCTCTATCCAATCCTATCCCCAATCCTATATTATCCTCATTCCTGTCCTATCCTCAATCCTATCCAATAATCTATCCTATAGTATCCTCAATCCTATCCTATCCTCTATCCTATCCTATTCTACCCTCTACCATATCCTATCCTCTATCCTATCGTATCCTCTATCCTCTCTTATCCTCTATCCTACCTTATCCTCTATCCTATCCTGTCTTGTATCCTATCCTATCCTCTTTCCTATTCTATCCTCTATCCTATCCTATCCTCAATCCAGTCCTATACTCTATCCTATCCTATCCTGTATCGTATGCTCTATCCTATCGTATCCTCTATCCTATCCTCAATCCTATCCTATCCTCTATCCTATCCTATCCACTATGCTATCCTATCCTCTATCCTATCCTCTCCTCTATCCTATCCTATCCTCAATACTATCCTATCCTCTATCATATCCTATAATCTATCATATCCTATCCTCTATCCCATCCTATCCTCTATCCTATCTTATCCTCAATACTATCCTATCCACTATGCTATCCTATCCTCTATCCTATTATATCCTCTATCCTATCCTATCCTCAATCCAATCCTATACTCTATCGTATCCTATCCTCTATCCTATCCTATCCTCTATCCAATCCAATCACCTATCCTATCCTCTATCCTATCCTATCCGCAATCCTATCCTATCCTCAATCCTATCCTATCCTCTATCCTATCCTCTCCTCTATCCTATCCTATCCTCTATCCCATCCTATCCTCTATCCTATCCTATACTCTATCCTATCTTGTCCTCTATCCTATCCTATCCTCTATCGTATCCTATCCTCTATCCTATCCTATCCTCTTATCGTATCCTATCCTCTATCCTATCCTATCCTCTATCCTATCCTTTCGTCTATAATATCGAATCTTCTATCGTATCCTATCCACTATCCTATTCTATCCTCTATCCAATCCTATCCCCAATCCTATCCTATCCTCATTCCTGTCCTATCCTCAATCCTATCCAATAATCTATCCTATAGTATCCTCAATCCTATCCTATCCTCTATCCTATCCTATCCTATCCTCTATCCAATCCTATCCTCAATCCTATCCTATCCTCATTCCTATCCTATCCACAATCCTATCCTATAATCTATCCTATAGTATCCTCTATCGTATCCTCTCCACTATCCTATCCTATCATCTATCCTATTCTATCCTCAATCCTATCCTATCCTCTATCCTATTCTATCCTCTTATCGTATCCTATCCTCTATCCTATCCTCCATCCTATTCTATCCTCTTTCATATCCTATCCTCTTTCCTATCGTATCCTCTATCCTATCCTATCCTCTATCCTATTCTATCCTCTATCCTATCTATTCCTCAATCCAATCCTATCCTCTATCCTATCCTATCGTCTATCGTATCCTATCCTCTATCCTATCCAATCCTCTATCGTATCCTCTATCCTATACTATCCTCAATCCTATCCTATAATCTATCCTATAGTATCCTCTATCCTATCCTATCCTCTAACATAGACTCTCCTCAATCCTATCCTATCCTCTATCCTATCCTATCCTCTATCCAATCCTATCCTCTATCGTATCCTATCCTCTATCCTATCCAATCCTCCATCCTATCCTATCCTCTATCATATCCTATCCTCTATCGTATTCGATCTTCTATCATATCCAATCCTCTATCCTATCTTCAATCTTGTCCTATCCTGTATCCTATCCTATCCTCTATGCTATCCTATCCTCTATCCTATTCTATCCTCTATCCTATCCTATCCTCAATCCAATCCTATACTCTATCCTATCCTATCCTCTATCGTATGCTCTATCCTATTCTATCCTCTATCCTATCCTATCCTCTATCCTATCCCATCCTCAATCCTATACTTTCCTCTATCCTATCCTCTATCCTATCCTATCCTCTTACTTATCCTATCCCCTATCCTATCCTATCCTCTATCCTATCCTATCCTCTATCCTATCCTATCCTCTATCCTATCCTATCCTCTATCCTATCCTATCCTCTATCGTATCCTATCCTCTATCCTATCCTATCCTCAATCCTATCCTATCCTCTATCCTATCCAATCCTCTATCCTATCCAATCCTCAATCCTATCCTCTATCCTATCCTATCCTCTATCCTATCCCATCCTCAATCCTATCCTTTCCTCTATCCTATCCTCTAAGCTATCCTATCCTCTTACTGATCCTATCCTCTATCCTATTCTATCCTCTATCCTATCCTATCCTCTATCCAATCCTATCCTCTATCCTATCCTATCCTCCATCCTATCCTTTCCTCTATAATATCGTATCTTCTATCGTATCCTATCCTCTATGCTATCCTATCCTCAATCCTATCCTATCCTATACCCTATCCTTTCCTCAATCCAATCCTATATTCTATCCTATCCTATCCTCTATCGTATCATATCCTCTATCCTATCCAATCCTCTATCCTATCCTCTATCCTATCCTATCCTCTATCCTATCCTATCCTCAATCCTATCCTATCCTCTATCCTATCCTCTCCTCTATCCTATCCTATCCTCTATCCTATCCTATCCTCTATCCTATCCTATCCGCTATCCTATCTTGTCCTCTATCCTATCCTATCCTCTATCGTATCCTATCCTCTATCCTATCCTATAATCTTATCGTATCCTATCCTCTATCCTATCCTGTATCCTATCCTATTCTCTATCCTATCCTTTCGTCTATAATATCGAATCTTCTATCGTATCCTATCCACTATCCTATCCTATCCTCTATCCAATCCTATCACCAATCCTATATTATCCTCATTCCTGTCCTATCCTCAATCCTATCCAATAATCTATCCTATAGTATCCTCAATCCTATCCTATCCTCTATCCTATCCTATTCTACCCTCTACCATATCCTATCCTCTATCCTATCGTATCCTCTATCCTCTCTTATCCTCTATCCTACCTTATCCTCTATCCTATCCTGTTCTGTATCCTATCCTATCCTCTTTCCTATTCTATCCTCTATCCTATCCTATCCTCAATCCAGTCCTATACTCTATCCTATCCTATCCTGTATCGTATGCTCTATCCTATCGTATCCTCTATCCTATCCTCAATCCTATCCTATCCTCTATCCTATCCTATCCACTATGCTATCCTATCCTCTATCCTATCCTCTCCTCTATCCTATCCTATCCTCTATCCTATCCTATCCTCTATCGTATCCTATCCTCTATCCTATCCTATCCTCAATCCTATCCTATCCTCTATCCTATCCAATCCTCTATCCTATCCAATCCTCAATCCTATCCTCTATCCTATCCTATCCTCTATCCTATCCCATCCTCAATCCTATCCTTTCCTCTATCCTATCCTCTAAGCTATCCTATCCTCTTACTGATCCTATCCTCTATCCTATTCTATCCTCTATCCTATCCTATCCTCTATCCTATCCTATCCTCTATCCCATCCAATCTTCTATCCTATCCAAATCCTCAATCCTATCCACAATCCTATAGTATCCTCTATCCTATCCTATCCTCAATCCTATCCTATCCTCAATCCTATCCTATCCTCTATCCTATCCTATCCTCTATCCTATCTTATCCTCTATCCAATCCTATCCTCAATCCTATCCTATCCTCGATCCTATATTATCCTTTATCCTATACTATCCTCTATCCTATCCTATCCTCTATCCCATCCAATCCTCTATCCTATCCTATCCTCTATCCAATCCTATCCTCTATCGTATCCTATCCTCTATCCTATCCAATCCTCCATCCTATCCTATCCTCTATCATATCCTATCCTCTATCGTATTCGATCTTCTATCATATCCAATCCTCTATCCTATCTTCAATCTTGTCCTATCCTGTATCCTATCCTATCCTCTATGCTATCCTATCCTCTATCCTATTCTATCCTCTATCCTATCCTATCCTCAATCCAATCCTATACTCTATCCTATCCTATCCTCTATCGTATGCTCTATCCTATTCTATCCTCTATCCTATCCTATCCTCTATCCTATCCCATCCTCAATCCTATACTTTCCTCTATCCTATCCTCTATCCTATCCTATCCTCTTACTTATCCTATCCCCTATCCTATCCTATCCTCTATCCTATCCTATCCTCTATCCTATCCTATCCTCTATCCTATCCTATCCTCTATCCTATCCTATCCTCTATCGTATCCTATCCTCTATCCTATCCTATCCTCAATCCTATCCTATCCTCTATCCTATCCAATCCTCTATCCTATCCAATCCTCAATCCTATCCTCTATCCTATCCTATCCTCTATCCTATCCCATCCTCAATCCTATCCTTTCCTCTATCCTATCCTCTAAGCTATCCTATCCTCTTACTGATCCTATCCTCTATCCTATTCTATCCTCTATCCTATCCTATCCTCTATCCAATCCTATCCTCTATCCTATCCTATCCTCCATCCTATCCTTTCCTCTATAATATCGTATCTTCTATCGTATCCTATCCTCTATGCTATCCTATCCTCAATCCTATCCTATCCTATACCCTATCCTTTCCTCAATCCAATCCTATATTCTATCCTATCCTATCCTCTATCGTATCATATCCTCTATCCTATCCAATCCTCTATCCTATCCTCTATCCTATCCTATCCTCTATCCTATCCTATCCTCAATCCTATCCTATCCTCTATCCTATCCTCTCCTCTATCCTATCCTATCCTCTATCCTATCCTATCCTCTATCCTATCCTATCCGCTATCCTATCTTGTCCTCTATCCTATCCTATCCTCTATCGTATCCTATCCTCTATCCTATCCTATAATCTTATCGTATCCTATCCTCTATCCTATCCTGTATCCTATCCTATTCTCTATCCTATCCTTTCGTCTATAATATCGAATCTTCTATCGTATCCTATCCACTATCCTATCCTATCCTCTATCCAATCCTATCACCAATCCTATATTATCCTCATTCCTGTCCTATCCTCAATCCTATCCAATAATCTATCCTATAGTATCCTCAATCCTATCCTATCCTCTATCCTATCCTATTCTACCCTCTACCATATCCTATCCTCTATCCTATCGTATCCTCTATCCTCTCTTATCCTCTATCCTACCTTATCCTCTATCCTATCCTGTTCTGTATCCTATCCTATCCTCTTTCCTATTCTATCCTCTATCCTATCCTATCCTCAATCCAGTCCTATACTCTATCCTATCCTATCCTGTATCGTATGCTCTATCCTATCGTATCCTCTATCCTATCCTCAATCCTATCCTATCCTCTATCCTATCCTATCCACTATGCTATCCTATCCTCTATCCTATCCTCTCCTCTATCCTATCCTATCCTCTATCCTATCCTATCCTCTATCGTATCCTATCCTCTATCCTATCCTATCCTCAATCCTATCCTATCCTCTATCCTATCCAATCCTCTATCCTATCCAATCCTCAATCCTATCCTCTATCCTATCCTATCCTCTATCCTATCCCATCCTCAATCCTATCCTTTCCTCTATCCTATCCTCTAAGCTATCCTATCCTCTTACTGATCCTATCCTCTATCCTATTCTATCCTCTATCCTATCCTATCCTCTATCCTATCCTATCCTCTATCCCATCCAATCTTCTATCCTATCCAAATCCTCAATCCTATCCACAATCCTATAGTATCCTCTATCCTATCCTATCCTCAATCCTATCCTATCCTCAATCCTATCCTATCCTCTATCCTATCCTATCCTCTATCCTATCTTATCCTCTATCCAATCCTATCCTCAATCCTATCCTATCCTCGATCCTATATTATCCTTTATCCTATACTATCCTCTATCCTATCCTATCCTCTATCCCATCCAATCCTCTATCCTATGCTATCCTCTATCCAATCCTATCCTCTATCCAATCCTATCCTCAATCCTATCCTATAATCTATCCTATAGTATCCTCTATCCTATCCTTTAGTCTATCCTATCCTATCCTCAATCCTATCCTATCCTCTATCCTATTCTATCCTCTTATCGCATCCTATCCTCTATCCTATCCTCCATCCTATTCTATCCTCTATCATATTCTATCCTCTATCCCATCCTATCCTCTATCTTATCTTATCCTCAATACTATCCTATCCTCTATCCTATCCTCTCCTCTATCCTATCCTATCCTCTATCCTATCCTATATTCTATCCTATCCTATCCTCAATCCTATCCTATCCTATCCTCCATCCTATCCAATCGTCCATCCTATCCAATCCCCTATCATACCCTCAATCCTATCCTATCCTCATTCCTATCCTATCCTCAGTCCTATCCTATCCTCTATCCTATAGTATCCTCTATCCTATCCTATCCTCTATCCTATCCTATCCACTATCCCATCCAATCTTCTATCCTATCCAATCCTTAATCCTATCCTATCCTATCCTCCATCCTATCCTATCGTCCATCCTATCCAATCCCCTATCATACCCTCAATCCTATCCTATCCTCATTCCTATCCTATCCTCAATCCTATCCTATCCTCATTCCTATCTTATCCTCAATCCTATCCTATAATCTATCCTATAGTATCCTCTATCCTATCCTATCCTCAATCCTATCCTATCCTCTATCCTATCCCATCCTCTATCCAATCCTATCCTCTATCCTATCTTATCCTCTATCCAATCCTATCCTCAATCCTATCCTATCCTCTATCCTATATTATCCTTTATCCTATACTATCCTCTATCCTATCCTATCCTCTATCCCATCCAATCCTCTATCCTGTGCTATCCTCTATCCAATCCTATCCTCAATCCTATCCTATAATCTATCCTATAGTATCCTCTATCCTATCCTTTAGTCTATCCTATCCTATCCTCAATCCTATCCTATCCTCTATCCTATTCTATCCTCTTATCGTATCCTATCCTCTATCCTATCCTCCATCCTATTCTATCCTCTATCATATTCTATCCTCTATCCCATCCTATCCTCTATCTTATCTTATCCTCAATACTATCCTATCCTCTATCATATCCTCTCCTCTATCCTATCCTATCCTCTATCCTATCCTATATTCTATCCTATCCTATCCTCAATCCTATCCTATCCTATCCTCCATCCTATCCAATCGTCCATCCTATCCAATCCCCTATCATACCCTCAATCCTATCCTATCCTCATTCCTATCCTATCCTCAGTCCTATCCTATCCTCTATCCTATAGTATCCTCTATCCTATCCTATCCTCTATCCTATCCTATCCTCTATCCCATCCAATCTTCTATCCTATCCAATCCTCAATCCTATCCTATCCTATCCTCCATCCTATCCTATCGTCCATCCTATCCAATCCCCTATCATACCCTCAATCCTATCCTATCCTCATTCCTATCCTATCCTCAATCCTATCCTATCCTCATTCCTATCTTATCCTCAATCCTATCCTATCCTCTATCCTATCCCATCCTCTATCCAATCCTATCCTCAATCCTATCCTATCCTCATTCCTATCCTATCCTCAATCCTATCCTAGAATCTATCCTATAGTATCCTCAATCCTATCCTATCCTCTATCTTATCCTATCCTCTATCCAATCCTATCCTCAATCCTATCCTATCCTCATTCGTATCGTATCCTCAACCCTATCCTATAATCTATCCTATAGTATCCTCTATCCTATCCTTTCCTCTATCCTATCCTATCCGCAATCGTATCCTATCCTCAATCCTATCCTATCCTCTATCCTATCCTCACCTCTATCCTATCCTATCCTCTATCCTATCTTGTCCTCTATCCTATCCTATCCTCTATCGTATCCTATCCTCTATCCTATCCTATCCTCTTATCGTATCCTATCCTCTATCCTATCCTATTCTCTATCCTATCCTTTCCTCTATAATATCGAATCTTCTATCGTATCCTATCCACTATCCTATCCTATCCTCTATCCAATCCTGTCCCCAATCCTATCCTATCCTCATTCCTGTCCTATCCTCAATCCTATCCAATAATCTATCCTATAATATCCTCAATCCTATCCTTTCCTCTATACTATCCTATCCGCAATCCTATCCTATCCTCTCCTCTATCCTATCCTATCCTCAATACTACCCTATCCTCTATCATATCCTATAATCTATCCTATCCTATCCTCTATCCTATCCTATTCTCTATCCTATCTTATCCTCTATCCTATCCTATTCTCTATCCTATCCTATCCTCTATCGTATCAAATCCTTTATCCTATCCAATCCTCTATCCTATCCTCTATCGTATGCTCTATCCTATCCTATCCTCTATCATATCCAATCCCCTATCCTATCCTCTATCCTATCCTATCCTCTACCCTATAATACCATGTATCCTATCCAATCCTCTATCGTATCCTAATCTCTATCCTATCCTATCCTCAATCCAATCCTATACTCTATCCTGTCCTATCCTCAATCCTATTCTATCCTCTACCATATCCTATCCTCTATCCTATCGTATCCTCTATCCTCTCTTATCCTCTAACCTACCTTATCCTCTATCCTATCCTGTCCTGTATCCTATCCTATCCTCTTTCCTATTCTATCCTCTATCCTATCCTATCCTCAATCCAGTCCTATACTCTATCCTATCCTATCCTCTATCGTATGCTCTATCCTATCCTATCCTCTATCGTATGCTCTATCCTATCGTATCCTCTATCCTATCCTCAATCCTATCCTATCCTCTATCCTATCCTATCCACTATGCTATCCTATCCTCTATCCTATTCTATCCTCTATCCTATCCTATCCTCAATCCAATCCTATACTCTATCCTATCCTATCCTCTATGCTATCCTATCCTCTATCCAATCCAATCCCCTATCCTATCCTCTATCCAATCCTATCCTCAATCCTATCCTATCGTCATTCCTATCCTATCCTCAATCCTATCCTATCCTCTATCTTATCCTATCCTCTATCCAATCCTATCCTCAATCCTATCCTATCCTCATTCGTATCCTATCCTCAACCCTATCCTATAATCTATCCTATAGCATCCTCTATCCTATCCTTTCCTCTATCCTATCCTATCCGCAATCCTAACCTATCCTCAATCCTATCCTATCCTCTATCCTATCCTCTCCTCTATCCTATCCTATCCTCTATCCTATCCTATCCTCTATCCTATCCTATCCGCTATCCTATCTTGTCCTCTATCCTATCCTATCCTCTATCGTATCCTATCCTCTATCCTATCCTATAATCTTATCGTATCCTATCCTCTATCCTATCCTGTATCCTATCCTATTCTCTATCCTATCCTTTCGTCTATAATATCGAATCTTCTATCGTATTCTATCCACTATCCTATCCTATCCTCTATCCAATCCTATCCCCAATCCTATATTATCCTCATTCCTGTCCTATCCTCAATCCTATCCAATAATCTATCCTATAGTATCCTCAATCCTATCCTATCCTCTATCCTATCCTATCCTCAATCCAGTCCTATACTCTATCCTATCCTATCCTCTATCGTATGCTCTATCCTATCGTATCCTCTATCCTATCCTCAATCCTATCCTATCCTCTATCCTATCCTATCCACTATGCTATCCTATCCTCTATCCTATTATATCCTCTATCCTATCCTATCCTCAATCCAATCCTATACTCTATCGTATCCTTTCCTCTATCCTATCCTATCCTCTATCCAATCCAATCACCTATCCTATCCTCTATCCTATCCTATCCGCAATCCTATCCTATCCTCAATCCTATCCTATCCTCTATCCTATCCTCTCCTCTATCCTATCCTATCCTCTATCCCATCCTATCCTCTATCCTATCCTATACTCTATCCTATCTTGTCCTCTATCCTATCCTATCCTCTATCGTATCCTATCCTCTTCCTATCCTATCCTCTTATCGTATCCTATCCTCTATCCTATCCTATCCTCTATCCTATCCTTTCGTCTATAATATCGAATCTTCTATCGTATCCTATCCACTATCCTATTCTATCCTCTATCCAATCCTATCCCCAATCCTATCCTATCCTCATTCCTGTCTTATCCTCAATCCTATCCAATAATCTATCCTATAGTATCCTCAATCCTATCCTATCCTCTATCCTATCCTATCCTATCCTCTATCCAATCCTATCCTCAATCCTATCCTATCCTCATTCCTATCCTATCCACAATCCTATCCTATAATCTATCCTATAGTATCCTCTATCCTATCCTATCCTCTATCATATCCTATCCTCAATCCTATCCTATCCTCTATCGTATCCTCTCCACTATCCTATCCTATCATCTATCCTATTCTATCCTCAATCCTATCCTATCCTCTATCCTATTCTATCCTCTTAACGTATCCTATCCTCTATCCTATCCTCCATCCTATTCTATCCTCTTTCATATCCTATCCTCTTTCCTATCGTATCCTCTATCCTATCCTATCCTCTATCCTATTCTATCCTCTATCCTATCTATTCCTCAATCCAATCCTATCCTCTATCCTATCCTATCGTCTATCGTATCCTATCCTCTATCCTATCCAATCCTCTATCGTATCCTCTATCCTATACTATCCTCAATCCTATCCTATAATCTATCCTATAGTATCCTCTATCCTATCCTATCCTCTAACATATCCTCTCCTCAATCCTATCCTATCCTCTATCCTATCCTATCCTCTATCCAATCCTATCCTCTATCGTATCCTATCCTCTATCCTATCCAATCCTCTATCGTATCCTCTATCCTATCGTATCCTCTATCCTATCCTATTCTCTACCCTATCCTATCCTCTATCCTATCCTATCCTCTATCGTATCCTCTATCCTATCGTATCCTCTATCCTATCCTATTCTCTACCCTATCCTATCCTCTATCCTATCCTATCCTCTATCGTATGCCCTACCCTATCCCATCTTCTATCCTATCCAATCCCCTATCCAATCCTCTATCCTATCCTATCCTCTATCATATCCTATCCTCTATCGTATTCTATCCTCTATCCTATCTATCCTCAATCCAATCCTATCATCCATCCTATCCTATCCTCTATCATATCCTATCCTCTATCGTATCCTCAATCGTATCCTATCCTCTATCCTATCCTATCCTCTATGCTATCCTATAATGTATCCTATTCTATACTCTATTGTATCCTTTCCTCAATCCAATCCTATACTCTATCCTATCCTATCCTCTATCGTATGCTCTATCCTATCCTATCCTCTATCCTATTCGATCTTCTATCATATCCAATCCTCTATCCTATCCTCAATCTTGTCCTATCCTGTATCCTATCCTATCCTCTATGCTATCCTATCCTCTATCCTATTTTATCCTCTATCCTATCCTATCCTCTATCCTATCCTATCCTCTATGCTATCCTATCCTCTATCCTATTCTATCCTCTATCCTATCTATCCTCAATCCAATCCTATCCTCCATCCTATCCTATCCTCTATCATATCCTATCCTCTATCGTATTCGATCTTCTATCATATCCAATCCTCTATCCTATCTTCAATCTTGTCCTATCCTGTATCCTATCCTATCCTCTATGCTATCCTATCCTCTATCCTATTCTATCCTCTATCCTATCCTATCCTCAATCCAATCCTATACTCTATCCTATCCTATCCTCTATCGTATGCTCTATCCTATTCTATCCTCTATCCTATCCTATCCTCTATCCTATCCCATCCTCAATCCTATACCTTCCTCTATCCTATCCTCTATCCTATCCTATCCTCTTACTTATCCTATCCTCTATCCTATCCTATCCTCTATCCTATCCTATCCTCTATCCTATCCTATCCTCTATCGTATCCTATCCTCTATCCTATCCTATCCTCAATCCTATCCTATCCTCTATCCTATCCAATCCTCTATCCTATCCAATCCTCAATCCTATCCTCTATCCTATCCTATCCTCTATCCTATCCCATCCTCAATCCTATCCTTTCCTCTATCCTATCCTCTAAGCTATCCTATCCTCTTACTGATCCTATCCTCTATCCTATTCTATCCTCTATCCTATCCTATCCTCTATCCAATCCTATCCTCTATCCTATCCTATCCTCCATCCTATCCTTTCCTCTATAATATCGTATCTTCTATCGTATCCTATCCTCTATGCTATCCTATCCTCAATCCTATCCTATCCTATACCCTATCCTTTCCTCAATCCAATCCTATATTCTATCCTATCCTATCCTCTATCGTATCATATCCTCTATCCTATCCAATCCTCTATCCTATCCTCTATCCTATCCTATCCTCTATCCTATCCTATCCTCCATCCTAACCTTTCCTCAATAATATCGTATCTTCTATCGTATCCTGTCCTCTATTCTATCCTATCCACAATGCTATCCTATCCTCTATCCTTTTCTATCCTCTATCCTATCCTATCCTCAATCCAATCCTATACTCTATCCTATCCTATCCTCTATCGTATCCTATCCTCTATCCTATCCAATCCTCTATCGTATCCTCTATCCTATCGTATCCTCTATCCTATCCTATTCTCTATCCTATCCTATCCTCTATCCTATCCTATCCTCTATCCTATCCTATCCTCTATCCTATCCTATCCTCTATCCTATCCTATCCTCTATCCTATCCTATCCTCTATCCTATCCTATCCTCTATCCTATCCTATACTCTATCCTATCCTATCCTCTATCCTATCATATCCTATCCTTTATCCTATCCTATCCTATCCTCTATCCTATCCTATCCTCTATCGTCTCCTATCCTCTATGCTATCCAATCCCCTACGTTATCCTCCATCCTATCCTATCCTCTATAATATCCTATCCTCTATCCTATCCTATCCTCTATCCTATCCTATCCTCTATCCTATCCAATCCTCTACCGTCTCCTACCCTGTATCCGATCCAATCCCCTATCCTCTATCCTATCCTATTCTCTATCCTATCCTCTATCGTATCGTATCCTCTATAATATCGTATCCTGTATCCTATCCTGTCCTCTTTCCTATCCTATCATCAATCCTATCCTATCCTCTGTCCTATCCTATCCTCTATGCAATCCTATCCTCTATCCTATCCTATCCTCTATCCTACCCTATCCTCTATCCTATCCTATCCTCTATCCTATCTTATCCTCTATCCTATCCTATCCTGTATCCTATCCTATCCTATCCTCTATCCTATCCTATCCTCTATCCTATCCTATCCTCTATCATATCCAATCCTCTATCCTATACTCTCCTCTATCCTATCCTATCCTCAATCCTATCCTATCCTCTATCGTATCCTA
This sequence comes from Halictus rubicundus, assembly GCF_050948215.1. Lineage (NCBI taxonomy): Eukaryota > Metazoa > Arthropoda > Insecta > Hymenoptera > Halictidae > Halictus > Halictus rubicundus. The sequence goes on along the minus strand of NW_027488663.1, from coordinate 350,286 downwards.
TCCTCTATCCTATCCAATCCTCTATCGTATCCTCTATCCTATCGTATCCTCTATCCTATCCTATTCTCTATCCTATCCTATCCTCTATCCTATCCTATCCTCTATCCTATCCTATCCTCTATCCTATCCTATCCTCTATCCTATCCTATCCTCTATCCTATCCTATCCTCTATCCTATCCTATACTCTATCCTATCCTATCCTCTATCCTATCATATCCTATCCTCTATCCTATCCTATCCTATCCTCTATCCTATCCTATCCTCTATCGTCTCCTATCCTCTATGCTATCCAATCCCCTACGTTATCCTCCATCCTATCCTATCCTCTATAATATCCTATCCTCTATCCTATCCTATCCTCTATCCTATCCTATCCTCTATCCTATCCAATCCTCTACCGTCTCCTATCCTGTATCCGATCCAATCCCCTATCCTCTATCCTATCCTATTCTCTATCCTATCCTCTATCGTATCGTATCCTCTATAATATCGTATCCTGTATCCTATCCTGTCCTCTTTCCTATCCTATCATCAATCCTATCCTATCCTCTGTCCTATCCTATCCTCTATGCTATCCTATCCTCTATCCTATCCTATCCTCTATCCTACCCTATCCTCTATCCTATCCTATCCTCTATCCTATCTTATCCTCTATCCTATCCTATCCTGTATCCTATCCTATCCTATCCTCTATCCTATCCTATCCTCTATCCTATCCTATCCTCTATCATATCCTATCCTCTATCCTATACTCTCCTCTATCCTATCCTATCCTCCATCCTATCCTATCCTCTATCCTATAATATCCTCTATCCTATCCTATCCTCTATCCTATCCAATCCTCTACCGTCTCCTATCCTGTATCCGATCCAATCCCCTATCTTCTATCCTATCCTATTCTCTATCCTATCCTCTATCGTATCGTATCCTTTATCCTATCCTATGCTATATCTTCTCCTATCCTCGATCCTATCCTATCCTCAATTCTATCGTATACTCCATCATATCCTATCCGCTATCCTATCCTATCCTGTATCCTATCCTATCCTTTATCCTATCCTATCCTATCCTCTATCCTATCCTATCCTCTATCCTATCCTATCCTCTATCATATCCTATCCTCTATCCTATACTCTCCTCTATCCTATCCTATCCTCAATCCTATCCTATCCTCTATCGTATCCTATCCTCTATCCTATCCAATCCTCTATCGTATCCTCTATCCTATCGTATCCTCTATCCTATCCTATTCTCTATCCTATCCTATCCTCTATCCTATCCTATCCTCTATCCTATCCTATCCTCTATCCTATCCTATCCTCTATCCTATCCTATCCTCTATCCTATCCTATACTCTATCCTATCCTATCCTCTATCCTATCATATCCTATCCTCTATCCTATCCTATCCTATCCTCTATCCTATCCTATCCTCTATCGTCTCCTATCCTCTATGCTATCCAATCCCCTACGTTATCCTCCATCCTATCCTATCCTCTATAATATCCTATCCTCTATCCTATCCTATCCTCTATCGTCTCCTATCCTCTATGCTATCCAATCCCCTACGTTATCCTCCATCCTATCCTATCCTCTATCCTATCCTATCCTCTATCCTATCCTATACTCTATCCTATCCTATCCTCTATCCTATCATATCCTATCCTCTATCCTATCCTATCCTATCCTCTATCCTATCCTATCCTCTATCGTCTCCTATCCTCTATGCTATCGAATCCCCTACGTTATCCTCCATCCTATCCTATCCTCTATAATATCGTATCCTGTATCCTATCCTGTCCTCTTTCCTATCCTATCATCAATCCTATCCTATCCTCTGTCCTATCCTATCCTCTATGCTATCCTATCCTCTATCCTATCCTATCCTCTATCCTACCCTATCCTCTATCCTATCCTATCCTCTATCCTATCTTATCCTCTATCCTATCCTATCCTGTATCCTATCCTATCCTATCCTCTATCCTATCCTATCCTCTATCCTATCCTATCCTCTATCATATCCTATCCTCTATCCCATCCTATCCTCTGTCCTATCCTATCCTCAATCCAATCCTATCCTCTATCCTATCGCATCCTCTATCCTATCCAATCCTCTGTCCTATCCTATCCTCTATCCTATCTTATCCTCTATCCTATCTTATCCTCTATCCTATCCTAGCCTCCATCCTATCCTATCCTCTATCCTATAATATCCTCTATCCTATCCTATCCTCTATCCTATCCAATCCTCTACCGTCTCCTATCCTGTATCCGATCCAATCCCCTATCTTCTATCCTATCCTATTCTCTATCCTATCCTCTATCGTATCGTATCCTTTATCCTATCCTATGCTATATCTTCTCCTATCCTCGATCCTATCCTATCCTCAATTCTATCGTATACTCCATCATATCCTATCCGCTATCCTATCCTATCCTGTATCCTATCCTATCCTTTATCCTATCCTATCCTATCCTCTATCCTATCCTATCCTCTATAATATCGTATCCTCTATAATATCGTATCCTGTATCCTATCTTATCCTCTGTCCTATCCTATCCTCAATCCTATCCTATCCTCTATCCTATCGCATCCTCTATCCTATCCAATCCTCTATCCTATCCCATCCTCTATCCTATCCAATCCTCCATCCTATCCAATCCTATATCCTATCCTCTATCCTACCCTACCCTCTATCCTATCCTATCCTCTATCCTATCCTATCCTCTATCCTATCCTATCCTATATCCTATCATATCCTCTATAATATCGTATCCTCTATCCTATCTATCCTCAATCCAATCCTATCCTCCATCCTATCCTATCCTCTATCATATCCTATCCTCTATCGTATTCGATCTTCTATCATATCCAATCCTCTATCCTATCTTCAATCTTGTCCTATCCTGTATCCTATCCTATCCTCTATGCTATCCTATCCTCTATCCTATTCTATCCTCTATCCTATCCTATCCTCAATCCAATCCTATACTCTATCCTATCCTATCCTCTATCGTATGCTCTATCCTATTCTATCCTCTATCCTATCCTATCCTCTATCCTATCCCATCCTCAATCCTATACTTTCCTCTATCCTATCCTCTATCCTATCCTATCCTCTTACTTATCCTATCCTCTATCCTATCCTATCCTCTATCCTATCCTATCCTCTATCCTAGCCTATCCTCTATCGTATCCTATCCTCTATCCTATCCTATCCTCGATCCTATCCTATCCTCTATCCTATCCAATCCTCTATCCTATCCAATCCTCAATCCTATCCTATCCTCTATCCTATCCAATCCTCTATCGTATCCTATCCACTATCCTATCCTATCCTCTATCCTATCCCATCCTCAATCCTATCCTTTCCTCTATCCTATCCTCTAAGCTATCCTATCCTCTTACTGATCCTATCCTCTATCCTATTCTATCCTCTATCCTATCCTATCCTCTATCCAATCCTATCCTCTATCCTATCCTATCCTCCATCCTATCCTTTCCTCTATAATATCGTATCTTCTATCGTATCCTATCCTCTATGCTATCCTATCCTCAATCCTATCCTATCCTATACCCTATCCTTTCCTCAATCCAATCCTATATTCTATCCTATCCTATCCAATCCTCTATCCTATCCTCTATCCTATCCTATCCTCTATCCTATCCTATCCTCCATCCTAACCTTTCCTCTATAATATCGTATCTTCTATCGTATCCTATCCTCTATCCTATCCTGTCCTCTATTCTATCCTATCCTCAATCCTATCCTATCCTCTATCCTATCCTATCCACTATTATATCCCATTCTCAATCCTATCCTTTCCTCTATTCTATCCTCTATCCTATCCTATCCTCTTACTTATCCTATCCTCTATGCTATCCTATTCTCAATCCTATCCTATCCTATATCCTATCCTTTCCTCAATCCAATCCTATATTCTATCCTATCCTATCCTCTATCGTATCCTATCCTCCATCCTAACCTTTCCTCTATAATATCGTATCTTCTATCGTATCCTATCCTCTATCCTATCCTGTCCTCTATCCTATCCTATCCTCTATCCTATCTTATCCTCTATCCTATCCTGTCCTCTACTCTATCCTATCCTCTATCTTATCCTATCCACTATCCTAACTTATCCTCTATCCTTTCCTATCCTCTATCATATCCTATCCTCTATCCTATCCTATCCTCTATGCTATCCTATCCTCTTTCCTATTCTATCCTCTATCCTATCCTATCCTCAATCCAGTCCTATACTCTATCCTATCCTATCCTCTATCGTATGCTCTATCCTATCGTATCCTCTATCCTATCGTATCCTCTATCCTATCCTCAATCCTATCCTATCCTCTATCCTATCCTATCCACAATGCTATCCTATCCTCTATCCTTTTCTATCCTCTATCCTATCCTATCCTCAATCCAATCCTATACTCTATCCTATCCTATCCTCTATCCTATCCTATCCTATCCTCTATCCAATCCAATCCCCTATCGTATCCTCTATCCTATCCTATCCTCTATCCTATCCTGTCCTCAATCCTATCCTATCCTCAATCCTATCCTATCCTCTATCCTATCCTATCCTCTATCCTATCCTATCCTCTATCCAATCCTATCCTCAATCCTATCCTATCCTCTATCCTATAGTATCCTCTATCCTATAGTATCCTCTATCCTATCCTTTGCTCTATCCTATCCCATACGCAATCCTATCCTATCCTCAATCGTATCCCATCCTCAATCCTATCCTATCCTCTATCCTATCCTCTCCTCTATCCTATCCTATCCTCTATCCTATCCTTTGCTCTATCCTATCCCATACGCAATCCTATCCTATCCTCAATCGTATCCCATCCTCAATCCTATCCTATCCTCTATCCTATCCTCTCCTCTATCCTATCCTATCCTCTATCCTATCCTATCCTCTATCCTATCGTATCCTCTATCCTATCCTATTCTCTATCCTATCCTATCCTATCCTATCCTCTATCCTATCTTGTCCTCTATCCTATCCTATCCTCTATCGTATCCTATTCTCTATCCTATCCTATCCTCTTATCGTATCCTATCCTCTATCCTATCCTATTCTCTATCCTATCCTTTCGTCTATAATATCGAATCTTCTATCGTATCCTATCCACTATCCTATTCTATCCTCTATCCAATCCTATCCCCAATCCTATCCTATCCTCATTCCTGTCCTATCCTCAATCCTATCCAATAATCTATCCTATAGTATCCTCAATCCTATCCTATCCTCTATCCTATCCTATCCTATCCTCTATCCAATCCTATCCTCAATCCTATCCTAACCTCATTCCTATCCTATCCACAATCCTATCCTATAATCTATCCTATAGTATCCTCTATCCTATCATATCCTCTATCATATCCTATCCTCTATCCAATCCTATCCTCAATCCTATCCTATCCTCTATCCTATACTCTCCTCTATCCTATCCTATCCTCAATCCTATCCTATCCGCTATCGTATCCTATCCTCTATCCTATCCAATCCTCTATCGTATCCTCTATCCTATCGTATCCTCTATCCTATCCTATTCTCTATCCTATCCTATCCTCTATCCTATCCTATCCTCTATCCTATCCTATCCTCTATCCTATCCTCTCCTCTATCCTATCCTATCCTCTATCCTATCCTATCCCCTATCCTATCCTATCCTCTATCCTATCCTATACTCTATCCTATCCTATCCTCTATCCTATCATATCCTATCCTCTATCCTATCCTATCCTATCCTCTATCCTATCCTATCCTCTATCGTCTCCTATCCTCTATGCTATCCAATCCCCTACGTTATCCTCCATCCTATCCTATCCTCTATAATATCCTATCCTCTATCCTATCCTATCCTCTATCCTATCCTATCCTCTATCCTATCCTATCCTCTATCCTATCCTATCCTCTATCCTATCCTATCCTCTATCCTATCCTATCCTCTATCCTATCCAATCCTCTACCGTCTCCTATCCTGTGTCCGATCCAATCCCCTATCCTCTATCCTATCCTATTCTCTATCCTATCCTCTATCGTATCGTATCCTCTATAATATCGTATCCTGTATCCTATCCTGTCCTCTTTCCTATCCTATCATCAATCCTATCCTATCCTCTGTCCTATCCTATCCTCGATGCTATCCTATCCTCTATCCTATCCTATCCTCTATCCTACACTATCCTCTATCCTATCCTATCCTCTATCCTATCTTATCCTCTATCCTATCCTATCCTCTATCCTATCCTATCCTGTATCCTATCCTATCCTATCCTCTATCCTATCCTATCCTCTATCCCATCCTATCCTCTGTCCTATCCTATCCTCAATCCTATCCTATCCTCTATCCTATCGCATCCTCTATCCTATCCAATCCTCTGTCCTATCCTATCCTCTATCCTACCTTATCCTCTATCCTATCCTATCCTCTATCCTATCCAATCCTCTACCGTCTCCTATCCTGTATCCGATCCAATCCCCTATCTTCTATCCTATCCTATTCTCTATCCTATCCTCTATCATATCGTATCCTTTATCCTATCCTATCCTATATCTTCTCCTATCCTCGATCCTATCCTATCCTCAATTCTATCGTATACTCCATCATATCCTATCCGCTATCCTATCCTATCCTCTATCCTATAATATTATCTATCCTATCCAATAATCTATCCTATCCTCTATCCTATCCTCTATCCTATCCTATCCTGTATCCTATCCTATCCTTTATCCTATCCTATCCTATCCTCTATCCTATCCTATCCTCTATAATATCGTATCCTCTATAATATCGTATCCTGTATCCTATCTTATCCTCTGTCCTATCCTATCCTCAATCCTATCCTATCCTCTATCCTATCGCATCCTCTATCCTATCCAATCCTCTATCCTATCCCATCCTCTATCCTATCCAATCCTCCATCCTATCCAATCCTATATCCTATCCTCTATCCTACCCTACCCTCTATCCTATCCTATCCTCTATCCTATCCTATCCTCTATCCTATCCTATCCTCTATCCTATCCTATCCTATATCCTATCGTATCCTCTATAAGATCGTATCCTCTATAATATCGTATCCTGTATCCTATCCTGTCCTCTTTCCTATCCTATCATCAATCCTATCCTATCCTCTATCCTATCCAATCCCCTATGTTATCCTCTATCCTATCCTATCTTCTATCCTATCCTATCCTCTATCCTATCCTATCCTCTATCCTATCCTATCCTCTATCCTATCCTATCCTCTATCCTATCCTATCCTTTATCCTATCCCATCCTCTATCCCATCCTATCCTCTGTCCTATCCTATCCTCAATCCTATCCTATCCTCTATCCTATCGCATCCTCTATCCTATCCAATCCTCTGTCCTATCCTATCCTCTATCCTACCTTATCCTCTATCCTATCCTATCCTCTATCCTATCCAATCCTCTACCGTCTCCTATCCTGTATCCGATCCAATCCCCTATCTTCTATCCTATCCTATTCTCTATCCTATCCTCTATCATATCGTATCCTTTATCCTATCCTATCCTATATCTTCTCCTATCCTCGATCCTATCCTATCCTCAATTCTATCGTATACTCCATCATATCCTATCCGCTATCCTATCCTATCCTCTATCCTATAATATTATCTATCCTATCCAATAATCTATCCTATCCTCTATCCTATCCTCTATCCTATCCTATCCTGTATCCTATCCTATCCTTTATCCTATCCTATCCTATCCTCTATCCTATCCTATCCTCTATAATATCGTATCCTCTATAATATCGTATCCTGTATCCTATCTTATCCTCTGTCCTATCCTATCCTCAATCCTATCCTATCCTCTATCCTATCGCATCCTCTATCCTATCCAATCCTCTATCCTATCCCATCCTCTATCCTATCCAATCCTCCATCCTATCCAATCCTATATCCTATCCTCTATCCTACCCTACCCTCTATCCTATCCTATCCTCTATCCTATCCTATCCTCTATCCTATCCTATCCTCTATCCTATCCTATCCTATATCCTATCGTATCCTCTATAAGATCGTATCCTCTATAATATCGTATCCTGTATCCTATCCTGTCCTCTTTCCTATCCTATCATCAATCCTATCCTATCCTCTATCCTATCCAATCCCCTATGTTATCCTCTATCCTATCCTATCTTCTATCCTATCCTATCCTCTATCCTATCCTATCCTCTATCCTATCCTATCCTCTATCCTATCCTATCCTCTATCCTATCCTATCCTTTATCCTATCCCATCCTCTATCCTATCCTATCCTCTATAATATCGTATCCTCTATAATATCGTATCCTCTATAATATCGTATCCTTTATCGTATCCTATCCTCAATCCTATCCTATCCTCTATCCTATCGCATCCTCTATCCTATCCAATCCTCTATCCTATCCTATCCTCTATCCTATCGTATCCTCTATCCTATCCTATCTTCTATCCTATCCTATCCTCTATCCTATCCTATCCTCTATCCTATCCTATCCTCTATGCTATCCTATCCTCTATCCTATCCTATCCTCTATAATATCTTATCCTCTATCCTATCCTATTCTCTATCCTATCCTATCCTCTATCCTATCATATCCTCTATCCTATCCTATCCTCTATCCTATCCTATCCTCTATCCTATCCTATCCTGTATCCTATCCTATCCTATCCTCTGTCCTATCCTATCCTCTATCCTATCCTATCCTCTATCATATCCTATCCTCTATCCCATCCTATCCTCTGTCCTATCCTATCCTCAATCCTATCCTATCCTCTATCCTATCGCATCCTCTATCCTATCCAATCCTCTATCCTATCCTATCCTCTATCCTATCTTATCCTCTATCCTATCCTATCCTGTATCCTATCCTATCCTATCCTCTATCCTATCCTATCCTCTATCCTATCCTATCCTCTATCATATCCTATCCTCTATCCCATCCTATCATCTGTCCTATCCTATCCTCAATCCTATCCTATCCTCTATCCTATCGCATCCTCTATCCTATCCTATCTTCTATCATATCCTATCCTCTATCCTATCCCATCCTCTATCCTATCCTATCCTCTATCCTATCCTATCCTCTATCCTATCCTATCCTCTATCCTATCCTATCCTCTATCCTATCATATCCTCTATCCTATCCTATCCTCTATGCTATCCCATCCTCTATCCTATCCTATGATCTATAATATCGTATCCTCTATAATATCGTATCCTGTATCCTATCCTATCCTCAATCCTATCCTATCCTCTATCCTATCGCATCCTCTATCCTATCCAATCCTCTATACTATCCTATCCTCTATCCTATCCTATCCTCTATCCTATCCTATCCTCTATCCTATCTCATCCTCTATCCTATCCTATCCTCCATCCTATCCTATCCTTTATCCTATAATATCCTCTATCCTATCCTATCCTCTATCCTATCCAATCCTCTACCGTCTCCTATCCTGTATCCGATCCAATCCCCTATCCTCTATCCTATCCTATTCTCTATCCTATCCTCTATCGTATCGTATCCTCTATCCTATCCTATCCTCTATCTTCACCTATCCTCGATCCTATCCTATCCTCAACCCTATCCTATCCTCAATTCTATCGTATACTCCATCCTATCCTATAAGCTATCCTATCCTATCCTCTATCCTATAATATCCTCTATCCTATCCAATACTCTATCCTATCCTCTATCCTATCCTCTATCGTATCCTATCCTGTATCCTATCCTATCCTCTATCCTATCCTATCCTCTATCCTATCCTATCCTCTATCCTATCCTATCCTCTATCCTACCCTATCCTCTATCCTATCCTATCCTCTATAATATCGTATCCTCTAAAATATCGTATCCTCTCTAATATCGTATCCTCTATAATATCGTATCCTGTATCCTATCCTGTCCTCTTTCCTATCCTATCCTCAATCCAATCCTATCCTCTATCCTATCGTATCCTCTCTCCTATCCTATCTTCTATCCTATCCTATCCTCTATCCTATCCTATCCTCAATCCTATCCAATCATCTATCCTATCCTATCCTCTATCCTATCCTATCCTCTATCCTATCCTATCCTCTATCCTATCCTATACTCTATCCTATCCTATCCTCTATCCTATCCTATCCTCTATAATATCGCATCCTGTATCCTATCCTGTCCTCTTTCCTATCCTATCATCAATTCTATCCTATCCTCTATCCTATCCTATCCTCTATCCTATCATATTCTCTATCCTATCCTATCCCCTATCCTATCCTATCCTCTATCCTATCCAATACTCTATCCTATCCTATCCTCTATCCTATCCTATCCTCTATCCTATCCTATCCTATATCCTATCCTATCCTCTATCCTACCCTATCCTCTATCCTATCCTATCCTCTATCCTATCCTATCCTCTACCCTATCCTATCCTCTATCCAATCCTATCCTCTATCGTCTCCTATCCTCTATGCTATCCAATCCCCTATGTTATCCTCTATCCTATCCTATCCTCTATAATATCCTATCCTCTATCCTATCCTATCCTCTATCCTATCCTATCGTCTATCCCATCCTATTATCTATCCTATCCTATCCTCTATCCTATCCTATCCTCTATCCTATCCTATCCTATATCCTATCATATCCTCTTATAATATCGTATCCTCTATAATATCGTATCCTGTATTCTATCCTGTCCTCTTTCCTATCCTATCATCAATCCTATCCTATCCTCTATCCTATCCAATCCCCTATGTTATCCTCTATCCTATCCTATCCTCTATCCTATCCTATCCCCTATCCTATCCTATCCTCTATCCTATCCAATACTCTATCCTATCCTATCCTCTATCCTATCCTATCCTCATTCCTATCCTATCCTATATCCTATCCTATCCTCTATCCTACCCTATCCTCTATCCTATCCTATCCTCTATCCTATCCTATCCTCTATCCTATCCTATCCTCTATCCAATCCTATCCTCTATCGTCTCCTATCCTCTATGCTATCCAATCCCCTATGTTATCCTCTATCCTAGCCTATCCTCTATAATATCCTATCCTCTATCCTATCCTATCCTCTATCCTATCCTATCGTCTATCCCATCCTATTATCTATCCTATCCTATCCTCTATCCTATCCTGTCCTCTATCCTATCCTATCCTATATCCTATCATATCCTCTATAATATCGTATCCTCTATAATATCGTATCCTGTATCCTATCCTGTCCTCTTTCCTATCCTATCATCAATCCTATCCTATCCTCTATCCTATCCAATCCCCTATGTTATCCTCTATCCTATCCTATCCTCTATCATAT